>NC_136485.1:26419160-26771660 GCF_053919585.1 Euprymna scolopes
CCCCTCGAGGATAAGAGTTAAAGAGTGTACCGTAGTCAATTGGGAAATATAGTAATTGTCAGTAATGTAAATTCAAAAAAAATGTTAAGTAAAAAGGAGAGGCTTATCAAGAACTTGTATACATGTGACTTGAAGACACCCATATTGTAGTCAGCTGGAAAGAAAGAAAACGGAAGACATTTCCACAGGCGTGCAGTTCTAAGAAAGCTTTGTCATGGAATCTAAATTTAGGGTTATGCCCAGATAAAGAGTTGGGGGAGTTATTTATAATGTTTTCAGCTAAAAAAAGTGTTTCTTCTAAAAGTTTGGCAAAGGTGGGGGGTGCCATAGGTTGACACTAATTCGGGCACTTGCCATGGAAACAACGATAAAGCTAAGACAAAGTCGCTACTTCTCTTCTGTGAGAAAGAGGGAGGAAAAAAAAGGGCATCTCCTTTGAGGCTACGAAGACTATTTTGAACTCTATCAAGGAAGGATAAGAACTCCTGCCCGTATGTGGCAAGAATACTCAATACTTAGACGCTTTTGGCTCTGATAGAGAATTGCATCAGAAGTGATATCTCTACTGGATTGATAGAATGATCCCATCATTTTTCTAGCGGAAGAAAACAGGTTTGATTTACGTGTTCCATTTCAGATCAGGAGTAGAGGTTAACCTCGGAAGCTTGTAAAATAAGAGGTCTCCTCAAGACGAGAGCCATTCATTTTAATTGATGGCAGATGGAGATAAGAGCGTTGATGATGTAAAGATAGAAGCTTGGTTTTAGATACATTTAAAAGTAACCAGCCACTCCTTTCCCCACTGTACAACGTGCTCAATATCAGAGAGGGGAGAATCGGTTTACGGTCTTAGATATGCCATAGATGGTAGTGGCATCAGCAGACATGTCTACAAATGATGAAAGGATGTGATTAGTAAGATCATTAATGTCTATCCCGAAAAGAGTTGGGCCCAGGATAGCCGTCTGAAGGACTCCAGCATTAATATTTTGAGCTTCTGATTTCTGCGCATCATCCACTACTCTTATTAACCTATCGGAGAGAAATTATTTGATAATTGGGTATACATTTCCAGCTATACCATAGCTGGAGATCTTTTGAAGTAAACCTACATGCAATACTCTATCAAAGGAATTTGATATATCAAGAGATTGCCTTTTAAAGGTTGGCTCCGTCGAGAATTTCGCTAATCCTATGAGATATAACTGTAAGCACATCTGTTGTAGATCTAGCAGAACGGAAACCATATTGTGTCTCACTAAGAGGGTTATTTTTGCTGAGATGATTACTTCTCTATTTTACACAGATTTCAACAACTTACTCATGACGCACAGGAGACTTATTGGCCTGTATTGAGAGGGAGATAGGCGATCACCTGAATTCTTAAATACATGCAAACTGAAGGGAAACAATTTTCCTTAAGACCACATGAAATCAGCTGTGTCAGTATGCGCGCTAGTTTTGGTTGAAGATTTTTTTAGTAATATAATTGGAATACTGTCAGGTTTTGATTATCATGGTAACATCACGCACATATATTTGTATATCACATAGCGTGTTTTCTGATACAGGAGGAGATATTGGGGGTTGTTGTGAACTTAGCTGAACATTTCTTGGTAAAGAGTCTGCCTTTGTATGATGCTGACGAGATTACGTCAGGTCCATTGATGATAGGTGAGATAGAGCACACATTTTTCTTCAGGATTCTGTTGGCTGTTTGCCAAATTTTGTGGGAACCAAGCTGCTGATTAGCTACTTTTGACTTGTCAGACTGAGCATACAACCCCTTTTCGTTCTTTATTACTTTTTCACAATAATTGCTAGCAGTTCTTAAAGCAGATTAAATCTTACTACACTTATTATGTTTAAAACAATCGAAAACGTAATTTCTGTGCGTAATGGCAGCAGCACATTCTGGAGAGAACCAGGACTGGCTGTTAGGTTCTCGCCGGAATTTTTCTGAGGGTATGAAACGGTCATTACTTACAATTAACCATTCTGTCAGTTCTGATACCATAGAGGGCACATTCTTTTTAAACCTTGAACGCAGAGGTAGATCCGATATAAATGCACGGAAGCTATCCCAGTCTGCCATAGAGTGTCGATATGCTGCACGATGGAGAGGTACGTCTTAAGACGTTTTACATTGCATTTTTTATCTTAATCGATAATATCCAAGTGGAGATAGAACAGAAACTGAACATAGTTCAGGGTAATCTGTGAGAAAAAGGTCTAGGAGACTTGCATACTCACCGTCAGGGTCAGGCATATGATGAGTGAGTTCGTGAGCAATCTGAGGTAGGTCATAACAATGCAGCAATTGTGACAGAACCTACCTCATCATCTGTCTTGATTTAGTGGGTTAATCATTCCACAGTGTGAATGTTAGCTGGAGGATAAGCAGATAGGACATGATCAATTTTCTCAGATTTGCTTTTAAAGATAGTAACTCCCTGCTGTGGTGGCGATAGAGAGTAAATATAAACGCAGTAGTCTGAGCAAGTTCCACCCAAAACACATATAGGATAAATTAGGATCGTCTCTGGACATGTCCCTACCACATGGAAATACATCTTTGATATAGGCACATATTCCATACCCATAGCGATCTAGAGGCGCAGATTTGGAAGTTAAGTTATAGTATCCTTTAATTACGAACTCATCTAGGGGAATAGTCTTTTTTTATTTATTCAATCTTCACCCCAAACAAGTTAAGTGTCACTTTGAAGAACAGGGACAATTTGCGGCGGCATTATCAAGGAAGATGAGTAGCAAGATGTTTGTTCACACTACACTTAAACTTCTGAATATTAGTACTGTTGGGAAAGCAGTATCGCGGAAGGGAGTTCCAAAGAGTGGGGAAGAAACTCTTAGAGTAAAAGGGTTTCTTACACATAGGGTGCTCTACTGTAAAAGGGGTAGGACTTAGTTGTTTGTCGGGTTTGTGGTGGTAGTCACGCCGAGGAGGTACAAGTGCTTGCCGTTCGTCAGAACAGCCATCATTAATGTATTTGTAGAACAAACGGAGGGATGCAAAATTTCGTCGATGGGACAGAGTCTTAAGCTTAGATGACAGTTAAGAACTTATCGTGTTAGCGACTCTCTTTTGAACCCTGTCCCAGAGTGAGTGACAAGCGGCAGATGCACCAGCCAAAATGTGAAAGCAATACTCCATACATGGCGAATGCTGGCGTCATAGAGGTACAGGATACGTTCAGGTGTCAGTAGTTTTCTAGCACGGAAGAGAGATCCCACATTCTTTGCAGCGGCCGTGCCAATGTTCTCAATGTATAAATTCCAGTTCATGTTCCCTGTAAACGTTATGCCGAGGAGTTAAAACGAAGTACTTTCGGGCAGTGTATTCTTAGCCATTGCTATTGGTAGTAGAACAGGTTTCTTGTAGTTATTGAAGGAAACGAGCTTAGTTTTGGCAGCATTGAATGTGGTCAATCATTTTTGTCCCGATTCCACTACAGGTTGGAGGTCATCCTCTTGAGATTCTCCCATTTCCTTAGACATGAGTTAATTTGTTTTTTCTCATGCCTGTTATCGGCAAGTATACCCATCTCCGAAACAAGTTTATCAGGGAGGTCATTTATTAATATCAGGAACAATAAAGGTCCAAAAATAGACCTCTGGGGTACTCGCGTATTTATATAATATTGTTTAGATGTACGGCCGTCAAGGACAACTTGGATTTTTTTAAATTAAGAAGCATTTAATTACAGTGTGTATTCTTCCAGTGATACCATATACGTTAATTTTACTTAAGAGACCATCGTGTTATGCCCTGTCAAAAGCCTTAGATATATCAAGGGCTACCGCTGTACTCTCCTCTGTTTTGTCAAGTGAACGGTATATACGTTCAGAGACTACAGTTTAGATATATGCTATTGAACGGGTTTGCCTGAATCCATATTGTTTGTCGGTCAGGTTTTTAGCAGCTGTTAGGTGTTGGACTTGGGCTTGATTGACTAAGGACTGAAATATGTTTTCCGAAAAGTTGGAGGAGACTAATGGGGAGATAATTTAGTGGGTCAGTTATTTCCCTAGAGTTCTTGAAACTGGTACAAGAGAAGCGGTTTTCCAGCAATCGGGAAGGCAAAATTCGCTAAGGCATTTATTGTAAAGTTTGGAGAGAACTGGAGCAATCTCAGTAGAGCATTTTATTATCAGCACAACCGGGATGAGATCTGGTCCACATGCTTTTGAGGTGTCCCATGCACTTGAGAAGGGGTGATTTTCAAATCGTCTAGTCTGGCGTCTGTCCACAAAGGAAAGTCGGGAGGGAGTGGTGTGCCGTGTCCAGCGTACAGTTTGAGGCAAACCGACTGGCAAGCAGATTTACCTTGTCCAATTCCAGTGTCGGTTAGGAATAATAGGTCAGGTTTAGTCTCCTGTAATCGTGTTTCAACCTCTGGAAGGTTAGAACGTAGACGCCTGATGTTGGAGAAGGAGACATATTAGTGGGGGTCTACGTTGGAAGTTGAAGATCCTGGTTTAATCGTGTATTTTTTATAGAAACTTTTCATGATAGAGTTTCGGGATTTGTAGACAAGATTGACAGACTTGCTTAGAGCAGGACTGATAAGGAAAGTAAGAGATCAAAAGAAACGAGGAATTTTTTGTAGCACATGATAAGGTAAAGCCGTAACAATTATCCACTAATGTGACATCGAAAGGGATCATCAGAAGCTAATGCATTGTCCAGAATCCATTCACTAAATGGCAATACAGCAGCCCCAGTACTTATCACCTGATAATAGGAGAGCCTCCTTAGTGGTTAATCCAAGTTCATGCCCCTGAATATCAGGCGAATAATGTCAGGACTGATTAAACGTTTACCCCGCACCCTTAGAAGTGATTATAAATGTCCATCTGATGTGTTTAAGGGGAAGTACAGAAATAGATTTCATTCTCACTAACTGAAAATTAAGGAATTTCTGCTGTAAAAAAAAATAACTTGCTAGATATTGTGGACGAGAATATCTATCATTAAATAAAACAATTAAAACAAATAAAACACTCGAATAAATAGGTGAATATTAACATTTGCAGTCAAAAATCACCTCAAATAGTATAACACACTTTCCTGCCAAAGTATTCCGTCTATTCTCAAGCAAGCAATTTGTTATAGTTAGGAGGGAAATATGTACTCGAACCCAGCGATATGTCGAATTCCGCCTATGCTATTTCATTTTAATTTTAAATTAAATTCTCAATTTTTATACTTACATGAAAAGGGGACAGCCCTTATCATGTAACATATGTGCTTATGTGTCTCTATGTGGATGTGTAGATATGTACATATGTATGTGTATGTATATACCCGTATTTGTGCATGAGTTGGTTATGTATTAATCCTTAACTGCCTAAAACAACCCATTGTCAACTAAAATGAACAAGTCGACTAATAGCGACTACAAAAATTCTGAATGGAACCTTTTACTCTTTCTTTCTCTCTGTCTCTGTCTCTGTCTCTCTCTCTCTCTCTCATCTACTTCATATGCCTGGCTAAACAATCAAAAAACAGTCAAAATTTTAAAACCTACAACATTAAACTCGCCCCTCCTCTCCTTACCCAGTTTTCTTGTTTTCTTTATCATTCTCTCTCCAACCCCTCTCTATATCCATATATCTCCATTCACGCCTACGTAAATCTGCTACCCCCCACATAAACTACAATCTCACGTTGTTTAACCTTCAAAACTTAAATATTGCCGATATCTGTCTCCCTTCCCCTTATTATCTCTTACCTCCTCTTTTTTTCGTATGTCTTCTAAAAGACTTCTTCCAAATACTAACAATCATTCCATTTCTGTAAGGTCTGACGAGGCTGTTGGATTGTAAACATTGTCCAACATTCGAAACATATGTAACCAAACAGATAAAACGGTGATAAAGAATAAAACATTATATATATATATATATATATATATATATATATACGTATATATATATATATATATATATATATATATATATATATATATATAAGCCTACAGAATACTAGAGTCGATGAAACACGGAATATTCTGTGTAGCTTAATCGCTATATATATATATATATATATATATATATATATATATTATAACTTACTTTATATATGTATATATATATATATATATATATATATATATATATTCAGAATTTTTCTCACGTGCGTGTTTCGCGTAATAAAAGATATAATTCCTGTTTTGTTTTATCTTAAAATCCGTCTTTTCCGATTTTTAGGTCAATGATTTCTAACATATTGGCCTGAGAAACGCGAAGTAAGCTAGATGATTGTTATTGTGAGTGTTATGAATATTTGTAAAAAGTAGATTGTAACAGAAAAATGTTAGCCATACGGAAGCGATATTTACAAATAAAAATATTGATGTTAAAATAAATATCCGAAAATGTTAGTTGTGTGAAAGAGAATGTAAGAACGGAAACGAAATACTTGACGATGGCAGATCATACGATTTGTAGATTGGTCTCCATATGTAGCTAAGTAATACATGTAGTCAGTGTAACTTACAGTTTGGAGTCAGAATAGAAACTTGGAACAAGTTAACACAAAAGATATCGTATCAGCGTTTGAGAAGCACGGCGAAAAGCGATAACAATAATGTAGAAAAATAAAATGCCTTTCAGCTACAAAGTGAAATAAATAGTAAACTATATATATATGAAAATATACAATCTATTATTCTTTGGTTTTGCTCCGATTAAAATGAAATTTCATAGTGACGAAGTTACGAAGACACAACACAGAGAGGTACATTCTCTGACTTTGCGCTGAATGTCAATAAACCGTATTTTTATATGAGAACACGTTTGCGAACAATAGAAGATTTTACGTACTCGACGCCACAATACAACAGTTAAAACATTCTGTTCGAGTGTAAAATGAAATTCCCTATAGCCCCGTATGTTTTCCTCTCCGAAACGCTTTTATAAGAAGTATGATCAATTAATAACTTTCATTTAGTAAATTTATTGATCAGGTATATTAAAATTGTTTAAAACAATTAATCGTATCCTTTTCCTCATTCATATTGAGTTTGGTTTCTGATCGGTTTGTTGGTGCGAATTAGTAAAGCTTCTAGGATGAGGAGGTTTTTGTTACAATGTGAGACTCTCGCACACTGCTTTGATAGTTGGTTCCCAAGGTTTAATCGTTACATGTTTTCTCCTTTCTACTAATCCAGTAGTAATTTTCTGACGATTGACTGCAAATATCCTGATGCAGTTTTCCCTTGCAGACGTAGATGTTTCTGGATTTTTGAGGATTATTAGGTTATTCTGGACAAAATTAGTTTATTCTTCATACTATGTAACAAGATGTATTGAAACCTATATGTGAGAATCGGCATACAGCTCCTCAATTACTATAGTGATAGTATTTAAAATTCCAACTTTAATGTACTAGGATTTGGCGACGTTCTTCTTTCATAAGAATAATTTGCTTCGCTAACACGAACAGTATAGCTTAAACTGCAAACCATCACAACTTGAGTTTCATCCATCTTGTGTCAGAACCATGTTTTTATGACATATAGTATCGGCAGAGCTTATTAATAAGATTTAGCTCCTTATGCATTATACAAATCTAGCCATATGGCATCCAAGTCAGTCAGATTCGTTTTCGCTTTTATGACAGCCTCCGACATTATGCTTCTACGCTTTCACAACCCTTCTATTCCTGGGACACAAAACGTTTTTGCACAGAATTCTCAATAAATACATTGGAAAACTGTCTAGATATAATAACTCTCAAAGTATTGCTCATTGACTTAAAAAAAAACGAAATTGTTGCACAGATATAAGATCTGTTCTTTTGATGTGCACACACCGCTTACGTACATCTGTCCTTGACATGATAGGTTTGCCATGTCAGACTCAAGTTTATTGATCGGTATTGTAGCCGTTTAGGTGGGCTTTTGTCGATGCCAGAAGGAGATCCCCTTTGTGCTCGAGGCAGATTTTAATCTGACTTCTTGCAAATTACGTGTTATCTAATTGTGTGTTATGATGTTCGCGTAGAAATATTCATCTGAATTATAGTCATATCGGTTTTGTTGGTTGTGGCCAGCCGGATGTGCCGTTTGTGATCCACGTATGTATGATCCACGTGGGCTTATAAAAGAGACATCCATCTTTAGCATTTTTGAATTTGAGTGATTCAAAAAGTTTGCCGGCATATTTATATGCTCCTTGAATAAGCTGCCCACATTTTGTCATATATACTTTTTATATTTTATTGTTGGTTTACTGAGGCTGAAAATATCTCACTTGTGACATTTTTTCAGATTTGTAATAAAACATCCGTCAAAACAAATTTTTTCAATCAGAGCTGGCTTTTAAAAAATTTAGTCTCTCATCTTCAGGGACATCAAGTTCTCTCTCCCTCTCCGTCTCTCTCTCTCTCTCTCTTTCTATCTCTCTGCCCCTCACTTTTTCATACACACAGTCTCTCCTTCTCTCTCGTCTATTAATAGATCGATATCTTTTGTTAAGGTCTCTCTCTTACCACACGCTGCAATACACATAACGTATATAACATGGTCGGTTCCTTACACCCAACCATCGTACTTCTTTCTTTCTATTGATTTATCTTGTGTATGGTTAATTGAATGATGAAAATAATACATTCTTCCGAAGAATTTAATTCTTAACTAACCAAATGTTAACGTAAGTTGAGTCGTGAACTTGGTATTCTGTCCTATTATTTTTAGTATTAGTACATGAAGCACTCGGTGTGCAGTGCATCATACGTGTGTGGTGCAAACAATAGTAATATAGGCTATTTACTTCGATACATTAGGTTGAGCCCATTTTCGGCTAAATATTCCAACTATGTAATGTTCTAAATTTATTTATTTTGTATATAAAAGCAGGTTAACAGCTGAAACATTGCATATATATATATATATATATATATATATATATATATATATATATATATATATATATACGAAAAGCTACAGATAATGAGTAATTAGAAGTATTATAATTTAATTAGGGAGAGCAACATATATAGTATTTAATTAAAAATAGACTATTGTAAAAATAGATATATCAAAAAATATTCTGACTAGCGAATAAGTAAATAGGACCTGTCCTTATTTATTTTTTCTAATATCAGACGAATAGCTAAGTTTATCTATAATGCGTCTGACTGTAATAAAGTATTAGTGAACCAAGACTCGGACACGTTCAATTAGTTGAATCTCGGGAGACGAATAAAAAACAATCTCCTATCGCAAAAACTTTTCTGGCAAAGTAAAACCCATGGGGAAACAGAAAGCTTATCTTCATTGAGCTGGTATGTGTTTTAATTCTTTTTTTTTTTTTTTACTAAAATAATATCTTTAATACTAAATGTATTATTTTTGTTTTGAATGCCTTATAATGAAGGATATATTGTTTATTTACCTTTTACTATTATTTATTAATATATTTAGGGAAATAGCTTAAAAAACATCAATGAGCAAAGTAAATAGAACCCAATCTAACCAGTAGTATACATGTAGATATACATAATTGTATAAAAATGTTCAATTTGTAGCGACCATCATGTAATATTATATTTCTAATCTAAACTACAACGGATATTTTAGCAATATAAATAATTTAGAAACGATAATACACCTTAAGAAAGATAATAATTAATTAAATAAAAATGATATAATATATAAATGAGATGATACATTAAAAATTAATTTTCATAGTTGGTGTATAATAATTAGTCATTTGATTGTTAATGCTATTCCGAAATAAATACACAAGAACACATATTAAGTTAGTTGCTGATTTGTCGCTATACACGAAAACAGGTAAAAGACAATACTTAAATTGTAAATGAAATAAAATAAGTAAGTACTAAATACATATGTTTATTTTAGAATTCTAACTATGCACATAATGTACATATATTTCACTCATCCGAGTATATATTAATAAAGAACAAATTATATAAGTAATTTACATTACTGTGGAAAATTCTAAGAATAAACCTTTTACAGTACGAATAAACGCATATACTATGTCTCATGTATGGGATTATACTAATTTATTGAGAAATATTTAAAAAATGTATGAGTATATATATATGTATTTATATATATATATATATATATATATATATATATATATAAAAGTGAAAGTTTATGTTCGTCTGCCTGTGTCTGTCTGTGTCATTTCCCTACACAATATCTCTTCAATTTTCAGTCTATAACTCTTAATATGTTGTGCACGGTACTGGGAGTTTTAAAATATTTGTACTCCGTTTTCGACCAGGAATTTGGTTGTGAAGGGGTCAAAATTCAACGATTTGACCATTGAGAACTCTACAAACTCCTCACCCAATTTTTAGTATAACCACTTGCACTTTTAGATATACGTTCCTTGGACATGGACCTAAACTTATAACTTGATTTGAGCCCCAAAAATAAATGATAAGGGGCCATAATAGGGGTCACGGTTAAAGGATCTGACCGTTGCGATCTCTACCAAATTCTTAGACAATTTCTGATCTAAACATTTGAAATCTTACATAAAGAGTATTAAGACATAGGGCAACCTTTTTAACCGGTTTGAGTCGAAAATTTGAACTACCAATGTATAAATGTATGCTTGCATGTCTGCCTTAAATTTTCAGTGGAGACGACGGATTTTCACAAGATCAGTATCGTTTTTAAGTTTTACGCTCGACCTTTCAGTCGACAAATATCGAAAATTGACTAAAAACATTAATTTCTTCACCTTCAACTGGGCATTTTCTACAAGTTGAGATGACTTTTTTCGCCGATATTGTGAAAAGTCATCCCTTCTTTTCGATTATCTTGCCTTCATTAAAACGTACGTCACTTCCGGTTTGGCGGTGGTTGTAACAGCAAAGACGTCACGTTTTTTTTTCCACAGTTTTTCCCCCTTCGCCGTACGGGTTCGGGCCTGACATCTTACTACCAGTTTTTTTTGTTTTGCTCAACATACAACTCCAACATCAGACTAAAATGCTAGTATATATATATATATATATATATATATATATACATACATTCATGTGTATGTTTGTGCATCCACATACATATAATTTTCTGAATGTGAAATAATTATTTTATTACAGTAACAAAAGGTCATAGCTTACAGAAGCAATACAAACAGACAAACCAATAAATGGATAAATGGCTAAAAATTACATATATATACATATATGTATATATATATATATATATATATATATATATATATATGAGTGTGTGTGTCTGTGTGTGTGTTAATACCCTGTAATAATCGACAAATGTCTACAAAACACATTGTTCCATCACAGACTAAGCAGGTTTCTATCTACAAAAATTATATGATGCTATGATGCGGAACAGTTTGCGTGCGCATTACCATATATCGATATACGTTCACTAGTATTCTATAAGTGTTTTAATAATTATTTTAAACTATAATAAACATGTAAATTACCGACACTGAATTACGTTAGCGTTTCCTTCAAATAGTTATTTAAAGAGAAGTGTCGTTTAACAGCGAAATACATTCCAGTCAACAGACTGGAATGTATTTCTACGTTAAAAGACAGTTGTATTAGATTTTCCAAATTCTTTAAAAACTAATGGATTGTAAAACATTAACAAGTTTTTTACCAAAAGCGTCACCACTTATCAAGGCATATCGGCTATAATAGATAAAAGATAATGAGTTTGTAGTAGTCAATATTTCAATATCGTAGTAAGCTTTAGTAGTAAAAATGTGTTGAATTGGATTACTTAAGGGGACGACTCATGAAGAAATTGTTTACGTTGGCCTTGAAGACGATCTATTTGTAGTTGTTTGAAAAGCAGCGACTCGAAAGATAGTTCCGCAGGCGCGCAATTGTTAGAAATAATCTTTGGTTAGGGAATATACATTTAGCTAAAGGCACAAATATATATGATAGTGATTAAAATTAAACGAGTGTTTTTCGTGAAAGTTTAGCGAGGACAGAACATAGATTGAAGCTAATAGATGGCTAGCCATTAAAATAAAGATAAAGCAGAGGAAAGCTCGCAAAGTCACTTTTCTTGGTTGGTTTTGTTTTACGGCATATCAACCCTTTTCGGGTTATTTAATGCCGAATCCAAAGATTTTGAAGAACATTTTTTAATAGAATATATGTGTTGTTTTCAAGTCGGTTTCTTTTAAACTCATAGTTAGGAACCTAACAAGTACTACCACTCAGGGTCAGAGTGGAACCGGGAGCAAAAGTAATTAAAGGATGGCTTAACGCTCCCCAAACCCCGCAAGCTGGGGTCTCACCACTGGATATAGGTTAAGGTCATATCGAGGACCACTTTTCTGGTTTCAGAGAAAGGAAAAATAACATTCCCCTGTATTCTAGGAAGTATATATTGAACCGTTAAAGCAGGATAATAACTTTAGAGCAGATCCTGTCTACATGTGACAATGGTACTCCATTCCTGGGTTGACTTGGCTTTTATAGATGTAGATAATTGCATCGGCAGTTAAGTTAGTGAGTTGAGTGTAAAAACATATTTGTAAACCAAGACTCGAGATAAGAGTTACTGAGTGTGCAGTAGTCAATGGGTCAATATCTACGAAATCAATAGAATAATCACACCATTTTTCCAGCGATCTTGGCAATTAATTTGATGAACGTGTTCCATTTCAAAGCAGGAGTAAACGTCAGACCTAGAAAACATGAAGTGCTTCCCCCAGGACAAGAGAAATTTATTTCAATTGATGTCCGACGGGTATTAGAGCTCTGATTGTGTAAAGATATAAGGTTGCTTCTATGTGCATTAAACAACCAGCTAGCTCTTTCCTCATCGCAAAGCGTGCTCAAGATCAGAGGAGAGAGAACTGAGGACTTGATCATTTACTGTTTTTGAAATGTTACCATACGTGTTGACAGCATAAATATCTACGAATGATTTAAGATGTGATTTGTAGAACACAGATGTAGCTCAGGAGGGGTATTGGACCTAAGATAGAACCCTAGGTCCATTGCTGAGGAGATTTATTGAACACACTCTTTTGCCAAGGGGCCTGTATGTTATTTGCCCAAATTTCTATTTTTGTCTTGAGGGTCTGAGCATACAACTCTCTCGCTTCCTTGATTAGTAGTAGGTGCTGAAATTTGTGACAGTGGATTTAATTTCAGTACATCTGTTTGGAAGGAAGCAATATAAAAAGGTAGTTCTTTGCACAATGGCAGCAATACATACCGCAGATAACAAGGCTTTTAGTTTTTTCTGCAATTTTTGGTGGGGTAGAAAGCGGTTTTAATCTACAATTTAGCATTCTGTATGTTCGATACTATAGATGACATGTTTAATTTTTCCATGGAACGCAACGGTAAATCTATTACATGCGTTCGTAAGCTATTCCCGTCAGCCTTAGAGGATTAATATACAATAAAATTGAGAGATACATCTGAAGACTCATTCCATTTTGTTATCTTAACTGATACAACCGAGCTGTCGGAAGATCCCAGTTGGGATAGAATGGATGATGAACATGGCTAGGGCATTTTTGAGAAAAAAACTTAAGCGACTTATAAACTGATTGTCAGTGTCATGCAAACAGATCGGTTCATGAGCAATCTGAATGACGTTATAAAAAATTAAGAAATCGTGATAGGACCTCTCATGATCTGTCTTGCTTAAGGTGGCTAACCATTGTCATTGTGCAGATTGCGAAGAGCAGCAGAAAGGATGTAATCTATTTTATCAGATATGCGCTCAAAGATGCTAACTCAGCTGTTGTGGGGCGGTAAAGGGCAAATATAAACGCAGTTAATTAATTTTGATGAGCCGAGTACGCTTTCGAGATAAATGTATTTGTTTAGAGCAAAATTGCCATATGATATTTGACATTTGTGTTTTAATCTTTAATGCAATCTATATAATAAGTATTAGATAAAAAGGTATATTCTATAGAACCCAATGTAGTCTACAATGCATTATAACCTAGGTCACTAGAGATAGACATGTACAAGATGTACGGCGTTGAGTCTCGACTAAATTTGGGAATAAATGGATGTGATGTCAAAATAGATGGCTTCACCGTTTTGATGACAGTATATATATTGTAGAATACACATTGATTCGCATGGGAATACCAAGTCTTCTTACTAGTAAATATATATGAAAACACATTGTACTAAGATATTAACTTTATTGTTTATTTAATAATAGCATGCACGCCAGACATCATGAGGAATGTTGATTTCGAAAAAAAATGGAGATATGTTGTTCTACTTCATTTTATATTTGTGATTTTGTAAAAGAAAGCGTGTGTTTCTTACACACTACACAACTGACATACTAAATAAATAACGCGATAGTTACATGCACTTATTTTGATATTTACTGCAGTGTCTATCATATATATATATATATATATATATATATATATATATATATATATATATACATACATATATATATATATATGTATTTATATATATATATATATTCATGCATATATATATATGTATTTATATATATATTCATGCATATATATAAATATATATATATATATATATATATATATATATTAGCGTTTTAAACATAATAGTTGAAGTCATATAAAGTCAGGACAATTATTACATAGGGTGAAGAAAAAAGTAAACACACCATGAAAAAAAAACTATTCGAATGAAAGATAAACATTCTAGTTACCCTTCGGTGAACTCATATTCCAGAAACAAATCGGCGATTAATAAATTTAAAAATAACACATCGGCAAAAGATATCAAAATACAGTCGAATGAGGAAAAGTAAGAAAAAGCATGGAACAAAGAAAAATAACACTATCGCAAATATTACTAGGAAAAAGGAAAGGCGACTTTATATCTGCATCTAATTGCAGAAACAAAACGAAATATATTGACGAAACGTAGGCATTTTCTTAAAGCTCTTTAACCAATTTTTATTTATAAGCTAACTCTTTTTGCGTACAGTTACGCACAAGATGTCTCGAATATAACGTTCGTGCTTAAAGCAGACTTTGGTGTATGATATGGACACAACTATCCGAATACCCCTCACCTCAACATGTATTGGCAAGCAAATGCTGCCTAATTCGTGACTGATGGGGAGATAAGTGCCCGGATGTGCGCTGTAATCGCCTAAATGTATTCCTTAAATAACCGCATGTGCTCGTAGAAATACTCTTTTTCACACAAAGGGAGTACGTAAATGATCATCAATGCCAGTGTGGGACGAACTTACACTGTCTTATAAAAATGCTCTAGAAAATGGTAATATATAACTAAAGGATTTGCGTAATTTCAACTATTTGATGGGAGATGATAATATAGTGATTTCAGGTGATTTTTGGAACATCTTTACCAGTTATTCACAGGAGCACTAAACCAGATGAGTTGAAAGCATATTTGAAATGCTATATGCTGTGGAAATATGCCAAAGTTTTAACTTTCTACAAATATGGGGGGGGGCACATTTACATGCAGATTTTCTTACAGTACAATTTGCGGGAACTCTTTTGAAACTTTCAGAGGAAAGACTGAATATGACTTGGACAGCTAAAATAAATATATCAGAAATATCCATCTTGGTTAACACAATTTAAAAACAAAACGAAAAAGGTTTTTCATAATTAATTTCTAAATTTGCAAATATTTATTACTTGTGTGAAAGAGCTATGATGAAAGCATGGCATATTGCAATGGATACTTTGAATAATAGACGTAAAAATGTTGCAAGAAATTGAGCATAATTATAAATCCATTGACTCGTAGAAAATTCTGAAATAATTAATTACTCAGTTAAATTTTTGAATTTCCTCGAGACAAAAGGTGCTGCTTCTCATGTTTTTGATAGAATAGATACTCCCTCACGATTTTCCACAAGCAAATGTATGCAATTGGCAGAAGACTCGTTATCAGTAAATTTATGAGAAATGTTTTTAGGGGGATTATGATTTCTGGCCGTAGAAAACGCGAAGATGTTTGCATTCCTTAAAGTTTTTTTATGCCTTCCAACATGACATTTGAGTTAAGTTCTACGAATGTTTGTATGTTGTAATGTCTATCAATAAGTAAGTTGCTTTTGGAAGAGCATTGTTTTTCACACGGTAGAGTAAAGAGTATGAGGCATACTTGCATAAAACTATGAATATAATTAAAAAGGAAGCATTTTTTCTGAGGAATTAAGAAACCAATGTACAACATGTTCTAATGTCTCTCACGACTCATCGTGTAATCAGCGGAAAACGATTTTACAAAGTGGAATTTTCAAACTTCGAAACTATCTTACGTATATTTGTAGAAAACTGATTTAATGAGCAAAGTTAAATGATATATACTACATTTTTAATTATACAATTACCGGGTGTATGTTCTTGTCGCAAATAAGTAAATATATGGGAGTCATTGCTTATAATTTTGGTGTACCTCATACATCCTATTTGTTTTTTTGTGATCGCATGACAATATTATATGCAATAATATGATCGTTTTGTTTGCTTGATAGTTAAGGCCGTTACTTTGGAATTCTTAACTTTGGTTATTAGAACGTATCGATAAAATTGAGATTGCACTAAGAGAAGCGAATCAGAGGGAGCAATTCCCCACAGTGATAGGAACTCCCGTTTTTCACAATTTCAATGCTCTCAAGTTACTTCTGATATGTTTAATATTATATTGTTTTACATAGTTTTCGATTTTTTTCGCAAATGAGAAATTGGAAAGAGTCAATGAGTACAGATAATAAAAATCTTCATTTTTCATGCTTTTCTAAATGCATGTGTTTATTGGTCACCCTTAGTTTACAGTGCAAATACAGTAGATATAAAATATATATTTCAGCAAAGACTTACTTTTCATTTCATCATATAAGGTTTTGGTTTGGATGCACCAAAATTTAGAAACAAAGCTTTCAGATGCACACACCTTTTTCTTTTCTTTTATTACTATCATAAATAAGAGTCCATTTTTAATGCACTATTTGAACCCAACCGAACACCAGTTCCTCGGCTAGTATATATATATATATATATATATATATATATATATATATATATATATGTATATATATATATATATATGTGTGTACTTTGTGTGTGTGTTTGTTCGATGTTTGTCATATAATACATAAGCATTCAAATTCTATGTAGACATAGAGCATACTGTATATATATAGGTAGACATAAATGGACAGAGAAATAGAAATGTCTAATTTATGTTATTACCTTGTATATTTATTCATAAACATTACACGAGGAAGGCGGCCAACAAACCGAATGTCTAATTTGAGTATAACTGCCAAATAAAATTCATGAATTCGAGATAAATGTGTCTGGAGAAGATAAGGCCTGTTTTTTTTTAATGAACTCTCTGTCTATAACGCTGTGCTTTGCAGACATTTCCCCAATATACGCATGTCATAAGTGTAAGGCTGATATACTGATATAAAACCCTGCGATGCTTACCGGTCATATACGAGGGCGTATCAATTGATTCACGATTTTACTAGTTTCTGCTCGCATATCTCTATATAAAGATACTATGTAGTGTGTTTATTATTGGTTACTTATGCGTATATATGTTTCACTGGAATATTTATTCAGGGATAGCACTCCATCAGACCAAAGAGAGAACAATATTTGCTTAAAATTATTGATAGAGCTACACAAATATTGTATATATATATATATATATATATATATATATATATATATATATATATATATTCAAAATGTAAGAGATTATATACAATTATTTCGGAAGCCCAAAGAACGTCGAAATCCGCAAGAGCATGCCAGCTAATGAACCGGAAGTCTAAGACTTGAGTTTGGCGCTCATTTGGGCTCATCAGTCAGACATATCCGCAGCCGGGATTTTAAACCCGGACATTCTGAATGTGAGGACAGGACTCTACTTACTGAGCAAACGGCTGGCACACAAGAAATTCTATTAACCAATCCAGACCAAGCAAAGCGCGACGAAATGACGCTGTGGAATAGACCTACTTCATCTCGACAGGGGGCATGGTGATCCAACTATCTGACCTCCAAGCTGAGATCTCACAAGGAGGGATTTTGAACTCGAAACGACGACGCCATCCGGCGGAGCATCCTGAAAATTGTATGGCAAAAAATGGCTCGTTATGTTAGCTCTTCTGAATGGCGTCGTTCTTTCGAGTTCAAAATCTCTACTTGTAAGACATAGGCTTGTGGGTCAGCTCGTTGCATGACCACGGCTCTTGTCGAGATGAAGTGTGTCTATTCTGCAGCGTCTTTCACGCGGCTTGCTTGATCTCTGTTGGTTAATAGAATTTCTTGTGTGCGGAGCGTTCGCTAAATTGGTATAGTGCTAGCCTTGGATGCTGGATGTTCGGGTTTCATATCCCGGGTGCGGATATATCAGACTGATAAGCTCAAATGAGGGCGAAACTCGAGTCTTAGCTGGAATTGCTCTTATGGTCTGCGGCTTTCTTTGGGCTGTAGAAATTATATATATATATATATATATATATATATATATATATATATATATATATATATATATATATATATATATATATTATAACGGGACGTGTAAAATTCCCCAGGGATCTCATTCATATGTAATATATTGATGTTGGCATTCTGAAGCGTTTCAGGATAAATATAGACCATTTTGATATTTTAATTGATTTTATTATTATGATTTTTTTGTCAAAAATGCAAGACGTTTTATCTAAGTTAGTATACACACTCGGTAAAGCCCGGTCGTGTAAATTGCGTTGGAATATAATATTTAAATCCTCGCAGATTTCTATATATATTTATCGATTTAATATTCTGTCGATTTTTATATATTATAAAGTTGAGATTTAAAATATATATATATATATATATATATATATATATATATACATATATATGTGTATATATATGTGTATATATATGCCAATATATTCCTAACTTTATATATATATATATATATATATATATATATATATATATATATATATATATATATATATATATCCATATGATTGGGTGCATAAGCTTGAATCGAAACCGAAAAAAATTATGAATATATTGGCATGTATATATATATATATATATATATATATACCCATATATATGTATCTATATATACACACACACATATATATATATGTATATATATATATATGTATATAACTTTATTTATAAAAGCCATAATCGAAAACGAAACCAAAACTTATGAAGAATTCTTAATAAAATTATTCGTAAATACAAGATTATTTGAGTGCCGTCAGTTATAATCTAAACAGAACTAAATTCCTCAAGAAATATACATATATATATATATATATATATGTATATATAAATATATAAATATAAATATATATATAAATATATATATATGTATATATATATATATATATATAATCATTTTTACAAAACGTTTTTTGGTTTTAACTTTAAATTCAGATGAGCATGTCTCGTCTCAAAAAAAAAAACATATATTCATCAGAATAATCAGCATACGTAGGAATACCATTTTACTTACAAGTAACGCTAAATAAGTATAGTTATTCCAGTTATGTAAAAAATGCGGTCTGCTCGCGATTATGTTTCTGTAGGATTTTCTTGATAATGCTTAGATTTGTGAAGTATTACGACGAAAAGTGTCGGTTTGATTGAAAATAAAGTAAAGGGTATGTGAGAGTTTTTAAAAGCATGGCACATGAGGCAGAGTTTCGTGGCGCAATTCGTTTAAGTACTGCATAGTATGTTTAGCAACGGATTGAGTAATTTTGTTAACTAATGCTGGGTAATTTGGTCTAAGTTTCTAATACATGTCATCAATTTGTTGACAGTATTTCTTTGCCGTAATTTGGTAGCACGATGAGGAGGTAAAATATTGGTGGTGCTCGGGCTTCTTAATTAATATTTATTATAGTTAAGTGTGCGTGAGTGGGGTCGTGTTGAGGCGAGGAAAATCCGTATTATTGAGAAAATATGAAGGGTTCAGTAACTGTTTTCAATCAACGATGAAAAGAGCGAACGGTAACCGAAGTTTCTAATATTCAACCCAGTGCAAAACGATAGAGGAGCGAAGAATTTGAAGGTTAAACCCGAAATAACTCATTAATAAGGCCTACAAATACTAAACTAGGTCCAAGTGTTATGCATACTTGTTTCCTTTTCTCTTTCTGTGTTTCAGAGAGGAGAACGTGAATTATTAGTGTGTTGATTTAAACAAGCTAATCTTGATCGTTGTGGCGCGCGTAGTAGTTTGCGTTATATGCGTCCGGTCACCAGAGATCTTGATATGCTCTTCTAGTAATAAAAGAAGGATGTTATAAGAAAATGTCTTTGTTCAGTATTTATGAACCACACAACGAGGATTCAAGAATAAACTTACACCAGAAGTTATAATCGACGGCATATCGGCATATTGATGTTTCTATCGCCCTTGTATCTATCATGATTTTTTTTATATTTCAAGGAGAACTGATTGCTGTTTCAAGAACGTTTGTCAATTAAGAACTCTCGTCAGTTAAACGATCGCGCCCTGATGTTTCCGTCTCTATTCCAAAAAACTATAAAGAATGAGCCCGGCCTTAGACAACCCAAAATTCAGCATTAGCTTCGTTTGATGCAACTCGAGCTTCCGAAAGTATCGGGGAGGTTTGTTGGAGTATAACTACTGTGAAAAGCATCGCTGATTTTCGTAAACGAACCTAGTTTTCATCGCAAGCCCCAATTCTGTCGAGAACCCATTTATTTTTGCGTTTCTTGATCTTGTGATTCAGTTCGTGAGGCACGAATTTATCAAGTTTTATATTGTCATTACAATCGCTTTCAAATAGTTTCAAAAGCTCATATATGTTACGTCTTATTTTGCGGGGCGGACTGTTGTGTGTGGATCGACTTCGACTAATGTTTTTATTCATCGTTGTCAGCACCGGATGGCCACTAAAAAAATCCCCATCGTTAAGATTCTCATCGCCGGCACGGCATTTCTTAACCCACCATTGTGCTGTGCGTTCAGTAGTTGAACACCATTTCATAGATATTTCGATTTGTTCCAGGAATATTAAGGACTTGCATAACATAAGAAAAATTGTGCGAGTATCTTTATTTTCATTCTTTTATTACACGTTCTGATGAGAAATCACCACTGCTTCTAAACAATTGTAATATAACTAATACGATAGAGCATGAAACGTTTTTCAAACAGACATACATACATATATATATATATGCATATATATACATATATTATATATATATGTGCATATATATACATACATATATATATATGCATATATATATTATTTTAAAAGAAATATTAACAATTTTTACATGGGAAAATTACACTTTCTTAGCTTATATACTCAACAGTGTGGAAAAGGGAAGATTGCAGGTATTTGTGAGATTCGAACCCAGTCTACAAAGCCGCTGCTTTCTTATCATGATAGTGTCTTAATCCTCAATACCAACGGAAATGTCACAAAATAGGAAGGATATTAAGTAATTATGCAGACCAGATTTCACGATTTAATTGTGGTCCAGCATACACAGTATTATACATTAAGAATTTGTAATGAGAATTACGTTAAAATTGAAACTGATTCTTTATTTTCATCAATAAAGCTGGGTTTTATTTTTTTAATAGGACTTACAATATTTTAAACAAAATACAGTATATTTTATATTGGCACCTAAAAGGAATGCGTATACAACTATCAATGTAGGTAGTAAAGATTTAGCCAATCAGAATATTCGAAACTCTACCAATTCTCTCTCTGTACACACACACACACACACACACACACACACACACACACAAGCACACACATATATATATATATATATATATATAGAGAGAGAGAGAGAGAGGGAGGGAGGGAGGGAGAGAGAAAAGGAGAGAGAGTGAGAGAGGTCATTTCCCAAGAGATTTTCCCTAGGTTTCTATTTTATAGAAAACTAGCGGGGGATAAACGACGTTGGCCGTGTGCTTGGAGGTAAATCAAAACTCCAGGGGGGGATCAAAACTCAGGGGGGGGGTAAAATAAAAAAAATGATATGTTAGTATGAGGGTCGAACCCGAACTCTTGAGGCGAAGTTGGCAATTAAAGTGTAAAAAATAAAAGCGTGCGACGTTAACCATTGGGCCGAGCGAGAGACTAACGTAAACACGGTTAATTTATTTAATCACTTAGATTTGGCAGATTCACGTTTAAATCACTCAATGAGGTCAACTTTGACTGCGGGGTATTTCATTTACTGCGAGAAGGCTTTTTTCCCAAAAAAAATGTTGGGAAGGGGGGGTAGCTGCCCTTGTCTAATTTGAATTGCAATTGTATGATATAAGGAAAATATTTCCACATTGATCAAATCTGATTGCTTTCGACATTTCCGGCGATAGCTGGAAAATACAGCTATAATGAGTTCCGCTGTTATTATAGGAAAAACCCTAATCCACATGCGGCGAGCGACAAATGTTGAATATTAATCTTCCCAGAGTCGAGCAAATTAAATAGACAAGCGAGCTCCGTTGTTAACTTGGAGATATTATGATTTATATGTTATATAAAAAGTGTTAAGAAGTTGTGAGCCGAGCAACGGCTTCTCTGAAAAAAAGCTTTTCTTGAACATACACAAAAAGCGAACATACGTACACACATTTTCGCTTATATATATATATATATATATATATATATATTCAAAATAATGTTTATTATTGTTTATTTTATAACTATAATTAAAGCATCAGAAGCAGTCAAACACACAAGATCTGAAAAAATATATTTTATATTTTTTTGTAAATAAAAGAAACTGGTAAAATATGAGGAGGAACGGGTAACGTTATTACATGTTACAACTATAAAATTCAAAACAACTTTTTAGAACATGTTTGTCCAAGCTATTCGTTGACAACATGTGCTATACATTTTAAGAACGTAACCATTATTTTAGCAATACTTATCAAGGATAATGTGATTGGTTGTCCTAAAGAGGACAGGAACCATTTAATAAGTATTTGCAACGAAATTTGTACGAGGAGAAGTACCAAGCATTGTAATTCTGGCACTGAAATTGTAAATATAATTAAATTTCCATCGATGATTATATAGGTTGGAAACAACTCTGCTGTTGTTCCACGTAAAACATTCATCTTTATATTCTTTAGATCAAATCTATTCTCTAAACAACAGTTTTAACGTTTCAACGTTGGATGTTTCATAATCTTATAATTCAGTAGTAATATGTTCAAAATAAGTAGAAATATCTAACCTGTATTAATCAATACTCATTATAATAAGATAACCTATATTAAAAGAAAAGAATTAAAAATTAAAATATAAATAATTTACAACGTGTATAGAAAAAAGAAAAATATTTAAAAAGAAAATTCATTAAATATAAAATATTAGAAAATGATATATTCCAATTACTATTGGCAATACAAGGAAAAAAATAGGCCACTTAAAAGTTGGCATTTGATTAACTGAAAGGTAAGCTTGTAAACTATTACTACAAGCACAGTCGTAAATTAATAGGAAAATAACAACTCTAGAAAAACACCTTATATTAGACGTAAAGATAACTCTGTTTTATCATGAGGAAGGCAACCCAGGGATGTTATTTTCTATGAGATTGAAGGTTATTGTAAATAAATAGTCTATAAGGTATTATAGGATATTGAGAATACTCTCTGATGATAGTAATAAGCAGCACATTATTTAGGTTTCCGTCAGATACAATTCTATGTGGTAATGCAAGGATCTAAATTGCGTAGTATGTCTTAATTTATCTGAGTACGATTTATCGAGAAAATATAGAAATACATGTACTGCCATAATCCTGCCACGTGCATACCATTCGTAATGAAGCGTATTTGTGTCTAATTTAAAATTTATATGACAGTTTATACTGAGATATTAACGTTTAAGATATCCAATTATTTATGCTGCAGAATCCTCGTTTGCGCATATAATTAAAGCCAGGGGATTTATGTTGAATGACAAGAATGTTATTGTTACGCCCCCAATGTATGCTAGAAAATCTTTAGGCGGAACAAATATATTCACTAGATGCTGCTGCTTCATTAATGCACTGAGTTTGATATCTAATTGAAAGAAATGCATCTGTTTTTAATCCGGTTGAAAGAATATGAGTGTTTGCAAGTTTAGTTGGATTACGATTTCTGAATATTTATTACTTCACAGAACGTTTCAATACTAACACCTAGTGGCTCCATATGCGATATTATATAATCTTTTTCAGTATAAAGAAAATACAATGTACAGTATCCACTTTGAATGGACCCTTACGGTAATAAATATGAAGAGAGAACTATTACTTCAGCGAAAAGCTAACAATATGTTGCCTGATATATAACATTAATTACTTGGGAATAGAGTACGCTGATAAATATCAGCAGTATCAAATATTCCTTATGCATTGTGAAATTTATGTATAAAAATCAAACAGAGTAAATGAGAAGTATTTGGAATCAAGTCTTTCTTCATTGGTAACATACCAGCCATTTTAGTCTCCTCTCCATCAAGAACAGTGTATTTTAGAAAAATATAAAATAGCTTGTAATTCATATGCAAAACTAGGGAAACAATGTTTTACGTTTGAAATAGTTTATAACAGAAAAATGTGTAAAAATTGTGTGAATCAGAGGGAATATGGTGAAGAAAAAGGTGATATGCTTTTCACAGTCGGCAGTCGTGTGAAAAGCATATCTTATTTTACTTTTATTAATATTATTGGAGTTTTTCCATCTTCGTTTCTTTGTACATATTTTTGAATTATTCCATGGATTTCGGCCTTTTGGATTATTTTGGACCATCTTCCAATTACGTGATTTCCTTGGATTTTACTTGTGCAAATGGAAACTCAATTAACTTTCTTGGAGTTATATTTTTGGATTTTACCGTAATTGGATTGTTTACCTTTCACCAGGCAACCCATTCACGTGCAATCACCTTTTTCTTTACAATATTCGCTCAGCATCACTTTTTGTTACCAAGTAAGATCTTTGACTTACTTGTTGTTTCATCAAATACTTTTGCATGCAAAATCCGATCCCGCATTTTGCTTATTCCTATCCTCTGATGAGAAGGAAAGTATTTCTTCGAAACTCCGCGGAATAAGGACTATCCACTTATCAAGGGTGTCCTTTTCAGATTCAATATGTTTCGAACTCTTTTTCCAAATGTTTTAACATATTTTATTAAATGTTTTCTCTTATTATAAGCTCCTGTTTTGTTTTATCGAGTTTTTACATCTGGTTGAGATTACTTGATAAATACTAATTCTTTAATATTTATAATATACTTAAGTTTTACCATCTTGGATCATTTTGGTAAATTTAATTGTAATTTTTATTTTATTTTATTTTTATTTTATATATATATATATATATATATATATGTATATATATATATATATATATATATATATATATAGAGAGAGAGAGAGAGAGAGAGGGGGGGAGAATGAATTGATTATATTATGTCATGAATTGAATTTAAAAGATGTTTCCAATGCTGAATTATTCTAAGTTATAAATTTATGATATTATTTAGTAGTATATATTGCCACACTTCTTTTCCAGTTTTTACAAATATTTTTTAACTTTTTTATGTTTTAGCTTAACTATATTTCTTTTAATGTTCGCATATTTTATTGTAATCTATGATTATCCAAGGTTTCCAATAAATTCACGTGTTCTTTGTTTAATTTCAGTTTTATTTTTTTGTTCTCATAAAGATAACATACACAGATGTTATCACAATGTCCGGCACATGTTTACTTTCAATAAAATTCGCCAAGTGCCTTCCTTTCATTATTTCAATTCTTTGAGTTTTACCTATTACTACAGCGAATTTCTAGCAACAGAGACGGAGTTGGTATGTAAAACAGCCATAAAAAATGTTGCTCACTAACCTACGTTTGTTACGATTTTGAACATCAGTAAATTCATACTAAACTTTGTTTTAATGAACGAAAATTGAAATTGTTTTTTCATAATATAGCTAAAGTAATCTATAAATTGTTTGTAATTTGGTCGTGAAAATAAGTGATCGGTAAAACTTTAAACCCGTTGTAAATTACTGAAACTGCAACTTAACCAAATATTCAAACACTATATAAATTTTCCTACTGTCTGTGTGTGACACAGTTTATCTCAGCCTACAGGCAACCTACCAAAGAAAGTGTTGTACCGAAATAAGATATATTTAGTGATTTTTATATTCATGTTTGGTGCATGGACATCCAAGAAATCTTAAAAATACATGCAAAAATCCAAAAAAATTTAAAAGTTCAATCCCTGAAGCTATATATATATATATATATATATATATATATATATATATATATATATATATATATATATATATATATATATATATCTGTGTCTATCTGTGTCTGACAGAATTTCTGTGTATCTATATAGGAGACCTATGAGGCCTATATATCTATATGCTTATAATGTTCTATGTGTCTATCTATGGGTGTCAATATAACTTTCCATGTATCTATATACCTATATATCTATATATCGATCTATCTCTCTCTATCTATCTCTCTCTCTCTCTATATATATATATATATATGTGTGTGTGTGTGTGTGAAGGGGTGTCTATGTGCCTGTATATACGTCTATCTATATATCTATATATCTAGGCTATATATCTACGTATCTGTGTCTATGCCTACGAGATACCTTTCTGTGTATCTATCTATCTATATGCCTATAATGTCCTATGTATATATCTATGTGTGTCTATGTGTGTTTCTATGTGTCTATGCATGCCTGTGTCTCGGCCCATGTCCAATATTAATTTTCACCAACATCATTGTATTCTATAGTATCGTTGTTCCAGTGATCACTATGCCTATAAGACGGAAAAGTTATTTGGGTCGGAAAACGAATCAAGCTGTGAGAGAAGACGACAAATGTCTACAGAGTCCAAAAATCAAAAAAGAAGACTTGAGAGAAATCGGCAAGTCACAACTGATGCGAGGCTACAGGAGTAACCACACACCAGGGATATGAGACTGCAAGAGGACAGGGAGACTACTGCTAATGCGAGTCGAAGGAAGTCACTACACATCAAGAGATCATGGCGTGTTTAGGACAGAAGACAGACAGCTGATCGGCCAGAGCACCGAATGAAACAACTTGGTCTTGCTTACAATAAAACAAGCACCGCTGAAAAAATCCTTTCTGGAGGCCAATTACTTTCCTACAGTGTTGAATCTCTCATCACTGAATGCGGTGCAGCCTCACCAATGGCCACATTTGTCATGTGAGTAAATGGAAATATGAAGCAAAAGGCATGTGTTGTAAGAACGGAAAGGTTGCCCCATCCATATTCCATGATCATCTTTATCTATTGAAACAGCTTGGGGAAGTAAATAATCTCCACTCTGCATGCTTCCATAAGTACACTAGGCAGATAAATAATTCCCTCAAAGTCGATCACCCACCCGGACCATCTGGACAGCATAAATGAAAACCAACAGTCAACATACAAGGAAAGTCATCCATACTGATGGTTGGAGTGCAACCAGATGTAGGACAAGAACCCAAGTTTTCCCAGCGTTATATCATGTACCCTGATCATGTTCAATATGAGAATGATGTCAAGCTAGCTACCGTAACCTCACCAGCATAAGCTACTGTCCATAAAAAGCAGAATCTCCAGAACATCATTGATATTCTTAAGCAGCATCTGAGAGACTGGGACCCTTATACCCATGACTTTAAGATTGTCTGTCAGATCCCCCGTTAAATGAATCCACAACAATTAAATATCGTGTTGTATGAGAGAAAACGACCCACTGGAGAGTACTTAAGGAAATACTCAGTCCTGATGAGGGCTGAGACAGTAGAAAGAAGAAGCTGATCAGTACTTCTCAGGGATGAGAAAATCAGAGAGATACTTGACAAAGATCGAGAGCACCTCTTCATTTTGTCATTCTCCTTCCTACTGGAACTGATGCCTGGCATCTAGACCTTTAACAAGAGGGAGGCAGGAAAAATCTGCCACCTCTCCAATTTTATTCATTCCATATTTAGCATCTCCTCAAAAATCCTAACATTCTTTTCAGAGGAAACAAACTTTTCCTAGAGTACCTTTGCGTCAGTACCGCTAAGCTAGAAAATGAAAGGCTCAGCTACTTTAAGCACACTCAGCAAACTCTCAGAAGTGAAAAATACAAAATACTGTTCGAAGATTTTGCAACGGACAACCATCCAGATCAAGAAATAGAGTCAACTTGCCACCATCCTATATCGGAAGTCCACAATATATGCACCAGCACTTCCAAAATGCAGTGGTTATCGCAAGGGAATACCACACACCCGACCATTTCATTACATTTACATGTAACCCTCAGTGAGCTGAAATCACGTAATTCCTCCAACCCAACAAAAAACCACAAGCTCTAGGATGAATACAACGAGGTAAAGGAATACCAGAATCTCAGATCTATTGGAATCAGTAAGGTCTGTTGTAGACTATTTGAGTTTTAGATCACTAGCCAGTATCCAGTTGTCTAGGCTCCCCGGGTTCATCTTAAAGGAGAAGAATACACCACTTTCGATGCCAATGTAGCCCAGCAGGCAGCCAAATCCACAGAACTCACAGCCTTTTTTGCCTACAATAATGATAATCCAGAAACCCAGGTCAAGCATGTAAACTTCTCCAAGCACTTTGTTTGGAAAAAGTGTAAATAGAACAAGCACCAGAGAGGGCATCAAGGAATAATTCATCACGGCCATTGTTAATGAAAAAGAGTTTTAAAAACCTTCTCATAGTTTACAATGTCAGCCATGAATCCTACAAAGCAGTGTGCAGAATACTCGGTCTGCTTCAGTATGATGAAGAATGGAATACTGTGCTACAGGAAGCAGCTCTTTCTAAGCTCTGTTATCAAATCAGATCATTGTTCGTGACCATTCTTCTTTCCTGTGAGCCATCTACTCATCTTCAGCTTTTCAACAACAATATTGAGCAATGGTGGGATTATTTTATACGAACAACTACAGCAGCAACTTAGATGCAGCTCAAGGTCATGGGTTTGGAACATATAGAAAAGAAACCGCTACCGACAAGCAAAACTCTGGACGACTTCAGCTTACCTCGCCCTACTGTACAGGAGAAGCAACATGTGCAGTAGGTGACAGACCATCACGGTGAAATCAATCAGCATATTGTCATGCAGGAAAAATTGGGGTTTGATTATGACTTACTAAAAAAAAAGGTAGAACAACGCCTGGCAATACTCATTCCATCACAAAGAATAGTGGCTGACATGATCCTTGCAGCTGCCACCAATGGAGAATCCTTCGGTGTCTTTCTTGATGAGAGAGGTTGGAATAGGAACCCCTTCCTGCTAAATACTCTGCTGGCAGCAGTTAGGGCCATGACAGACTCCAAGCAAATGGCGTTGGCATGTGCCTCAAGTAGCATTTTTGCTACTTTTCTGTTCCAGGGTGGCAATTCTATTCTAGATTCAAGTCACCATTGAGGCCACAAATAATCCACACTTTCCGTCAACCAACAGACACGTTGGCACAGCTTATCAAAATGACCAAACTGATCATTTGGGATAAGGCTCCTATTACTCACAGATACCCTTTCGAGGCTCTACACAGAATCTTAACAGGTATCAGAAAACAACAAGGGAGAGTGTCTCATTCTGGCAGAAATCTACAGACAAATTCTGTCAGTCATTCCGAGAGGTTCCAGAGATCCTATTACACTAGCATCGATGAAAAAAACCCTCTGGCGATTCTTCACTATCAGGAAAACATGACTTCGACAGGAAGCTTCTAAAGGTGGGAAATGGAGAAAATAGCAGAAAAGCCCGACATACAACAAGAAAGCTTGAAAGGGATTATTGTTATCAAGTTTCCTCCAACATCACGGCAAACATCTGAAGCCCAAGTGCAGCACTGGATCTCTTCGGAAGCACAGAGGGCAATACTAGCACCCAAGAACAATTCTGTTGATAAAATCAATACCATCATTTCACAAGAACTGTTGCCGGGTGAAGCAATCAAACTGCCAAGTGCTGACAGCACAAGTTAATCCAAAGATTCGACCAGGTTTCCCGTGGTCTCTCTTCGCATCCCCTCTACCTGAAGACAAGTATGAAGAATTGTCTCCCAGCCTGGTCATCAGTAGAGCCACAAACGTCCTGCTTCAATGCAAGTTCGCTTCAAGATATCATGCGGAGGAGGAGGTACTCACACAGAGCATACAAATGACTCACCAAGATGAACAATTTCTCGCATGGAATCGTAGCTAATTCTCGGTGAGGCCTATCTTCGCCATGACAATCAATAAAAGTAAAGGTCAGGCGCTTAGCAAGGTGGGTGTATGGCTAGAAGAACCGACTTTCACCCATGGTCAACTGTATGTAGCAGCATGGCGGGAAAGAAACCCAGACGATCTGATCTTTTCCCTGAAAAAAATTAGCTGTAAAAAGACGAGGTGGTGTATAAAGACACTCTATAACTTCAAATAATATCGGGATGAACAATTCCTTGCTGTTGTTGTTTCTTTCATGTAAATATACTGTACTCACTCGTTTTTCTTAAACAATATGAACCCATCGGGGTGCAACGGGGCTATATATATATATATATATATATATATATATATATATATATATATATATATATATTTTTTATATATATATATATATGTATATATATAAGGTGTGTCTATATTCCTATGAATATAGGTATTTTGTGTATTGATACTCGTATTAAAGATAAATAAGGACTGATGTATGCCAAGAATGTTCTTTTTAAGAAAATATAAAAAAGGGTTTTATATTTACTTAAAAAGAGGACCTTTGTTATACATGAGTCGTTATTCACTAGCAAAAGATCGAGTAAATTTGCATATTTTTTTAAAGATTCATTTTACTTAATTCCATATCAGTTTTTTTGTTTCCTTACGGGATGATCATTTTCAGTTTAATATTAGGTATAATTATATTCATGCATGTAGTGTATATGATTTATACTTGCGAATTATTTTTGTTGACAGTTTATAGTAAACAGAAAACTGTTTCCATATGTTTTCTGTACACGTATATATTTTTGTTTAAATTTTTTCCTACACAAATCCTCCTAAATGTTTCGGTCTGCAGACACGTAACTTTATATGTAAGCTGTTGTAACCCATCCGAAACTTTATATGCGGATATTAACCGGAAGAAATCGGTACAGAATTGTGAAAATTAAAACAAAAAAATAATAATATGACCAGGTGGGGCTCGAACGCCGAGATTACGAATATACATGGATAACGTAGTACCTAGTGTTCATAGTATAACTTTCTTTCTTGCAAAAAACATATCAATAGCACAGTTATAACGACAGTTGCAAAAATAATTCGTCGTTTTAATAAAAACAAACCCTTGAACCTATAAACAGCATTATCATAATCGTTTTCATCTTTAGAGGAGGTTATTCCTTTTTTCCATCCAGATATCAGATCTCCCTACCGTCCCCAGTTATCACTTCTGTCCTTTCGATGCATACGAGATTTCACATTTCGTTGCTCTTTTTCTTTTCAACTTCTCCTTTTCTCTCGGTCGCTTTTACCTTTCTACCTTGATTATACAATTCTTTGCAAAATATGATCTTTCCTTTTTCCGTTTTAACCACTATAAAGTCTCCCACAATTAATTCCGTTCATATGATTGGCTGACCTCTAATCATTAGTAGATTACGGGTTAACGGTATTCGTGTGCTTAACGAACGCTAATGTAGCATTCAAATATGGCGTCACAATGATAGCTACTTTTGTCCTCTTAATGAATTACTGTGCTCATTTTCTTACATTTTACGGCGTACATTTGAATTTACTATTTTCTTTCTTCCTCCCTATTACTCTCCGTAAAATTTCTTATAATCTCTTACTCGTCCGCTCTGATTGTCTTGCTCTTTTTCACTTCTCATTCTCTCCCGCTGGCTTTTAAACTTTCTTTTATGCGGATGAAAACCACCAACATTTATTTACTCTTTTAAGCTCTCTTGCTTTTTACACTTTTTCCAGCAAGTAATTACATTTTCAGACATCGTATTGTTTTTTTATATACTTTATTTAAATATATTTTATTTAAACCTCCGCAAACTCTTACGATTGTCAGCGAATTAAAAATATATTTTCTGCAATATCATGTACTGGATACTCGACGTGTATCAAACGTTCACTTTTTATAAGCGGGTATACATTTTATTTTGAATGACGACTTATATAGGTTTTCTGACTATCATTAATACGAAAATCAGATTCACATTTGGCGGAGACAAGTAAATATAGAGTAATAAAGCATGCATTGTGCACTATAATAAAATGGTTGAGGTGTGTACGCACAAGAGATAAAACATCTACTTGTATCCTTCCGATATTGCTCCTTATGTTTGCCTCTGCGTGTGGTTTTCTTGAAATAATAATCACAGTTAAATTTGAGGGAATTATGTTTCCATCCCCCAACCTACAATGTAAATGTGTGTTCAACGCCGAAAGTTGTTACTTACGCTGGGATATTAGGTGTGTTGATATCGAACGCCATCGGATGAGGAGGTTGGTTGTGTCTATTCTGAAAGCAGCTCTAAACTTAGGATGTTTTGGAAGCCTACCAAATGATGTTCTTAACATTTCAATGCTCAAATAAGTGATATCAAAGGGAAAAATATCGAAATTGTTTTGTTTTACACGTTAAAAAAGAATACATCAAATGGATTTTACTTTAATTGGAAGAGATTAACAGAAGAAGAAAGACTTTAACAACTAACAAAACCATGTATGAATCTACAACAAATTACGATTACTCTTAATAGTTTATATACAGTGAGGCTCCCTAACCTATAAAACTTCTGGTTCTTTGTCCTTTCCCTTATTACTCATATTGACCATTTTTCGGAATTTTAGCAATTCATACTGATGTCCGATTTACAATAATTTCATTTTTGTTTTAAGTTCAAACATTACCTGCATGTTATCGTCCCAAACAAGCAATAACCGAGAGTTATTATCAGATTATTTTATATCGGTCAGGACCGTCATTGTCCGCAATTGTTTAAGGGCGGCAGTTCCCACCAACAAAAAAATGAAAATTATTTTACGTTTTTCGTGGGGGGACAGCCTTCTATCTTGAAACGTCGTTTAACTGGACTTCCTATGATATAGTATTTTTCTACACTTTTCCCTCTGGACCAAAATATTGTAGATATGCAATAATATATGCCACATACAAATACAGTATATCTACCCTGACAGTCAATATTTTATCTAGTTTGCACCTACTATTTCCGCCACATTTATTCGTGATAATAAAATGCTGCATTACATCTGATGAGCAAGACAATCACAATCACCGCATTTATAGTAAAACTTTCTATTTGTTCTCTCAATATGTAGTGATCCGAGAGTACCCGTTGAGACCGAGTCAAATTCTATATTTTCCTACGATATTTTGCTTACGCAATAAACTTGCTATTACATACATAAATACATATAACCTAATATTTATAATTCCTGATTGTAACAAAATGCTCCGACAAAAATTCCGCATATTTTGATTGGCTGATATCTCACTATTTGCATATTCTGGAATAAACTTCTGCAATAAATAAACGAAAACTTAGAATTTATACTATATGTCGTCGCCCTCTAGAGAAGATAATCATGCTAGAGAATTTCCTTAATTAAAAATATTAATCGATTGCCACATCCCTCTTCGTGTTATATCCATGCTGAAGAACAAGAAACAAACGAAATTAACCGATTGGCGTCGAAAAAAATAAAAAATGTTATCCGTTAGCCGTCGCAATCTACAGATTTCAATCATGCTGAAAAAGGCACAAAAATTTAGGCATATTAAACTATGGACGTCGCCAAAAAGTAACAAGCTAAAACATCTGAAACGATTGTCGCCGCACTCTAAATGTTAAAATCATGCTGAAAAAAAAAAACGAAAAAAAAAAGAAATGTTATTAACCGATTGACGTCTCTACAAAAAACATCAACATTAAACATATTACGTCTAACGTAGCTTTCTACAGATGACAATCGTGCTGAAATAAACAAGATTAAACATATTAACCGGTTGGCCTCTATAAAAAATAAATAAAACTGAGACATATTCAGAGGTTTTTGTCGTATTGTACAGATTACAATCGTACTGAAAAAAACAAAAAAATTAAACATATTAGCTGATTTGCCTCCTTAAAACAGCTTAATTAAACATATTGACCGACTGTTGTCAGATTCTACGGAATACAATCAGGCTGACAAAAAAAAACAACACATTAAACATATTAATTGACTGGCGTCACTCTTTACATATTACATTCATGCTGACAAAATGAAACATATTTATCGATTAGCATCGCTAAAAAAACAATGAAGTTTAGAATTAACCAATATGCATTGAACTCGTGCTTAAAAACCGACAAAGGTAAACATATTGACAGATTAGCGTCACTAAAAAAAAAAAAAAAAATTAAACATATTGGCAGATTAGCGTCACTAAAAAAAACAACAAAATTAAACATATTAACCGATTGCCGTCGATGTCTATAGATTACAATCGTGCTGAAAAACAAACAAAATTAAACGTAATGGATGATTTGCGTCGCTCTATATATTATTTTTATTTTTGTGGATTAATTTTTTACATTAACTCTACCTTTACAAGTTTCTTTAGCATGGCGGCTTTAATACGTTTTTGGATATTCTGATGACGAATATTTTATTTACATTTAGCAGAGACAAGTACTTTTCGATGATTTTGGGTCTATTCCAAAACCCGTTCTCACATGTGGGGAGTTGCCGAATATTCGAGATAGCAGTTTTAAGCATGCAGATGTTTGGGGTATCTATTCTGAATGTTGTGCTTTACATGAGAAGGTGGGTGTTTTAAACCAACAGCAACCATACTATTTTTCTTTTTTTTTGTAGGGGAAGACCTGTGTCAACTGGATAAGACTAGTCAACGGACCCTGCTAGTATATAATCAAATGATAACATTTTTCGCAAATATCGACGAAACAGAAAAACAAGAGAGCTATTTCTATACAAATATTTGATGTTTACTACTCGAAAAGTTGTGTAGAGTTATTCGACGAAAGATTACGCATATTTCGTTAGGTTTCTAAAAAAACAAAACTTTTTCTCACGCTCTCAATTAGTAGTCTTTCTCCCCGCTTGAATTTTTCTCCCCATAAAACCCAAAATCACTTTATTCTCAACATCAATTCGGCGAAATGCCCTTGGGAATGCATATTTGGAACCATAGTTGATTTACTAATAATGATATTTCTATTCCTTTTGTGATTAGTAGTATTTATAATTTTGACATCAATAATATTAGGAGGAACATTTTTATGGCTTCACTACTTTTGGTTATTGCTTTTATTTTTAGTAATGACTACTTTTGTGCAATCATTATTTATATTTTTAATGACATTCTTATTGTTACAGTTCATAATAAGTGAACAGCAGGCACTAAGGATTATGCTTGCACTATACTTTTACATTATAACCACTATTGTATATTTATTATTATTTATTTATTCTATGTAAAACGACAAAACTATAACATTCCTTGAAATAACTTATTTTATAACTTTATTAATATCTATACATCTTCGCTATTTCACCAAACTCTATAAAATAGTGCTGCCTGTATATATCATAAAACCATATGCAATACTGTACAATGCCCATACATTGCTAAAATACTGTTATTTTGTTTTTATTATTAATGTTATTAAGGATATATTATTATTATTATTATTATTATTATTATTATTATTATTATTATTATTATTATTATAAACAATAATCATTAAGTAGAAATAACACCAACTGATTTCATTTTAGAGCCGTTCATTGGAACATAAAAACAGTCATGACACATAATTCACGATAACTCCTCTGCCTGTCAATAAACTAAAATATCCGCCTCAATTTCATTTCCAACAGGCCAATTGAAACCCATATTGCGTATGACAGTAAGTCCCTGATCCTGTACTCCGGAAAAATAGGGTGACAGCTGTAAAGGCAGACAAGATGTAACACTAAAGGCTAATAGACGCGCCGATAAACCAATTGCTATTGATCATCAATCCATGTCAGCGTCGCCCCAAAAATACCAATAGAGGTCAGTGCTGGAAAGTCGATTTTAGTATGGAGTAATCCATGGAGGCCGAGATTGATAATAACCGCCAGTTAGTTTCAATGGCAAAAGCAGTCAGTGCTCACCAGTATACGGCAGAAAACGAAAGTAATCATCGTGAAACAGAACTGATGGCCAGTAATAAACGTTGATGACAATCACAGCAATGTCATATAGATGCCCGATAATTCATTTTAGCCACGACCAACAATGCCCGCTATTTTCCAGAGATTTTAGTGTGCACCACTAACAACTGTACTTTTATTTCTTTTCTAGCGGATTTAGGTAATTCTTTCTGGTTTGTGATATACTTCAAGAGAGAACGCCGTTCTAGAGATTCTGCATATATATATATATATATATATATATATATATATATATATATATATATATATATATATGCACTAGCATCAAATATGCTTAAACATGATATTTTTCATGCAAATTGCTTATCAATCCTCAATTGATTATTATATAACACGAGGGATAATTTCGCAAAACAAATTTTAAAATAAGTAAAAGCAGTTATAATGTCGTTCATATAGTCTTTCTGCTTGCTTAACAATACTCGTCAGCTGAAATTTGGACTTGACGATGTATGCGCTTGAAAAGTCAATTATAATTAATGTTTGGTTTTTGAATATGCAAACGAAGACCACATTCGAGGGCATTTTATATGTTACCATTTCTTTTATCATGAACTAACAGATCAGCCAGGCTTTATTCGGGATCTATGTACTTTTCAGAACCGCTTGTGCATATTTATAGATATTTTAAAACGTTTGACTCATGGCCAGGAACCTACATCTAAAATTCCAAGTATTTAGAAGCAAAATTTGCGGATTAGTTTGATAGACTTTGCAAAGGTTAACTCTGTCAATTTGATTGCTTGGCAGCAAAGTTATCACATAATAACTGATTACAAAGCTTGCTGCATGTCTGAATACTCTTTATGTAAATTTTAAATGTGTATAGCCAGACCGTACTTAAGAGTTTGCTAGCTTATGCAAACGTATATCTCTTAAACGTTGGCCAGTTTCCTGCAAAATTTTCGGCCAAAACCGATTAAAAAGATTGTGGTATGTCTGAATACACGTATGCAAAACTTCAAAGGTTTAAACAAAAAGTTAGCTTAGTAGGTTAGTAGAGACCGCATCATTATATGTACAACTATGTGTTATTGTTTTCTGAACTGACTATTTGATGACGTTTCCTACAACACCATTAAATTATTCGTAATGAACACCCTTGGTTCGAAATAATACTTATTAAAGCAACACTTGCAGATTAAAACCAAGTTAAGCTATTCACTTCTTGCATTGAAAATTTGTGTATTAGTGAAAATCCAGTACCTTACTTTTCGAAAACCTAATTAAAACATCAAAGTCATAGCAGTAAGAAGGTCAAATCGTTTTTCTTGGACCCCTTGATCGCCAAATTTCTGGCCGAAACCGATTAAAAATAGTCCCAAATTTCAATACGCCTTATGCCAAATGTCGAGTTTGAAAACGTAAAATTGACAGCGAAGTTTGGCAGGGAAATGTACACACACAGACACACAAACAGAAAATTTCACTTTTGTAGATATAAAGATTTAACTCATCAATTAGAAAAATAATAGAATGGTGAGTTGCACCCAGGTTTGAACCGTGTTCATTCAGTCTTGATTCGAATGCCTTAAGACTAAACTATATCTTTTGATCATAATGATCTAATTTTTAAACGATATTATTTTTAAACGATATTATTTGCTTAGATTTTAATTTCATACATGGCAAGAGTAACGTTAATTGTTACCCTTTAAGAATTCTTCTCTGTATCTATAAAAGATAAATTCTATACATCATCTCGTTTTTTTCTTAATTTTTGATAATTATTGCATAGATTGTTTAACAAAATATATTTCAGAACACTCCCAGCTATATAAATTGATTGCTGTTAAATTTGCAAGTGATAAGCTCAGCAGTTTGATAAACTATTTATATTAATAACTAAACTCATTTAAATTTCCTGAACTAAATAAAAATTGTATATATGCTAAATTACATTTCATGATATACATCTTTCGTCATATATAATAAAACATTGGTGATGCACACAGGATTTTCCTATACTCTGCGCACGTTAAAGCACCATATTCTTCAAATATTCAGATTTAATTTACAGCCACATTATATTTCTTTCTTTATTTTCTCACCCGTATTTCACGAATCACCAAACAATCTCACTTTCTTTTCACTGATTTTTATCAGATAAAACACCCGGGAAAATTGCAGCTTTCTAAGCATTGGCTGCATATTTGTTTAGCACTACAAATTTCTATTTGCCAATATTGTATCCTAGGTAAGTCCATTTTCTATGATGATTTATGCTAGTGTCATTATGTTTTTATCTTTAATTTTTAGTAGCGTTTTGTCAAAATATCTGAAAAAGAGTCAAATATATTTTATTTACAGATCATTAAATAATATAAGCAATGTTTTAGATAAATTATGCTTATTTTTAGTTTTTATTTACAATATATTTTATATATTAACAGATTTTTTTGTCTAAACGTATGATTCAAATATTTGTTTCTCGTGTCATATAGTATATTTTTACGGTCTTTGCAAAGAGCAAAAAAATTGTCTTTGCACTAATATTAATCATTATGATGAAAAAGAGTGTATCAATAAATTAATGTTTGCTTACGTATATATATATATATATATATATGTGTGTGTGTGTGTGTGTGTGTGTGTGTGTGTGTGTGTGTGTGTAGCGGATAGCAATGGAAAATATTGCAATTGTTCTCAAGTAGATTTGCCACTACGATGGAGTAATGTTGCCACATCTCGGCAGTAGCTGCTAGAAGCAGCTTATCCTGCCATGACAGATTTCAAAATAGACTTCGTAGCATAGTGGATGGTGCCTTTTTCTCTTACCTGCAACCTCTTTCCCACAGAAGAGACATTGCTATCCTGTTTCTGCTTTATCGTTATTTTCATGGAAGTGCTCAGCTGAGCTTTAATCGATTGCCTCTCTACGTCAAACTTTCACGAAAAACACTCGTCTAGCCGAGACTACTATCAATAATTTCCCACACTCGTTATCTGTGCCTAAACCCAAATGTAGATTCCATGAACTAATCTTCTTTCTTACAAATGCACGCTTGTGGAACTTTCTTCCGATTGTCTGCTAGCTGATTACGATGCGGTTGTCTTCAAGTCCAACGTAAATAAGTTCTTGATGAACAGTCCCCCTAAGTAATCCATTTCACAAAATTCTCCACTACTTATGTTTACTACGCTATAAGCACATTGGTGTATGTATATTTATAAACCCTTATCATCGAATTGCCTGCGGGCCTTCATAAGCAGTGATTCCTGTGTAAAAATAAATAAAAAATACGTAATGTTTACAGAAACGAATGGAATGTAAACTGGAGAGAACTCGACTGCATACTTGAGAGATAGCTTCTGTTTGTGAGAAAAAGAATTACTGCAAGAAACTCTCTCCAAGTGTCTGATGTTTCTCATTACAGAGGTTTACTAGGTAAAATGTCAGGATGATATGTTACTAGAATATTCAATTACATATCGAAAGTAATATAATATTCTTATCGAAAATGGCGTCTTCATTCTATGCTTGCATGCCATTAGTGCAAGAAATAGTGCACCTTCTCAATGACATTTTCTTATATCCCCAAGCAGACTTTATTATGCGACCATTGGTTTTCAGAATTTATCTTCAATTGAACACGCACAAAAACAAACGCATCCAGCACAAACATACACGTACATGAATATCTCTTTTTCTCGTTCGGTTTCTCATTTCATAATGATATATGTCTATAAATTTTCAAGTCATGAACATGCTCCCGTTATATCTGCTCATTATATGATTAAAATGCTCACAAAAATTATTATAAAATGGGCAATGTATGATTTTATATGTTTACTAGATTCAAGCGCTACACAAAACATAACTTTTCCCATGGTAAATAATTATTTAACAATCATTGATTTTCCTCATGAATTACGAAATGAAGAAATATTCATTTTCCTCGTGAAATTTCACTAAAATATGATTTATTTCAGCAGTTTTATTTCGTATTTAAAATATGGATACTTAGATATGTAGGAGTTGCATATGAGGAGGTATTGCAGTGTGCATGTCCTAATACATTGAGCATATTGTATTACAACATCACAACAGATTTAATCCCGTGTATAATTTCCGGACAATTGAAAAGAAAATATTAATAAATTGATGATGATTAAAATTCATTTACTAAGATAAAATTTCACTGAATGTCTACTTATATATGTCTACTTATAAAATTTCACTGAATGTCTACTTATATATGTCTACTTATATATATATATATATATATATATATATATAAGTAGACATATATGTATATTTCTGTGGAAATATACTTTGTTTCCTTATAAATTATATCAAACCTTATTTAAGAAGCTTAATTTAATTACAGAACAATATAATGAATGAATGACATTATTATATTATACTTTAGTCATTAAAACCAAAGTGTGGAGACGTAGCATTGTTGCTATCAAGTCTCCTCGTGCTGTTATTGCAGATCATTTCTAAACATAGCGAGTTTTTTTTTTCCCTAACAGCCTGGGAGGAGGATTTTGTTATATATATATATATATATATATATATATATATATATATATATATATATATATATATATATATATATATATATATGTGGGTGTGTGTGTGTCTGTATTGTGTTATGTCTTAGATTAAAATTGCGTATGTTGAAATGTGATTGTTGTTTGATAATGTCATTCTTATTAATAGGAGCGTTTATTGTTTTATTTCTTTACAATTGTAATCAAAATTACAACATGTGCCCTTCTATTGTTTCCTCATCTTTATTGTGCAATCAAATTGTAGGTCATAAATCAGATTTTACATCTAGCTGTGTTTGGATCATGAATTTGCAGTTATGCAATACAACTCATGTTTTCCTAGCGTTGTCCGTCATCTATACAACGCAGGTTCAACTGTCCCTAGACGCGAGATTAATAGTTACTATGAATTTTGTTGCAGTTATATCATACCTGTCACAAAAGTCGGAAATTGTTATGGAAAATGTAACATTTTAAATAATAATCAAGACGCGGAGATAGAAAAAGATAAATCTAATCAGGTGAGAAAAAATAATTTCCCAGAAAAAATCATGTCCAAGAAAAAATAATTTCCAAGAAAAAATAATTTCCAAGAAAAAATAATGTCCAAGAAAACTAATGTCCAAGAAAAATCATTTCCAAGAAAAAAAAAACAAGAAAAAATAATTTCCAAGAAAAAATAATTTCCAAGAAAAAATAATGTCCAAGACAAAAATAATTTCCAAGAAAAAATAATGTCCAAGAAAAAAATAATTTCCAAGAAAACATAACCAGTCAACACTTACAGTTTATAATCACTTAAGTAGTAATAAGTATCGCGGAAAGAAAGACAATGTATATGGACGGAATTCTGCAGAAATTTTAATAAAAATATATAAGTTCGGTAGAACATTAGATAATTAAAATATTAGTCACGAAACTTGAAACAATCTTTCAAATCCTGTTTAATGATTAAATGAATTTGCCAAATGACTTTACAAGGATATGAAACGTGCAGAACCTTTATGCAAGAACATCACTATTATAGCTGCGTAGAACACGTCTTACATATATGTATATTTCTTAGAGTCCTGGTGCTTTCGTTTGTTTGTATTTGACCACGTGGATTCAAAAACACTGAAATATAAAAGGTTGAATAGTTTTAATTGTAATATAAACACAGACTGGCCGCCGGACATGTAGAACACTTGACAAAATAGTATTAACTTTGGAAAATAACTCATGATGGCGATGAGGCACGGTACATTATATTACAACTGTAATAAAAATATGAAAATTTGGTATGAACAGTAGTCGTCTGTTATAGAGATGGAGGTGACAATAACCATTTTCGAAGGAAGGCAAAGTAACCAAGCCATAAGAAGTTAGTGATTGAACATTGATGAATCGGTTTACGAAAAAAAAAAGCTTAGAGGATATCGGAAATTAGAGAGTAATGAGTGAATAGAGAGATCTTAATAATACGTTTTAATTGTATCGTGTCAGGAAACGGTTAAATGAAATAAGTGTTGTATAATGATGATATCCGAGTAAGTCGGAGGATGACGAACAATACCTTTGGCCCCTGAGTCAGATCTCAACTGTTATTGTCATGAATAATCTCGTCAATAATAAAAAAATAAAAAGACAAAAGGAGTCGGATTTTACTTAACTAATATTGCTAACCAAGATCTGAGCGGGTGTGAGTAAAAAAAGCGTGCAATAAACAAAAGGAAAGATTAACTAGTGTTCTCACAGAAAACCCTGTTTAAAGTACCTAGAAATAAAGTAGTAAATGAGCTATGGAACTGTGAACAATGTTACAAATGCAAATAACTTGTGCATTTATACCAGCCAAGTAGAATTGAAAAAAGAAATTAAAGAAGCTTAAACGACATATATTTTGCAAAAGTTATAGCAGCAGTATATGCTGCTTAAAGACGAAATGATCGTAAATGTGCTAAAATAAGTGTATTACCAAGATTATTAGGTTATAATTAATATTAACAACGTCGAGAGAAAACTGGAAACAAATGACAAGCGAGCCTTCCGATGATGCACAAAAAATTGTCAGTTGTAATTGAAATAGGTAAAACATATTAAGGAAAATAGAGATATTTGATTAAGCTCAGTGTCCAAAAGACACAACCGTTTATTATCATTGAACAAAATCTTGATTCCGTGTGTGTGAAGTTATTGTTGCTATTCAATTATTAGAAAAGAAAAAGTAAACGTGAAATACGTTTTTTTTCAAATGTACTTTAAAACAATGCCTTATTTTATAAAAAATCAAATCGAAAAATTCTGTCAAATTGACGAAAAAATTTGTGCGGTTTATACTTTTTAAATTCAGATGTATATATCTCGGATCAAACAAAAATATTATTGATCGTAAAAAGTCCCATCAAAATAAATATACTTTTGTTGTGTAAAACAAGAGTATCGATGTATGTAACGTAAAAAAATTTCGTTCTGCAGGTGATTTTAATATCGCTTCGGTTTTTGAAGCTAAATGTTTCAGGATCCTTGGAAAGTGGTAGTCAGAAGTTAAGAGATATGGAGAGTATGGATGAATAGGCTTGATTTAGCACTTCAATTCGTTAAACCTCAAGCTTGTTTTAGCTATGTGTGATCGGGCATTGTCGCGCAGGAGAACTAGGCGTTTTCTGTTGACTCATGCTGGGTATTTTCGTCGAAGTAATGATGCATTTTTGCAATTTATGGACAGTACTTCTACGTTGTAAGTTTCGTCTGCATTCAAAAATATGCCATGTATGAAGCCACGAAAAAGTGTAACTCTGGCTTCGAAAAATGTCGCGGAGATTCGTAGACGTTTAACCACTGAACACAGCGTCGCCGGTTGTCGTAAAAACCCCACTCCTCATTGTAAGTTACAACCCGTGGGAGAAAAAGATCGTTCTTCTTGCGTAAAAAAATAAAGATGGCACTTTATAACTACGTTTTTTTCGTCCAATTCGTGAGGCACCCAATTATCAAGATTCTGTCTTTCAATCCCTCTCAAGTTATTGCAAAGTGGTGTACACGTTACGTCTAATTAACACGTACGTTCCCAAACAGTTGTGTGTGGATTGTCTTCGTCTAAGGATCTAATTGATCCTTGTCAACATCCGATTACCAATCACTAGGGTCATCAACTTCAAGACTCTCGTCGCCGAAAGGAAATTATTGATGCAATATTGTACTGTGGGTTCGGTCATGGTTCCTGAGCCAAACGCCTCGTTCATATCGCGAGATTTTGAGCAGGTTTTCAGCTTAGCTTGAATTCAAATAAGAAAATTTGAGGAATTTGCTTTTTGCCATTCTATATTAAACTTCATAATCTTGTGTTTAAGGTTTGGAAAAAAGACAAGTGCATTAAAACGATTGTTGTCTAAACGATATAGATTTCGCGAGTAACAATCTTAAAAAGGTTACATAAAGTTAAGGTAATTATTTAATTGTTTAAATACATCATTTTAAATCCAAATTATAAATAACGCAAAAATATTATGCCAAATATTAACATAAATTTTGTTACTAACGAACCGGTAATTATACATCAACTAATTTACTTTGTAACCGATTTTGTGTATTTGTTCCATTTCAGATCAGAAGTGAATGTCCGTTCAAGAAGCTTGTCAAAACACCGACTCATCGCCAAGCCTAAATCCATACATTTCCATGAGAACAATTATATTAAAAGGAAAGCAGCTTGTTTTTTGATGAATTCAAATTAACCAACCATTTTTCCCTCAGATCTGAAGAGATATTATTAGAAAGATTTTTTGTCATTACTTGCCTTTGAAGTGTCGCCATAGAGTTCCGTGTCGGCTTTCTAAATCTCTACGAATCTCATAAGAATCTGATTTGGGAGATCATTGATAAAACAAGGAAAAGTGTTAGACCCAGCATATAATCCCGAGAGACACCAGCTTTAAGGCAGCCTTCTTGATTTTCCTCCATCAACGGCTAATCGTATGGGCCTATCAGAGAGAAAGAATTTTAGAACTGAGAGGGCATTCACAGGTGTTCCATTATAGCCGATTTTGTGAACGTGGCATTCATGCAACACGACATTCAAAAGCTTTTTATATGTCAAAATATTTTTTCAAGAGACAAAGCCTCCATCGGCGATTTGTTAATTCTGTTAATCGCCTAATCTTTAAATACGTGATAGCCTAATGATGTGTTTCAATGTGTTTCAGATTCAACCGACATAAACCCAGATCAAACAGACAGAATATATAGAAACCATAAATAATTGTAAGAGTGTAATAGTGACAGCTAAGACATATTACACTGACTCCACCAGGAAATGCATCGTAGCACTGAAATTAGGAACCCGTAATTTTTGGAAAGTATATATAACAGTGTAGTAAATAATGGGCAATCAACAATTTCCCCACTAACCAACAGTCACGAGGTTGTTTGCTCAGCAACCGAGAAGACTAATTTGCATTCCAGTGGGTTTTCTTAAAACTGCACAATGGACCCGGCACACCGCTCCCTCCCCGACTATCCTTTTCAGACAGACGCCACACTAGACGATTTGAAAATCACCCCTCCTCAGGTGCATGGTATCATAAACAATCTAGAGACCTCAGAAGCATGTGGACCAGATCTCATTCCAGCTGTGCTAATAAAAAATTCTCTGTTGAGATTTCTCCAGTTCTCTCCAAATTTTCAATAAATGCCTTAACGAATCTTGCTTTCCCGACTACTCTGTGGTTCCAGTCTTCGAGAACTCTGGTGAAAGAACTGACCCACTAAATTTCCCCCCATTAGGCCCCTCCTACTTTTCGACAAAATATTTGAGGCCTTAGTTAATCAAGCTCTAGTCCAACACATAACAGCTGCTAAACTCCTGACCGATAAACAATATTGATTCAGGCAAGCCCGTTCAACAGCAGATATCGAAACTATAATCTCTGAACGCATATAGCGTTAACTGGACAAAACAGAGGAGGGTAGAGCGGTAGCCCCTGATATATCGAATACGTTTGACAGGGTATGGCACGAGTGTCTTCTAAGGGAAAGTATATCATACGGTATCACTAGAAGAATACAAATTGTATTTAAATCCTTCTTAAGTTAAAGAAAAATCCAAGTTGTCCTCGACGGTCGTACATCCAAACAATTTGATAAAAATGCGGGAGTACCTCAAGGGTCTATCATTGGAGGTTTAGTATTCCTTATTTTAATAAATGACCTCCCTGATAAAATTGTTTCGGAGATGGGTATATTTGTCGATGACACCACCTTCTATAACAGGCATGAGGGTAGAACAAATGAACACGTATCTACGGAAATGGCAGAAACACTAGAGGATGACCTCTAATCTGTAGTGGAATTCGGACAAAAATGGATGGTCACATTCAATGCGGCACAGTCTAAGTTTGTTTTTTTCAATAACTACAAGAAACTTTTTCTATCACCAATAGCGATGGCCAAGAACACAATGCTTGAAGGTACTTTCTTTAAACTCTAGCTTACGGCCTAGCGTTTACAGGGAACATGAACAGGAACATTGCCAACGCTGCTGAAAGAAGGTGAGCTCTCTTTACCGTGCCACGAAATCATTTCCGCCTGAAAGTATCCTGTACCTCTATAAGGCCACCCTTCGCCCGTGTATGGAGTGCTGTTATCACATTTGGGCTGATGCATCTGCTGCTTGCCTCTCACTCCTGGACAGGGATCGCCAACCTGATAGATCGTGAACTGTCATCTAGGCTTCAACCTCTGTCCTATCGACGAAATGTTGCATTCCTCTCCTTGTTCTACAAATACTTTAATGGTGAATGCTCTGACGAACTGCAAGCACTTGTACCTCCTCGACGTGACTACCCCCGCAAACCCGACAAGCAACGAAGGCCCACCCCTTTATAGTAGAGGTCCCTAGGTGTTACAACGCCTGTTACTCTAATAGTTTCTTCCCCAGAATTGCAAGTCTTTGGAACTCCCTCTCGGGATACTGCTTTCCCAACTGTATTGATATGCAGAGGTTCACGTGTAATGTGAACACACACTATTCTACTCATCTCTCTTTATAATGCTCCCGCAAATTATGTCCCCGATAGTAGCCCCTACTTCTAAGTGGCACTTGCCTTGATTGGGGTGATAATGTAATTTTAAAAAAAGCTAGTTCTGATCGAATATTTTGAGCATAATTACTGGAATGCCATCGAGGCCTGTTACTTTACTAGAATCAATTCTTATGACAAGCTTGGCAACATTATGTACAGAAATTCGTATGTCGCATAGTGTGATTTTTATCACAGGAGTAATAGGGCGGAACAGGGTGGGATTTTCTGCACAGTTCTTGGAAACGAGTTTTCCTTTGTCAGATGCTGACGAGATTACCCCAGTTCAATTTTTGATGGTAGGTATTCAGGACACGCTTCTGTTCATGACCATGTTCTATATTCGACAAAACTGATTGGAACCAAGCCGCTACTCTACTACTTTAAACTTGACGTACTGACCAAAGGAGTGTCTTGATTTTTTTAAATATTTTTACGAACTTTAGTTCCACGACATATATTACACTGGAAACCATGAAAATAATTATTTCTGTGCGAAATAGCGATGGCGCATTCCGGGCTGAACAACGGCGGACTGTTAGTCTTCAGCTGGAATTATTTGGAAGACATAAAGTGGTCTATATCCGCAGGAAAGCATTCCGTAAGGTCTGTTAATACAGTGCCACGCAAAAGTATTGGATACATTATATTTGTCTTCAACTGTAATTAGGTTTCTAGATTTTGCCTAACATTTGGTCAGTATATTATTATTACTATTCTAAGTAATATTTGGGGTAGTAATTACAAAAGTATTGGATACATTGATTTAATATTTTGTTGCCTAACCTCTATTGCGTTCAACAGCTTCCAATCGCTTTATATAGTTGCACAAATGTTCTTTGCAAAGATATGAAGGTATTTTTCGCCATTTTTCTTTGCAGAACTGTTCTGTATTGTGGATTCCTCTTGAGAACATTAATCTTCAATATTTTCCACAAATATTCAATTGGTTTGGAGACTGACTTAGCCAAATAAGAACGTCAGTGTCGTTATATATAAGCCATTCTTCGGTAAGTTTGGCAGTATGATTGGGATCATTAGCCTGCTGAAAAACGAAATTGCGAATATGTCTCAACAAATCACCAGCTTTCTGGAAGTTTTTCTCCTACATCTCCCTGTAAATACACCAATTCATTCTACCTATGATAATTTCTAGTTCAACAGAATTTTGGATGAAAAAGACCGCCACAATATAATTGAACCACCGCCAAACTTTACCGATGGAATAATATTATTTTTGTTAAAAGCGTTGCCATTTAACGCCATAAATGTGTTGCTATGTTTCTTCCAAAGATTTCGATTTTCGTATTGTCTGACATGATTACCCTGTTTCAAACCCCTTGGGTTTTTTCCCATATGTTTTTACATAATTCAAACGTGATCTGACATGTTTGAGCTTCAATAATGGAACTTTTCCTGGGGACCATAATACAAAACCTGACGATTTAGCACTCTACGGATTGTATCCTTGCTCACATTAATTCAAGCTTCACTGACTGCGGATTGAATTCCACCACGAATAAGAAAAGTGTTTTTGTACCTTTCCGTTTACCCACCTTGATTTTTCTTCGTTTAATTTCCTTGTCCGACCATATCTTGGAAGAGTTTCAACAGCCTCACCAGGGTTTTTAAACTTTCTAATAACGTTTTCAACCATACTATATGGTAGATTAAGTTCCTTTGATATTATTCGATATTCTATTCCTTCTTTGTGGTTTTCACTGATTTTTGGACGAATGTCTGTTTAGTTTTGGGCATTTTTATAAATGAACTGGTTTACTTTGAAGGAGTGAGCCCAAACTGGAAGAATTTTGTAAAATTATTTTAATATGCAGCTCTCTGATTAGTCAGTGATAACTAGTTTGCATTATTGCAACACGGTTAGCAATAGGCATTTAAATTTATTTCAGAAAAAGATTTTTTTAATGTATCCTATACTTTTGCGTTTCATATTTTTCCTTAAATATAAACTGTCTAAACTTGATTCTGTAAATACTACCACAGATAATTTAGAATAGTAATAGGAAAATACTGACAACATTTTTGGTAAATAATTGAACCCTAATTAAAGTAATCAAGAAAAATGTAATGTATCCACTGCGTGGCACTGTATATAGGACGCATTATTTTAGAACATGGAGTGCAGAAGTATATCTGATAAGAACGTTCGGAAGTCATACCAGAAAACCATCATTACCCGTCATGATATGAATGACATTAAGCGTTGTTAATATTGCAGTTACCGCACACTTGAATGTTAGCCGATTGATGGGGAAACATAACATGCCAATTTCCTTTCAGAAATAATTTCCATGAAAGAAACTCCGCTGTTATAGGTTGATGAAGAGCAAATATGTATATAGTGCTGTCACCAAGTCCTACTCTGAAGCACGTATATACCAAATATGGATCTTCTCCGGATATTTCCGTAACATAGAAACATATCGCATGCCAATGACGATTTTAGGGGGTCAGATATTGATGTAAATTTGAATATCCGGAAATCATAGACTCATTTAGGGAAACGGTTACTCCTATGCCCGTTTCACATCAAAATAAATCTCATTTTGTCTCCTGTAATTGGATTTCCACCATCTAAAATGTTAGAACGTAACCCCATATGTAAGAGAAGGAGACCTTGGAGCTGGAGTTTCTGTTGATAGTTGAAGTTCTCGGGTTTATCTATTTTTGTTTCTTATGATTATCATCCAGGGTCCATGGATAAAATGGCAATACAGCAAACCTCCTACTTTTCACCTGCTTTGTGAACAGCCCCTTTGAGAGTTAATCCACGGTTTTGGTCTCTGACTATGAGGCTGATAACGTTAGCCCAGGTAAAACTTTTACCCCCGGCATATTTATTCGTGAGATAGTCAGAAACATAGCGATAGAGGAGAATAGATACATCTCAAGCTCAGGCATACACAGGGGAAAAGACACTGCCAGCGCAGAGTATAACTATTTTCTCTTCCTTTCATCCGATACATCGTTCATTTTAAATGGCGTGTGACTGGAAATGAGAATGAGCAAGAGTTACAGAGCGACTTCAAATGCATCCACAACGCGTTTTCTGACAACTACGTACTAATAGATCTGAGGTTAATTTGGATACAAACAGAACACGCATTGAATATCATGCATGAAAACGGGCGTTCGCACTGGACGAATCACTAAATACCTGAGTGTCAATATCACAACCACTGGAAAGGGCAGAATAAAACGAAAAAGTCGAACATCGGTGATAAGGAAAATGCTTTTCTAAAGACAAACGACAGATAAATGTCTCCACGGAAAAAAAAACAATATAGTCATTATTCCTTTCTCGAACAGCATTAGATCAGTTATACCCCACTGTGGTTTTCCTTGATGTCAGTACGAATAATTTTCCTTATTGTTTTATTGCATCTAATCTACATTGCCAGTATGCGATTTTTAGTAAAATTTTATTGCGCCAATAAACCTTTGTCAAAATTTACCTATCAATTATTTAGAATATTTGTGTATTTAAACTAAATTTTATAATAAAGATGTTTTTAGAAAATAGACTGTCCAGGGAAGATCATAGTCATACATTAAAACGTAATTTCCATTAATTATTAACGATGAATATTCGCGGATTTTTTTATATTGTATATTTTGTAAGAATACCCGCTTGATTTTACCATTTAATACAATATATATTTAAGCAAGATATTACAAATTTAGGAAAGTATAATCTATCGTTTCCAAAAGTTAGGCCTAATAAAATTTTCAATGGTCTAGATTCATTATTGCAAGAGAAATTACATACATTATTGATTATATAAATTTGCTTTATCATGTGTATTATTGCTTGATTACTTCCTACACACCAATATTAGTGGATAAAATGCAATAATATTATCCTTCAATAACATTTTTTGTCCATTCAACCTTTTTTTCAAATCAACGCTTGCTTCATGAAATTTAATTAATCCGCATACGACAATCTGTAATTACTTATCTATTAAATTACTACTGACATGTATAAATATGTATATATATATATATACATATATACTATATAAATATATATATATATATAACAAGTATATAATAAGTTCCTAACAAAATCGCATCTTTTCACCCTAGATGCTGAAACGTATATTATTTTATTTATAATGTTTTAGACTGTTAAACTTTGAAATTACTTCTCAGCTTTTTTCTCTGACTATAGTAATTTGCAAACATTGGAATATAATGTTAAAATATATTTCGCGATTCAGCTCCTAAACCATTCCTAAGGAGAAAGTCGGAGCAAGTTACAATAAGTTAAATGAAAAGTCGAAATGGGTAGAATGTATTCTTTTCTATTAACACATAAGCATAAATAAGCTAAAAATTATTTAAACAATTCAATTTTAAATAGGTGTCCGTACAAATAAAGTACGATCTCGAGCTATCATAAACGAATATTACTTTCTGACAATCGCACCATATATATAATTCTGGAAGTAAAAAAATGTATCTTATGAAAGAGCAGATGAAAATGATACCGTTGACATGATTAATTGTGAAAGTAGTATCAATATTAACATGGCTGTTCTGAATAGTGTACTATACGCCTTGCTTAGAAATATAATAATAAATTGATAGATATAGTTGATTGTAAATTTCAGATAAAAAGACTCGTTTCCAAAATAGAGTTATGAGGAAGGGCGGTTCCTAATTTGATTGATCTTATTGTATTTTTAATTGTTACGTATAAATTCATTCTTTATTGTTTTAAATAAATTATTTAAGCAAAAGTAATGTAAAAGATTTAGCAAGTCGAATAACAAATACAACAATCTAACAATTGATGTTTTATTGCAACTATGCACGACTATGCTTACATTAACTTTTGTACAGGGAAACATTTGTATATAAAATATTTTATATCGGTTTATTTTTGGTAGATCTGTAATTTTATATAATTCATGGATTTTCTCTTCAATGTCAAATATATCGATTCCCATCTGTACTTCAAGCTCGATTTCTCAAGTTGTTACAGGACACACTAATGTGATTAAGTCCATATAGGCAAAACTATGGAACATTCCCTTCAATGCCTGACTACATTTTCCCTGAAAACCTAAAATTAACTTCGTATTTCTCACCTTCAAAACCAGAAATGACAGTTTAAAGAATCTAATATTACTTCTCCCATAACCTTGTGTGCGTGTGTGCGTCTAAGTTTCCCTTTATTTTCTAGCGGCATCTCATTCATCTATACCAATTCCCTGTGTAAAAACAAAAACTAGAGACATCTTAACTTGTATGCTAATTGAGATCGGAAACATTCGGACCCCGACAAGTCTCTTTAACTTCCACTGGTGACATGACCAAGGCCTTTGCTTGTCTACACCTTCAAGGCCGACGAGTGTTGGCAGTCCATATCTAGACACCCCTCACAGATATACCCCGTCGCCAACGTGTAGATCTACCTTAAAATCTTTTAATAAATAATCGCTGAAAGGAGCAGCAGGAAAAAAAACTCGCGTAAAACAGCATGGCCAACGCTGGGTTTCCACTGTTGTGAATAATTAGCAATAATTCCATTTGCAGGTTGCTTAGCTTTGCTGGACGGGCTGAAGAGGATTTGATTCTGCCTGGTAGTTTTCGTTCCCGTTTCTTTTTGCATGTAAAACTGCCACATTAATTCTAGGAGCACCTACATCGGTTTGTACGTTTTTCCTTTTAAACATAAACTCACAAAAATCTATTTTCTTTTTGACATTATATTTATCTGTTATAAAATTGAAACTGAGTTTATCACCTGTACCCTCGGTTTCGCATCATATAATAATAGGTTAATTTATATATTTTTCTATCCTTCAATCGGTGCCATTTTCTCACTTTCCTTTTATTTTCCAAACGATTATCTGTCTAATGAGTGTATGAACATCTACCACACACACAATTTTTCTACCTATTTTGCTTTGGATCATCGACAGTATATTCGGTTCAACTGACTGGTTGCAGCTACTTATCCCTCTATTTATCTTCATCGATGGGCGAGAGCGGTCACTATTTTCCGAACCTTGCGATTTCGAGGATCATCTGACACCATATCACGCCACATTTAAATTCTCAACCCGTGAACATATTCAGAAAGATCTATCGCAGCTACCTAACCTTTTTCTACAAAGTTGTTTCTTGTTTCGACATAGTGGTAAGCATGCCTTTACTGACCATTCTCGTTCGCGACTGTTTAGCAAGTTGTCGACCATTAAAAACTTTCTCTGACGTCACGTAAAAATATAGGGCGTCCTGAAATCTCAGCAGGTTGCACTTAGGAACACTTGTATTTATGTGTCCGTCTATTAGCACCTCTCCAAGAACATCTACTAATGGAGCTCGGTTGAGTATATCGCCTCTCCCAGAACTTTCAGGAAAGTCTCTAATGAGAAATCCCGAACTTCGTTCGGTTAACTCGGCAATTCGTCAATCTGTTTGCTTCTCGAGTTCGTGTAGCTCTGTCTTCGCATAATTAAAACTATAACTTAACTCTATTTTTATCGTTATTAACGTACGTTCGCCCACCACATTACATTTTCTGAAAACACTGACAGAAAAAGTAAAGAATTGTTTTACATATTAACGTGCTGTACTCAGCAAATATACCCATTTCAGAGACAATTTTATCAGGGAGGTACTTTATGAATATTAGGAATAATAAAAGTCCAAGCAGAGATCCCTTAGGTAATCACGCATTTATATCATATCGCGTAAATGTACGACCCTGAGGGACAACTTAGAATCTTCTCTTATTTAAGCAGGATTTAATTACGTTATGTATTCTTCCAGTGATACTATATTATATAATTTTCCTGAGAATACCATCGTGACATACCCTATCAAAAGCTTTAGATATATCATTGGCTACCGCTCTACACTCTCCGGCTTTCTCCAGTGAATAGATACTACGGTTAGGATATCTACTGTGAAACGTGCTTGCCATAATCCATATTATTGCCGGTCAGATGTTTACAATGTAATGTGATGGACGAGCTTGATTATTTATGGATTCAAATAGTTTCTCGAAAGCGGGAGCAGGTAAATTCCGCAATAATTTAGTGGATCAGTTATTTCGCAAGAATTCTTAAGAAATGGTACTAGAAAATCAGTTATCCATCAGTCAGGAAAATAAGATTCGTTAAGGAAAGTGTTGTAAAGTTTGGAGAGAACTGGAGAAACCTCTGCGGGGCATATTTTTATAGCACGACTGGGATGAGATGTGGTCCACATGCTTTCGAGGTATTTAGGTTTTTATGATACCATGCACCTGAAATGGGTTGGTTTTCAGATAACCTAGTGTAGCGTTTGTCCGTAAAGCAAAATCAGGTAGGGAGTGTTTTCCTGGTCTAATGTGGAGGTTGAAGCAAACCGACTGACAGCAAGTTAGCTTTCTCGGCTGCGTTGCAAAAAATAACTCATTATTGTTCGTTCGATAATGATGGAATAGTATTTGTCCATTATTTACTACACTGTTGTAGATTTTCCACAAATGACGGGTTCCTAATTTCTGTGTTTCGATTTGTTTTCTGATGGTTTTAGTATATTTCCTCTTATTTGACGCACTCTCTCTCTTACAATTTATTCTAGCTTCTATAAACGTCTATATGTTTTAACTGAACTTATGTCGGTTAACATGCAGTACACATTCCGCCTTGGAGCAATGGCAGATGCACATGTAGGAGTAAATCATTGAGTAGAGCGGGAACATGTACTTCAATTGCCGTTTTGAACGATTCACATGTCTCTGTTTCGCACTGTTCAGCGGAAAGAGAAAAGATATTTCACATGGGGCATGTCTGATGAAATCTCTGTCTTCATACTCAACCTTTGTATTGTACCTCGTTGTTTGGAGCAGTAGCTCTCCAGTGTTGACTCGAGAATTAAGGGAGATTTCGACCATAATCATAGCGTGATACTCATTCCCAAGTGGGATGTGGGCATTCCTTACAAATTATTAGGGGGTGTGGTCAGAAATAGATCCAGAAGAGAGACATATTAACCTTATGGTCCAGGAAATGTAACAGTCTGTGATAAGAAATAAAATACAGAGAAGATATGTGTTGTGCTCCCAGCTGCGTCTGTGTAAACAGAGATTCCGAGTCAGTTAACATGGTGGAAATTGAAATAATCAAGTACATGCACCTGTGCTGGTGTCAAGAGAGTGTTTTATCTAGACTACCAGATACTTTGTATATTAGGGTCCAATCCTGGGTCGAGAGAGAGAGAGAGAGAGAGAGAGAGAGAGCGGTAGGGAACATATGAGTAACTAATGTTATGTTGCATCTTAAGTCTGAAACATATAAGGCCCTGCCACCTGATTCTAGTTTTGTTTCTCTAATCAAGGGGAGGGCGTTTAGAATATGGACTAAAAATCCGTGCGTATATCTCTATGAGTCTTTACGGTTGACTGGGAGATTAGCAGCTAAAGTCATTACAGGTAATGAAGGAGGGTATGTTGTTTCACTTAGTTCTAAGATATCAGCGTTTTTGCAAGAAGAAATGATTTAATATATTCTTAATTATTTCTGAGCCCGCAGTATACATAAATGCAAGCCTCAAGGCAGGAGGTAAGTTGGTTTTGTTTGAGCTTTCGCCGGTTTATATCGTAAGTTCTTCTTGAACTCCCATTTGATTTTATTTAAAAGTTTCAGTTAGGTCAGATGGGTATGCGGAATACCAGACATGCAACACAAGTAGACGATCAGCTGACTCTTTATCTACAGGAGTGTGACATCAGGAAATCCCACAGGAGATGAGTACAGAAACCCTTTCCATGCGTGGCATTGTACTATAATCATTCCGATATTATACAACTGCTGAGGGAGCAGCCTCTGTAAACGCTACTTAGGAGTAAGGGCTTCAGTACTATCAGTCGGAAACAGCAGTCAGGAACTCATAACACGGTACTCTCACCCCATAAGACAAAAATAAACCCAATCCAATTGAACTGGCATATATGGCACCCACAGAATGCCCAGTTTCGGTTGATGGGATGTGGTGGGAACAGGGAAAGCAGTTTTCCTTGCCTAGTTGTTTCTGTCGAGTCCCTGTGATAGCACATCTGCTCTTGGCTAATAGGCAAGGAAGGAGTATTTAAGCCTGGTGATAAACAGTACGTATATAATCCTTAAGCAGTTTAGGTTTGCAAACCTGTACTTTATTTGAGTTCCTAGCTCCAGGAATGAGCCGTCCAGAATGAAGAAGCACCCATCACATAGGTTTAGCTCCAGGGTTTCCTACTCATAGACGGGTGATCTGGGAAGATCTACGGATCCATCAGCACGGAGAGGGTTTGCCCCGCGACTGGGTTCTAAACTTGCTATTTATGCGACCCGGCATGGGTAGTTAATGGTAATGGAGTGTTAAGTAAAGGTTATACATCTACTGAAAATGTGCACTCCCCAAAGGGATTGAAAAGAAAATTACTGTGCTTTTCATTTAATTGTTACTGGAAGAGGGGATAAGTAAGAATACACGTAGCAATAATGAAAAAAAAAATTCGAAGAAAAAAAGATGGCCAAGTTAGAATTAATAATAATAAATGATATGTTGTTTAGTTAATGCTAGTAAGACTAGTAAGATATTTAGGAAACATTAATAGAATGTCAAATTATTTTTATGAAGATCCCAAGTCACACATATTGAGAATGTTCTATAATGATATTTGGGCAGAAGAAAGGAAGACTAATTAAATATTTATCTTGCCAAAAGACGTGAAAAAATAAAAATAAAATAATCTAAAGTAAACCAAGATGTTGTTAAAATAAACAAAAAGAAGGTTTAAGAAAAACTATGTTGCTGTCGTTAGGCTCCCAGACTAGATGGCGCCTAGTGATAATACATATAACGATTTAGACACTTGTTTGAAAGAGTTGTATCTAAAATTTACAGAATTTTGAACTGAGATGCAATTTCTTAATGACACACGAAATAAAAACGATGCTTTTCCAGAAATATGCAGCAAAGTTCACTGCTATTGATAACTGTCGGCCACTCACTTGTTTTCTATTGATATGCAAAGTTCCGATAGGCATTTTGGCAGGGATATAAACTATTATATTGAAGAGCAAGAAATCTGACCTAACAGTCAAAATCGATGCGGTCGAGGAAATAGATCAACTTAAGATCAATTACTGATTATCGAAATACAGTTTCGAAAAAAAAAGACACCGAATTGTATGAGTATAGCGGACATTTTTGCAAAAGTATCCAATATGATGGATTACGTTGAAACAGGTGTGAATGAATGCAACTTGCCATTGACATCAAACGGCGAAGATCATGGGAAAGCTAATGTGAAGAGAGGGGCGTGTAAAAAGGAACAGATTTTATGTTTTGTGAAATTAAAATGCGTGTTAGCAGTAGAGGATAAAAAATAGCAGAACTTTTTTTTTATATTTTTTATAGACGACTTAAAGTTGCACGCAAATAGTGAAGACACGCTAAGTAAACGTGTGATGATTCTTCATATATTTGTAATTGTATCTATTTTATTTCGAATGAAAATGTGCGGTGCCTTGAAGTTAAAATAATAATGGAAATTGTTTTTAGTGAGAGATTAAAGAACATTTTACATGATTCTAAAGAAGAATATTCCATATCTTAAAGTATTGTGGAATCAAATAAAATAAATTTGACATGAAAATAGTAATGAAAAATTGCGAGAGAAGAGTACGTTTCGTTCTTTGTTCTAGGTTGAATAGGATAAACAAAATATTCGCTAAAAACGCATAAGAAGTTGCTATACTTCTGAACGACCTATGAATGATTTTATTAGAAAAAATCATCAGGACAATATAGATAAACTATCATAGGTTACAATGAATCGATCATTCTCCCTAAAGAGGTATCTTGATAGGTATTTCCTGAGAAGAAAATAGGGAGACGAGAGCTAAGGCGTGTACTGTAAATTATATACTGAAATATTACATACGCAACTGTAAGTAAAAAGTATAACGAATATATTTTTAATTGCTCATTTCAGACTGGTAAATATTAATTAATTCGAGAAAATAAATACACACAAAGCGAAAGAGGTTTGAGAAGAAAATGCATGATCGAATAAGTATTTATATAACAGATGGCAGTCGACAAGTAAAAAAGCACGTGATGGCCGTCAAAATATTACTACAAATTTTGTACAGGTCTCGGATAGGATAGCCCATTTTATTGGAGAAGAAGAACCGAAATCCCAGAGACGTCTAGTGTCGTCACGGAAAGATATATATTTTCATTATATAAGTTTTTTTCGGTACTACTCCATGGGTGTTTCTTTTCCTATTGTTGTGGCGCTAAGTTGATGTCAACACAGAATGGAAATACAAAATGGAGAACGCACCTCACGACAAGAAATGGTAATTACTAGTTTCTAAAGAGGACAGGGAGCGGGGTAAATGTCTCTTACGTGGCTGTATACAATTAAGAGAACAATCCATAAGGATAAATTATTTGAAGTATCGCATTGATAAAACGGGTTAAAATTCTACGTGTTTACTGTGTAGGTATGAATTGTAGACTGCCCAGCACATTCTCAGTAAATTGATAAGTTATTTTAAATTGATTACCGGATATATCGGTGAAATATAGAGAGAAAGCACACATATACTTGTGTGTGTGTGTGTGTGTGTGTGTGTGTGTGTGTGAAGAAAGGATTGACCAGATTGTCTGGTCGAAAGTGATTACCTGACTATGTATGGGATATAATAATCAAATGTGACAATTTGATTGATGAAAGTAACCTTTTTTTTTCATTTCGTAAAATAGGGGCACAGAGCAATGATTATTGATATCGCAGAACCAGCAAATATTAGTGTAGATTATATAGAATAAGAGCAGCTCGGAAATTACCAAGGGTTAAAAAGAAAGCTATAAAAATTATCGCATTTTAAGAGGGCAGATGGTGCAGCTGTTCTTATAGGAGCTCTGTGGAGTGTAACAAGAATATTTCTTTAGAAAACTGAGAAAAGGAAATTCCATTTTCGTGTTAAGTGCTTCAGAATATTGTCTTATAAAAAACCGACATAATCATGCGGACAGTATTAAAAAAAAGAATAGGCTATGTTTCGATGTAATGATGCAAGTTTCAGCAAAATTAGGCGCTAATAAGAGATAGAAAAAAAACGTGACAACAGAAATAATTTATTTAAACACTTGTATTTAGTAAACTTAGCTTCATGTAATTTCACACCCAATGTTAAAATAATAGCTTGCTCTGTGTTAATTAAAACACGGAACATATTACGGTCCTCGGTACTAAAATGATGACATTAAAGCAAACCTCAGTCTTATATAAAATAAGAAGTACATTAGATAAGTGGATATACGAATTTTTACGATTTAATGAATGTTTAATATTTATTTCTGGTAACCGTAAGCAATGTTTTTATGTGAAACATTTTAAAAAGTAAATAAATATATATTTTAAGAGTTGTATACGACCCACACAAAAGTATTATAATAATACAAATACTACTAGTACTACTACTACTACTACTACTTCTACTACTACTAATAATAATAATAACAATAATCATAATAATAATAATGATCATAATAATAATGAAATAATAAATATTTTAATAATTTTAATAATTTTAATAATAATAATAATAATAATAATAATAATAATAATAATAATAATAATAATAATAATAATAATAATAATAATACGTCTTTCTTCAGTTGAGATATATTTTAGATGTTTCGTCGGGGATTCCAAATCACCAATCACCGGTATAGAAAACAGAAGTAATGCAATCATTATACGTTTTGATAAATATGATGGTATGCCATAATTATAATAAAATCAGTAACGTTAAATTAAATCGTAAAGCATTTTTTTTTAGAATTTTATGTAGGAAGAACTATTGTAGTTAATTTTGCTCGTATGTTATAATAAAATATTCGTAGATTCATGCAAGTACAGATAACGTTAAACGACTACAATTAAGTACGTAGTAATTTTCATAATAAGTATACATAAAAACGGACCGCCAAACTCATGTTTATGTAATTTCCTACTGTTTTAGAAGATTTCCTTTTATATTCAAGATCGGGACACATACATTTAATTATTGCAGTCAGTAAGATACAGGTTTGTGTAGCTTAATAACTGATAACTGATTATAATTATATTAATCTGTAAATAATACATTAGTTTTGCTTTCTTGTTTTAGCAAAGAAAAAGCCACCTATGAAAACAAGAACCTCCCAAATAAAAACCTTGAACAATTATCTAAACTCAAATGTAAATAAATATTAAGTCGACTTCAAAAATTGATAAAAGGTCATTATTGGATTTTAATTATAAGGTGAAGTTCGAATGATTCAAACTCGAAATAGATAATGCTAAAACCATCCTGACATTAATATGGGAGGGGAGATTATCTTCAAAAAGTGTCCTGAATTGTTAATTGAGCAACGGACATAACTAAGTAGATATTAATAAGTCGCTTGTACCTATTCCCCCCTGTTTTTTAATGAGATTAGATAATGCAGGTGATGTGTTATCGGCAGCTCCAATAACTCTCGCTTCTCGTTTTATGTCCCTCAGTCCTCATTCAAATGAGTGTTTTTTTTCTGACAAAGGGTGAAAAAAACTGCTTTCCAGGTCGGTAGCACTTATTGAACAGTAGATGTCGGAAATTTTTCTGTCTCTATCTCTATCCTTGTGGCCATGTAACTAGTAAGGGTACTGGAGGTAAACGTTTCGTCTGGGCTGACGTTTACCGCCTGATAGTCAGGTACCCGGACCATGGATTAACTACTAAGGAGTCTGTCCTATCAGCAGGCACAAAGTACTGAGCCTGCTCTATTGCTATTTTGTGAATGGATTCGGGACCATGCAGTAGAGTCGGGTTTGGGCCTCTCGATGCCATACTAGTAAGTAATTTTTACGGCTTTACCTTATCATGTACTACATCAAAAATCCTGCCATTTTCTCGTTACTTTCCCTCTCTATCCTGGTTTAACCATGTATGCCGACCTGTTCCACAAATCCCAAAACCTCAACAGGAAATCTCCAGAAAAAAAAAATTGAATAAACCTAGAACCCCATCTTCCAGAGTAGACCCCTACTACCAGGTCTCCTTCTCTAACGTCAGGGGCATACGTTCCAACCTTCAATTCCAGGTGACAAAACCGGACATATTCTTTCTAAGCGAAACTGGAATAGGGCCGACCACTTCACTAGAGGAGTTCATAATTAACGGATACTCTAACTTAACAGTTAAATCTGACCCCAAAGATCGCCATGTGCCTACAATAAGATGGGTTCCCGCGTGGCGGTGCTATCTCTAGAGAATCCTTATTTCCCCTGTATATCCTTCCCGGTTGCACTTGCTTACACCACTGCATTTATATTTGCCCTCTATCGTCCCCATAACAGCGGAGTATATCTGAGAAAATTGACCAGATCCTATCTGCACATCCCTCGGCTAACATCCACATATGTGGTGACTTCAACGTCCGTAACGTGATATGGCTGACCCACTCAAATAAGACAGGCGGTGAGGGGGTTAGGGGGTTCTGTCATGATTTTGCCATTGCTTATGACCTCATTCAGATTGTTCGCGAGCCCACCCGTGTTCCCGATACTACAGGTCAATATGCAAGCCTCCTCGACCTTTTTCTCTCAAATTCCCCTGAGCTATGTTCATGTTCCATTCATTCTCCTCTAGGATCCTCCGACCACTCCGTCGTATCAGTTAAAATAAAAATGAAATGTAATGTCCCCAGACGTACCCTCCACCGTACGGTATACCGATACTCCATGACTAACTGGGATAGCTTCCGTACATTCATATCTGAGCTATCTCTGCATTCCATGTTTAAAAAGGATGTGTCCTCTATAGTATCAGACTTGACAGAATGGTTAATTGTAGGCAGAAAGCGATTCATACCATATAAAAAAATTTAAAAAAAAAAACTAACAGCGAGCCATCGTTCTCCAGAGAATGTGCTGTCCTGCTATCGCGCAAAGAAATAACTTTTTCCATAACTACACACGTAACATACGTTCTGAGAGTAGGGCTGCTTTCAGGAACGCCATCAACCACTAAAAAGAGTATTAAAAAATGCAAGAGAGCTGTATGCCCAGTCTGTTAATTCAAAATAGCTGATCAGCGGTTAGGTTCCCACCAGTCTTGGCAAATAACAAATAGGATCCTGAACAGAAGTGTGCGTTCTATCCCAACCATAATCAATGGACCAGAGGTCATCTCGTCGGCATCAGCTACCGCAAAATTATTTGCCAAGGACTTTGCAGCTAATTCAAACCTATGCGACGAAGGCCATCAACTCCGCATATTTCCTCCTATACCACAGAACACGCTAGGTAGCATACAAATATCTGTGTATGAGGTCGCCAAGCTTATCAAGAACCGTGATTTCAGTAAAACAACTGTCTCTGACGGCATCCCAGTTATAGTGTTATAAAAGCTTCAACCAGAAATACTCCCATACTTACGAAACTGTTTAAGCGTTGCCTTAAGGAGAAGTGCTTTCCAACACCCTGGAAAACCTCATCAGTATGGCCTGTATTTAAGAATTCAGGTGATAAGTCATCACGCTTTCAGTACAGACAAATAAGTCTCCTGTTTGTTACGAATAAGCTGCTGGAATCCATATCAAATAGAAAAAACAACCTTCTTAGTAACATGCAATATGGTTTCCACCCTCCAAGATCTAATGCTGATGTGCTAACGGTTATATCACATAGGATTAGTGAATCTCTTGACAAAGGCTTCCATTCCAAGGCAATTGCTCTTAGCATATCGAAGGCCTTAGATGAGGTATGGCTTAATGGCCTACTTCACAAGATTTACAGCTACGGTATAACTGGAAATGTTTTCTCAATCATTAAATCAGTAGTGGTTGGTGGTCAGAAATCAGAAGTCCACAGTAGTGATGCTTGAGTCGCTCAGGGGTCCAGCCTGGGTCCAACTCTCTTCGTAATCTACATAAATCTTCTCCCAAAACACACACTTAAATCATTTGTTGACATCTATGCTGATAACATAATAATCTATGACAACACATCAAAGTCCGTAAATGACAAAGTTCTCTCTAATTCTCTCTCCTCTGACCTTGAGTGTGTGGTACAAGTGGGGGAAGAGGTGACTGGTCATTTTTAATTCATCCAAAACCAAGCTTACTTTTAATGCGTCCAAGTCCAAGCTTATATGTTTACATTAACAACGCTCTGATCCCAATCTGGCATCAATTGAAATGGATTGATCTCGTCTTGGGGAGGCCCAATGTTTTGACAAGCTTCTGGGTTTGACCTTTACTCCTGATCTTTAATGGAACACGTACATCAGGTCTGTTGCCAAGGACGCTGGGAAAATTTTGGGATCCTTCTACCGCTCCAGAAGATATCTCACTACTGATGCGATTCCCTATCTGTGTAAAAGCCAATTACGTCCAAGGATGGGGTACTGCTGCTACATCTTTAAAAAAATTTTTTTTTTATTACATTTTCACACCAAACAAGGCAAATTGCCACTTTGGTGTAGGGGGCTACTATCAGGGGCAACAACTACTGGGCTACTATGTAGGGATTTGGGCAGCAAGGTGTCGGTTCACGTTATACTTGAACTTCTGCACGTCAGTACTGTTGGGGAAGCAGGGACCTGGAATGGAATTCCAAAGTCTAGCGGTTCTGGGGAAGAAACTATTGCAGTAAAAGGATCTTTTACATCTAGGGATCTCTACTGTGTGGGGGTGGGATTTAGCAGCCTGTCGGGTTTGTCGAGGGTGCACACGTCGTGGGGGCACAAGTGATTGCAGTTCGTCAGAGAATTCACCACTAAAATACTTGTAGAAAAGGCAGAGGGATGCAACATTTCGTCGATGGGACAGAGGCTGAAGCTTGGATGCCAGTTCAGGGCCTATCAGGTTTGCGACTCTCTTTTGAACCTTGTCAAGGAGCGAGAGACTAGTAGCAGATGTACCAGCCCAGATGTGGCAGCAATACTCTATACATAGGCGAATGGTGGCCTTATAGAGGTACAGGATACTTTCGGGTGTTAGTAGTTTTCTAGCACGGTAGAGAGAGCCCACCTTTCTTGCAGCGGCCCTGGCAATGCCTTCAATCTAATTGTTCCAACTCATGTTTCCTGTGAACGTTAGGCCAAGGAGTTTGAAAGATGGACTCTCAGATAAAGAGTCGTTGGCCATTGCTATGGGTGGTAGAGAGGGTTTCTTGTAATTATTGAAAGAAACTAGTTTAGTCTTGGCAGTATTGAAGTCGACCAACCACTTTTGTCCCCATTCCACTACAGATTGGAGGTCTTCCTCTAGTGTTTCTGCCATTTCTTTAGAAATGTGTTCATTCGTCTTCCTGTCGTGCCTGCCATAGAGTGTAGTGTCATCAGCATATATACCCATCTCAGAGGCAATGTTGTCGGGGAGGTCATTTATGAATATCAGGAACAATAGAGGTCCAAGGATAGAACCCTGGGGCACCCCCGCATTTATATCATATTGTTTAGATGTACGACCGTCGATGACAACCTGCATTTTTCTCTTATCTAAGAAGGATTTAATTATGTTAAGTATTCTACCAGTGATACCGTATTATCTGATTTTACTGAGGAGACCCTCATGCCATATCCTGTCAAAAGCCTTAGATATATCTAGACCTACCGATCTGCCCTCCTCGCGTTGTCCAGTGAATGGTATATACGTTCAAAGATCACCGTTAGGATGTCTGCTGTGGAACGGGCTTGTCTAAATCCATATTGTTTGTCAGTCAGTAGTTTTGCATCTGCAAGATGAGGGACTATAGCATGGTTAATTATGGTCTCAAATATTTTGTCAAAAAGTGGGAGGAGGCTAATGGGGCGATAATTTGATGGGTCTGTCCTTTCGCCAGAATTCTTGAATACTGGTACAACAGAAGCAGTTTTCCAACAGACCGGAAAGCAAGCTTCATTAAGGCATTTGTTGTAGAGTTTGGAGAGAACTGAAGCTACTTCGGCTGAGCACTTTTTTAATAGCACAGCTGGGATCAGATCGGGTCCACATGCTTTTTAGGTATCAAGGTTTTTTATGATAGCATGCACCTGAGCAGGGTTGGTTTTCAGATCGTCTAGTGTGGTGCCTGTCCGCATAGGAAAGTCGGGTATGGGGTGGTTGGAAGGGTCCAGTGTGGAGTTTGAGGCAAACCGACTGGCAAGCATGTTAGCCTTGTCGGTTGCTGAGGAGACAACCTCGTGATTGTTTGTTAGTGGGGGAATTGTTGATTGCTTATTATTTACTACACTGTTGTAGATTTTCCAGAAGTCTCGAGTTCCTTGTTTGTGTGCTTCGATGCGATTTTTAGTGGTTTCCGTAAATTCTCTCTTAGCTGTCGCTATTTCTTTCTTAACGTTATTTCTAGCTTCTATATACTACAGTCTGTTTGAACTGGACTTATGTCGGTTAAACCTACGGTATGCATGCTGCTTTTTAGCAATGGCAGTTGCGAAAGTCGACGTAAACCATTGGGGAGAGTGGGGCTTACTATCTGGATCCGGGCAGGAGCTGCTAAAAACAACCTATCCTGTCTTGACAGAGTACAAATTAGACTTCGTGGTTTAGCGGGTGTGCCCTTTTCCATTCTCTGCAACCTTTCTCCCACAAAAGAGACGTTGCGAGTATGTCTTTATTTTATCGTTATTTCCATGGCAGGTGCTCGTATGATCTCCAATCTCTCGCCCCCCTCGCCAATCTTTAACGAGCACCCCCCTGGCTGAAACTACTGTCAATAATTTTCCCCACTCTTTAAGTCCAACATGAACAAACTCCGCCCTTTAAGTGAGACACTCTATCAAATCTCCAATACTAATGATTACTACAATACTATATCATTGATTACTGTATACGCAGTACACCTTATCCCTTGGTGGCCTTCGGGCTTTGGTAAATGGTGTCCCTCATGTAAAAAAAAATATTCAATCAACTCAGCAGAAATAACCTTCTTAGTGACATGCAATATGGTTTCCCTATGCAAGATCTACTGCAGATGTGCCAACGGTTATAGCTCATAACATTAGTGAATCACTTTACAAAGGCTTCCTTTCTAGGCCAATTGCTTTAGACATATAAAAGGCTTCGACAAGGTATGGCATTAGGGTCTACTTCACAAGATTTCCAGATACGGTATGACTGGAAATATGTTCTCTATCATTATATTATTTATCTCTGATAGGCTCACAAGCGCAGTGTTCGATGGACAAAGATCAGAGGCCTGCAGTATTAATGCTTGAGTCCCTCAAGGGGCCATCCTGGGCACAACACTTTTACTGATCTACATCAATGATGCCACTAAACGCATACTTAAATTATTCGTTGACATCTATGCTGATGATATGACCATATACGACAACACATCAAAGACTGTAAATGGTCAAGTTCTCTCTGATTCTCTCTCCTCTATTCTCGAGCGCGTGGTTGAGTGGGGTAGACGTGGCTGCTTACCTTTCAAGCTTCTATCTTTACATCATACACGCTCTGATCCAATCTAGGATCAATTGAAATGCATGGATATTGTCTCGGAGAAGCCTCATGTTTTTGCAAGCTTATGGGATTGCCCTTTACTCCTTATCTGAAATGGAACACGTACATGAAGTATGTTGCCAAGGTCGCTAGAAGATTGCGGGATCCTTCTACGGCTCCAAAAGATATCTCACTGCTGAGGCAATTCTCTATCTATATAAAAGCCAAGTGCGTCCATATCTGGACAAGAGCTGCTTAAAACAGCATATTCTGCCTTGACAGAGTACAAAATAGAGTTTGAGGCTACCGTTTTCTCTTCCCTGCTACCTCTCTCCCACATAAGAGACGTTGCGAGCCTATCTTTGTTTTATCGTTATTTCCATGGCAGCTGCTCATCTGAACTCCAATCTCTTGTTCCATCTCCCACTGTCTGGTAGGTGGAAAAGCAATTTTACCGTACTTATTGGTTCTTTGTAGTAAATTCCTTTATTTTTCTCATTTTAAATATCCCATAATGGATTAGTCAATTAATAGAATCAAGTATGCAATAACATACGAAATGTTAGTTTACACCATTTATATTAATTAAGTTGAAAATTAAAGTTATTGATGTACAGTAATATTTTAGCTATATTCTTTGAATTCTGTCTCCATCCGTCATAATTATGTTTGAAGTTGATAGTTCTGATAATGAGCATGAGGATAAGTACTCTATGATCACTTCAAATAATAGACAGTGTTATATTATATATAGTATATTTAATGTTATTGTTGTGGAGACCCTCACTAATTAGCATACGTGGGTGAACAAGATATAGATAAAGCTATCAAGTCAGCAAGACCGGGGAGCTGTGTTCGAACGCCGGATAGGCAAGAGCATGTGCCGGTTGCTCCATGAAAGACTTTAACACGCCCTCTGCCGGACAATCTTCCAACTGCCGTACAACTGCACTTTTGTAAATATGTATTATTTTTCGTCTTAATATATTTCTTTTACCTTTACTTTCTGCGTTCGTGTTGTTGATACAGGCACAATAGTGGTGACGGGATTTCGAAAAAAGAAGTAGGCATGGTAAAATACACTATCAAATTCAACAGTGGTATTCGAGAAATATTTACTCGTCAAAGATTGAACAAAAATCCACTCGGTAATTCAATGTTAAAACGCAGCAACTAAGAAATTGACGAACGCGATATTCAAGCGCTGGATACTTGCAAAATACCAAGGGTTTTTTTTGACTACTTGAAAAGGAAATTCATAACCCGGGACACTTGAAAAACAACAGCAAGATTTTATTTCAAAGTGCATACGAGAAAAAAACTTAAAAATTACAGTAACCTTTTCTGCAAAGCGAACAGAAAAAAAAGTGGTTCACTAGGAAAGCGTGAACTTATTACGTTGACTTTTTTTTTTTTTGGAAAGAAAAAATAATTTTTTCTCAGTGTATTAAGAAGGGATTTTTTCTGTCTTGTACATAATTAATAACGTAATAAAAGGAATCAGTTGTTCTTAGTTATTAAAGAAAGGAAATTGTGAGAGTGACTGATTTACTAATTTGAAAAACAAAATGGAGGAAATGCAAACGTGTCAACAAAAAGAGATGAAGTACAGAGAAGGCATCTACAAGAAAGAGACGAATTACAGAAAAAAGAACTACAAGAGAGATCCGAAAAACAGAATGAACGGTTTCTTAAATGTATAGAGCAAATGCAACTTGATTAAAAAGATTTGTTGGAAAGATTAACGACTAATTATGCACAGCAAAGCAATAGGCCGTTTTCCAACGCAACAATTGTTAAGAGCATAGATGTATTTACGTAACTAGCGGAAGAGGATAAAACTTTGGAGGCATACTTCAAGAGGTATGAAGATATTTTCGAAACAAATTACGAAACCTGGTCAAACGCAAAGAAAGTAAGTTTATTACTTCGAAAGCTTGGTACCAGTGAACATGGCAAATTTGTTGATTTCATATTGCCAAGAAGAACGAATCAGTAAGACGTCGCTGAGACCGTAAAACCTCTTAAGGAGTTATTCGGACTAAACATTTCTCTTTTTCACAAGATATGGTCGTGTATGAACCTTAAGAAAACGGAGGGCAGGACCACCTGTCACATACGTCAGTAATGAATAAACACTGCGACAATTTTAAATTATCGGAACCTGCGGTAAACAACTTCTAATGTTTAATTTTTGCACAGGGGCGAGTCTCTACCAAAAATTCAGAAATCCGAAGACGCGTTCTCTCAAATTTAGAGACATAACAAGGTCTGGCACTGCAAAAAATAGCAGAAGATTGTCAAAGGGCAGTATCACTAAAAAAGGATTCCAGAGATATAGAAGAAACAGGAGGGTCGTACATAAGGAAGATTAAAAAATCTGGCAGAAACGCAGGGCAAAATAAGTTTGAGACTCGTCAAAATCCAAAAGATTACGCGAGTTATACATACTCAAACTTAATTACAGAAAAGGAAATTACGATTCAAGTCAAAGGAATTAAAACATCACGACCAAGTTATTATTGCGGAAGATGTGATGAAAAACATTGGGGAAAGGATTGTCCTTACAAAGATATCAGATGCTTCAATTGCGACAAACTCAGACATAAGAGTATTTGTTCCAGAACAACACATAGAGTACACCAAATGAGAACAAACGACAAAGAGAAAGACAATTGCGAAAATATATGTTGGTTAATATTTTCGACAAAATTTCAATTTGATTCTGGAGGAGATTAGTCGGTAATAAAAGTTAGCACGTGGGAAAAACCGGATAAACCGACTCTGAAAAACTCAAGTAAGGGTGCGAGAACGGTGACAGGAGACGAAATCAAATTCGAAGGAGAAGTCGCCCTGCCCATTAATATAAATGTCACGACGATAAAATGTAAAATCTTCGTAATTAAAGAAAGCGAGACTTTATTGGGAACATATGTTATTGAAAGATTATACCTTTGGGATAAACCGATGGACACTTTTTTTGTAAAAAATAACCAGATGCACCACAACGATAAGATTTTAAATATTATATAACATAGTATATGTGAAACATAGACATAGTGTTGTATAACATTGATAAAATATTGTATGATACTATTGTACAGCATTATATTACATAATAGTTTATGACGTTTTACAACAATATATAGCATAGCGGTGTAATAGATTGTTATACAACTATACATAATTGTATAAAACATTTTCGATTAACACTTCATTATATAACTGTTGTGAACTATCCATGTATATATATAAAATGATCGGACACGGATACAGTTTCGCAAACGTGCAAATTTGCATATAGGTATAATAAGGCAGAATAAATTGGTGCCCACATTGTGTACTATATACCGTTGTATTTGGTTCGATTAGTATACTGTAAACAGAGACGGTGTCTTATATGGTTAACTACTTGAAGAATATACGAAACTATAGATTATATATTATATGGTCAAATACTTTAAGACTATATGAAACTATACTCTAATGATTCATGTAGCATTTCCCTCTTGCCAGAAGGAAATGCTACATCAATAGTTAAACCGATATCCATCGCATGACATTGGAGAAATTGAAATAAATGATAAAAATATGAGTGAATTCTTATGTTCATTTCTCTTGACCTGTCAAGATCACAATATTATTGATTGAGATGAACATGTTTTGCAGATTCTCACAAATTTTTAAATGATTCTTTTATATCAGAATTTCATTTGGTGCCGAAAAGCTAAGTGCTCCTAATCGATTCGGCGCAGCAAGCTTTGTGTGTGCAATCGCAGTAATTAGTAAAATAATAATTTTGAATGCAGGTGTAACCATTAGGACATAGAAGTACTCTCAATAAATAAATGAAATGCACAAGAATCTTCGACAACCACATTAGTACTCGAAAAGTACTAATTCTCCTCCAGGAGAATGATAGACCTCGCATTGCTAAATCGGATGTACAGAAGTTTTAAAAAATTTGAAAGAATTGGGCTACAAAAATCTTCTCCACCCTCAATACTTTAATAAGGAACACATTTCCAAGCATCAAAACAATTTTCTGCATTAGAAATGCTTAAAAAATCGAGCGATATAGAAATTCGTTCAACCACTTCATCGCCACAAGAACGCAATATTTTTAGGTTTTATTGATGTATGTGTTTTTATAATAAGATGTATATATATATATATATATATATATATATATATATATATATATATATATATATATATATATACACATATCTTTTGTTGTCGCCCTCCTATCTCTCCTCTCCTTGACTCACTCTCTCTGTATATATATATATATATATATATATATATATATATATATATATATATATATATATATTGCAACACGAAGTATGGCATACATTACATTTTTCTTCATAATTTTAATTAGGGTTCAAGATTATACCTAAATTTGGTCAGTATATTGTTATTACTATTCTTACTATTGTTTGAGGTAGGAATTACAAAATCAAAATTTAGAACGTTTATACCAAAGGAAAAATATAAATCAACTAACGCAAAAAATATTGGATACTTTGATTTAATATTTGCTTACATAGACTTTATTGCGTTCAACAATATATATATATATATATATATATATATATATATATATATATATATATACATATATATAAACATAATTCGGACATTTAAGAACTCGCGGCTTAATTAGACCAAACTGATTCTTACTATATTTTTAAAATAATTCAACATTTGAAGAAAGAAAACGTTAAAATGTTTACTCTATCCTGATAAAGTACATATGGATGCCGTAAGTATGTTCATAAAGTGTATTTCTTAAACATTTCTGCGTTAACTTGCGTTATTAAACCTCTTTTAAATATATATATATATATATATATATATATATATACATATACGACAGTTAACTAAATTAATGTTAAACTAGACTTATTGTTTTATCAATATATTTTTATTTTTAAGCTTTGCCTTACTTTGCTTTAGACAAATAATAATAACAATCTTATATAATAATAAACGAAGATTTTAAATGAAATATTACTAGAAATCCTTCACGGTAATTCTATAACAGTTTACTAAAACACTTTGTAACTTCTCTCGTTTAATTAATATTTTTAATCTGTAAATAAATTTATGCGAAACAAAATTAATATCTCGTCATTCTTAAATTCATGATCCAAAACACCGAAGGCTTTTTCATCAGCAAAATGTTTTCGCTAAAAAACTATTTAGAAAATAAAATATAGTTCGAGCATAAAATCCCATATTCGTTTACCTTTTCATGCCTCGTGGGCAATTTGTTAAATATGTCAATATATAGTATGAATGCAGAATTTAATGAATTAATTGAATACATCACGGACATTTCGATTGATAAGGAATTCAAATTTACCATAATCTACAGAATATGTAAATCGCTTAACAAAACTCGAGTGGAAAATATTAAATTGCACATAGTTTTATTATTTGTATTATACCATTTTGCCTGACAGTAATGATTAGTGTTTTGATTATTCTAACATTGTGCACAAATATTTTATAAACAAATGTATACTTAAAAACATATTCAGATTCATAATTGTGAAAACTCAGGTTTACTAAACATGTAGCATTTATTCATAATAAGCAGCATGATATCATGTTTCTTGGTAAAGTTGAATTAAACGCATATACAAACTCATTTAAACCGATGTAAATATAATTTTAATTTTATTAGTTTTCTTTGCCTGTAAACAGTCAATCTGTCTGTATGTGAATCTTCTCTTATATGTACTAAAACGGCGGATTTTCATGAGCTTTTAAACGTATAATACCATAATGTCTCTAAGAAATACTTCTGATAAGTAGTGGAAAATAGGATTGAATCAAATGCTCATCAATTTAACACGATTCCTCATCAGTCATGCTCTCTAAACCTTATCCCCTCGCAATTGCTATTTTCCAAGAATTTCGACAACTTTTTACGTGAGAAATGCGTAAAAAATTCAAACGTACAATAAACGCCTTTATCCACTTCATCGCCACCAGAACACAATATTTTCATGTTTCCTGCGTCAATACATTCATTTTGATTGTAAAATATATGTAGATATATGTGGATTATCATGGTCCGTGTTTCTATCAATAATGTTTTGCTTGAACGGATAATATCCATCTAAATTGTAAAGTGAAATATAACAAATGATTGTGAATCTATTATATATATATATATATATATATATATATATATGTATGTATATATATATATATATATATATATATATATATATATAGTGTAACGCAAAGTATTGCATACATTACATTTTTCTTCATGATTATAATTAGGGTTCAAGATTTTACCGAAATTTGGTCAGCATATTCTTATTACTATTCTAACTATTATTTTATCTAGGAATTACAAAATTAAAGTTTAGAAAGTTTATATCAAAGGAAAAATATAAATCAACTAACACAAAGGTATTGGATACATTAATTTAATATTTGCGTGCATAGACTTTATTGCGTTCAACAGCTTCCAATCGTTTTCTATAGTTGCACACATGTTTTATGCAAAAATATGCAAGTATTCTGGGCATTCTTCTTTGCAGAACTCTTCTTGTTGTTGAATAATTTGTGGATTCCTCTTGTGAACAATGATCTTCAATATTTTCCACACATTTTCAATTGGGTTGAAATCTGGAGACAGACTGGCCCAAACAAGATCGTCAATTACCTTATTTTTAAGCCATTCTTTGGTAAGTTTGACAGTATGCTTGAGATCAGTGTCCTGCTGAAACACGAAATTTCTATTATGTCCTAACAAATCAGCAGATTTCTTGAGGTTTTTCTCAACAACATCTCCCTGTACATACACCATTCATTCTAGGATTGATGGTTTCAAGTTCACCAGTACCTTTGAATGAAAACCACTCCATAATATAATCGAACTACGGCAAACTTTATTGTAGGAATGGTATTATTTTGTTATCGGCTGTGCGATTATTACGCCATACATATGTTTCTGTGTTTCTTCCAAAGATTTCGAGTTTTGTTTTATCTGACCAGATTACCTTGTTCCAAAATTCGTGTGGTTGTTCCCGATATGTTTTAACATAATTCAAAAGTGATCTGTCACGCTTCAATAATGGAACTTTTCTTGGGAACCCTGATACAAAACCTGCACGATTTAGAACTCTATTTATTGTATACTTGCTCACATTAATCCAAGCTTCACTGAGTGCGGATTGAGTTTCACCACGAGTAAGAAAAGTGTTTTTCGTACCTTTCTGCTTACCCACCTTCATTTTTTTTCGTTTAATTTCCTTGGGCGACCACATCTTAGGAGATTCGCAACAGCTTCACCAGGGTTTTTAAACTTTCTTATAAGGTTTCCAACTGTACGTAGAATAATTTCCCTGGATATTATTCGGTGTCCCTTTCCTTATTTGTGTTATCAATCCTTTTTACAAATATCTATTCACAACTCTTTAGTTTTAGGTAATTTATAAATGGACTGGCTGATTTTGAAGGAGTGAGCCCAAACTGGAAGAAGTTTATGAAATCATTTTGATATAAAGTTTTCTGATCGGTCAGTGATAACTTGTTTGCATTATTGCAACCTATTAAGTGAAAAAAAACGATTGAAGCGGCAACAGTCCAATTCTTGCGTATTTAACACGTTTATACAGTAAGTAGTAATATATATGTAGTAAGAAGCTTCACCACTTCGCAATGATATAAATAAATAATATTAGATCGCACAAAGTAAACATTAGGTTATTTAAAAATAATAGAGATGCGGTTATTTAGAGCGTGATCTAACCATGATTAATGATAATTGCATCTGAAACTCTGATTAAAAATATTACATAAAAAGGTATTCATGCAATCAAGGGTTTTCTGCGGTGAAATTAAGCCCACTGTTGATTGTTGGTGGTTTCTTCGAAGAGAGAGGTTTAAACTTTCTACACGCTATACCGCCGCAGTTTCCCCAGAAAGCTATTTGAATGCAACATAAAAATATCTGCGCGTGAGGTCGTCAAGCGAATCAAGAACCTTGATTCCAGTAAATCAACTGGTCCTGACGGCATTCCAATTATAGTGCTCAAAAAGCTTCAACCAGAACTTGCCTCCATACTTACAAACTGTTTAAGCGTTGCCATAAGGAGACGTGCTTGCCAAGATCCTTGAAAACCTCATCAGTATGTCATGTATTTAAAAATTCTGGTGATAAGTCCCCTCCCTCTCTATACAGACCAATAAGTCTTCTGTGCGTCATGAGTAAGTTGCTGGAATCCATATGTAAAGCAGAAGTAGTCAAACACCTCAATAAAAATAACCTTCTTATTGACATGCAATATGGTTTCCGTTCTGCCAGATCTACAGCTGATGTGCTAACGGTTATATCACATAGGATTAGTAAATCTCTCGACAAAGGATTCCTCTCTACGGCAATTACTCTTGACATACTAAATGCTTTCGATTCGGTATAGTATAAGGGCCTACTTCAGAAGATTTCCATCTACCGTATAACTGGAAAGTTTTTCTCAATCATTAAATCATTTCTCTCTTATAGGCTCATAAGAATAGTGGTTAATGGCCAGAAATCAGAAGCCCTCAGTATTAATGCTGAAGTGCCTAGGAGGCCCATCCTCGGTCCAACTCTCTTCCTGATCTACATCAATGATCTCCCGAAACACCCACTTAAATCATTCGTTGACATCTATGCTGAGGACACTACCATCCATTGCAACACATCAAAGGCCGTAAATGACAAAGTTCTCTCTGATTTTCTCTTCTCTTATATAGAGCGCATGGTAGAGTGGGGGAAGAGGTGGCTGATTACTTTTAATGCATCTAAAACCAAGCTCCTATCTTTGCATCAACAACATTCTGATTCCTATCTTGCATCACTTGAAATGGATTGTTCTCGTCTATGGGAAGACCAATGTTTTGATAAGCTGCTGCGCTTTACATTTACTCCTGACCTTAAATGGTATACGTACATAAAGTCTGTTGCCAAGGTCGCTGAAAAAATGGTAGGATCCTTCTACCGCTCCAGAAGATATCTCATTGTTGATTCAATTCTCTATCTATATAAAAGCCAAGTACGTCCAAGGGTGTGGTACTGCTGCCACATCTGGGCAGGAGCTGCTTATAACAGCATATCATGCCTTGATCTAGTACAAAATAATCTTCGTGGCTTAGTGTGGATACCCTTTTCTCTTCCTTGTAACCTCTCTTCCACCGGACAAACTTTGCGAACCTGACTTGTTTTATCGTTACTTCCATGACAAGTGCTTGTCTGAGCTCCAATCCTTGGTTCCACTTCGTATATCTTTCACGAAAAACACCCCTCTAGCTTAAACCCCTATCCAAATTTTTCCCATCTCTTATCAATGCCAAAACCAAAACGTAGATTCCGTGAACAAAGCTTCTTTCTTAGAAGTGCACGCCTGTGGAACTCCGTTTCGTTTGCTTGTTTCCCACCTGACTACGACCTAGATGGCTTCAAGTCCAACATAAACAAATTCCTGATGAACCGCCCCCTTTAGTAAGACACTTTATCAAATCTCAACACTCACCTACAGTACACGTAATACCCCGTATCCCCGAGTTGCTTTCGGACCTTTATAAGTAGTGACCACCTTGTAAAGAAAAAAATGTTTATTTATGATGTGTGTTATATATAGTTTCGTTTTGAAAACTTACTTCCCAATAAACAACCTCAAAAAAGGAGACATACCATATCTATTGAATTTATATAGAAGCAACATCAGGCCGTACTTTGTATTATCAGATCCAACCACTCTGGTAAGACTTATGGTTATTATGGCTTGTTTAAGCATAATGGCGCCTTATTTAATGTAAATGTTTGCAAAGAGTCGTTATTTGACATGGTGTTAGGAAACGTAAAACTTGCCTCCGCTAAAAGCGTCGAACAATGGTTTGTTACATACTAGAACAGGCATAAAAAGAATTAAAACCAATAAACAAGGCGTGCCAGACACACTTTCAAGCGATAATCAAATGTGAAAAATTGCCTGACAATTTTATAAGTGTTCTTTTCTTGTATATTCTATGATCATTTGTCAACGGATATTGGTGTGTCTTTAAGTCTGTAATTCTGCCAACGTTAAGACGGGATGGGATTAAAAAAACGAACACAATAAAATAGAACTGGCAGTAAAGAAAAGAAAGACTAGAGAGGAGGAAAACAGTATGAAACAGAAAGAGAATATAAGATACCAAAAATATAGGGAAAGCGTCTTTAAAAAGGAGAAAGTGTTGTTTGTATAACATTATTGCTACAACGAAAAATGAAAAAAACATATGTTAAAATAATAGTAAAACAATTTAACGAAAGCAGAAATATATGGAAGAAAATATATAAGTGACGACAGAAAGAAAATTTAAAACACAAAACATTTCAATGAAAATCTCTATGTATACAGGTACAAACATGTTGGTGTTAATTAAAAATAAAAAATGCACCAAGTACAGAAAAAAATATAATATAAAAATAAAATGGCATATAGCAATATGAGTATGCTGTCCTGGATAAAATAGACCTTAGTACGCCATGTTGCTAGTTATACCATATTAAATATGTCTACCGTTTTACTTACAAAGTATGGTAATTCTATTCACTTGGGTATAATATTTTGTTTAATTTAATGTACTATTAATTTTCATTCACTTACAAAATAAACAAACCAAATCCAACAGTCCGCCTTTAGTTTTGAATACATATGATATTGTTGCAGGCTTTAAATGGGCAGTAATGGTTATAAACATCTTCACAGTATAAATAAATTTCATATGTACAATTTATAGTTAAAATGTAAATGTTATCTTGCTTGAAGACCTCAAACTAAAGCAAAAACGAATTTAAAAAGAATACTAGGACTACCCTTTAAGTTAAAAATAGAAGGCATTAGTGTAAGAATTTACAGTAGTTTTTTTTTACATAGACTTAACAGTAAGTAACAAATATGGGTCTAGAGTAGTTGACGAGGTTTTCAAGTATCTTTCAGCTTTAATATGAAGTACGAAACTGATAAGTCTTTTGCAGGAGGTCAACAAAACTGATATCCCAGCAGCCGCTCTAACTTGGGATAAGGCGACTACTGGGACTCGTTTAAAAAATCATAGCCTGTTTATTTTTTCTTCTTTTCAGTGGAACCTTTTAAAATAAAGTTGAAAGGGCAACACTAATGAAAAATACTTTGAAACGAATAAAATGAGCATCACAGAATTTTAATGAAATTTGAAAATTGTTCTATATAAATAACACTAAGCACAGAAAACTTTTATTTCCTGACTTTCTTTAGAAGGAAGTGTCTTGCAAATATGACACCTGATGCTTCTCTCCCAAAGAGAGATATTTATATAACATAAAGCGTTTAAAGGACAAACAATTAGGTTAGAGGGATAGTGAATGTGAAATTACTCAACAAATATTGGACATTGTGTTGAACATTCCGAAAAACCTAGAAGTGATAAATGTTTTTCATCATAAAAATACACCGGAAAGATGTGTTTAAACCCTAGCCCTTGTATAATTGGGCTCTATATGAGTATATGTCCGCCGACGACACTAGTATATTGCAAGTGCTTTTTGCAGAATTCCCATCAGAATGAATACTTATGTGGATTTAAATGAGTACCTATCCAGCGTTATCAACGCTGTTAAAAGAAACTCTATGGATATTTGAACAAATTATGATTGCCAGAAAATCAGTCCAGCCTAGACTACCTTTTAAGTTTAAACCTTAGGGCGGAGATAATCTTCGTCCCTTACAACTTTCGAGAGATAGTTTCTATCAAAAATATTATGTGAATTTTGAAAAACAGATTGATATTTGGCCGAAAGGATCGCAACTATACTCCACGTGAATCCAGGATTATGATGTTTAGATAAATGCGCCTCTGGTCCCGTACCGATTTAAAAATCGTGTATGGGCAATACCTGTTTATTGAAGACTTGAGACAAATAATTCTGTCAGAGCTGTAATTCCGAAGGACACAAAACAGGTATGTGCACAACCGTCGCAAGCAGTATGCAAGTTGATGCCTTTCTGTATACGAAATAATATGCATATGCTTTCCTGTACGGAGAAATTCAAATAGTAAAAAATAAACCAGCAGTTGTATTACCTCCTCTTCAGCAAAGAATAACACGAATGAAGACAACGCTCTGTAGAGTGCCAGTCTAACTCTTTTTAAGCTTTAGAAATTATATTGATTTACTCAAGAAAAACTCATACTATTACGATTCGCTCAACAAAGGTAAATTTATCTCATAACCTTGAAGGATTTCCTGCAAGTCTTAGAGATTTGAAAAAGCAGACAATGGTTTTACAAATTTTCTCGCGATAGATAAATTGTTAGAAAGTGACCCAATCCAGCACTTGGAATCTTTATAGTCTGTCTGCTGTATTTTGGCGGCGATATTTGTGAGACTACAGATATCAATTCCCTTTTAGAAACAATTGTTGGTACCTCTACAAAGACCAAATTTGACAAAACCGGAACACGGTCAAAAGGTGTGTATGCTGCAGTGTTAGCCAGAACTGCTCGACGTCAATCTTCCAGAATCCACCGTGTGGTACACCTTTAGGAATGATAAACAGGATCTCTGAACAATCGGTTTACAGAGGATATATTCAATGAAGGTTAGAAAATATATTTATCTTCGAATTCATTGTGTTGCCTACTACCGTGTGATTCCTTGCTTGGATGAAATAAGATAAATAAGTTAAAGCTTGTATTACAAAAGCATCTCCACAATTACTGCAATATGGAGGTGTTTACTAAGATTAAATATTTCCTTAGACCTCATAAAATTGTTGCCCTGGGTATCTCTATTAGCCCGTGGCAGTATGCCATCGCATATTGATGTGGAAATTGTAGACACAGACACTGTGTACAGATAAGAATATTTCTTAAAGCATGAGTCCAGTTTAGAGAATAATGCGGAATGATATGTCAGCATTAAAGATTGTATCATTTCTCAAGTTAGGAAAACGATAGTAAACTATTTCCTTGTATGATGTTGCTTAATCTGTTCATGATTTTGCAGGTCCCGCCATTTGAAATAGAATCTCATCCTAAACAATAACCGCATCTCTGCAGGACAAATCCCACAGAATGCTGGAACTCATTCCTGTGTTTTCTAGGTGTGAAATTTTTCCCATTTTAAAAAATGGTCCTCGGGCGTCATTCCTATTTATATTCTCTACGTGATTACGGATTCGTAGGTTGTTGTTTCAGCTTAATCCTTCCTCGCGGAAAGAACATTAGTACGAAACACTTTACAAAGTATCACTCAAATTACTGTGAATATTAAAATGAATTATCGCATAAAATATAAAATCGAACAGATTTTAACCGCTGACAATCCGGCCGATTATATAAGTAGAAAGCTGACTATTATTAAATTTACCAAAAACAGATTTCCTTATTGCATGAGGGGAAAAACAAACTCCTTCAGTCTAGGACAGACTAAGGATACTTACGAAGGGTTGCCTGCGAGAACTTGTGTGTCAACGCGATTATGTCGTATGATTATATATAACACTCTATAAAATGGTCACTGTATTCCCTATTTAATATCTGTATTAAAAAATGAGGGGCATGAAGCTATACAACAGGAGTAGTCCCTTTGGTGTCATCGGAGTCTGGTTTGCCTTACCAGGTTTAAGATACAGAGGATTCGCTCTTAGGTAAATTTTGTAGCGAAAGGTGGACCGTAACTACAGTAGATTCAAAATTGAAAATAATTCCCAGCCTTAACCAGTTTATCAGCATGATTTCATTGATCGACTAGTTTAAGATGTATTTTAATGCTTTTTCATCTCGGTGTTTCCATCCACTTGGACCCGGGTCAACTATTTTATGCAGTACTAATTGAGCAGTAATTTTTTTATGAAAAGAATTTTAATTACAATAATTCAATTTTATTTTATTTTTATTTCATGTGTTATTCTTTTTTCTTTTTTATGTGTAATATTTTATATGTGGCCGGTGTATATGTGTAGCGCATACTCATTAATCTCTGCAGTCAAGGGGTTTCCTTAATATTATTAATGTGTTCATTGTTGTTATCCGCTGTAAATTCCCAACTATTTCTCTGATTGCAGTATCTCTTTCTAAGTTTTTTGAAATTGTACGTACTGCTCCTAATATTATAAGTGTTATCTAGACATGCTTTAACACCGTCCTCTTTATGTTCACTATTTTGCCTGATAGCATGGCTAAATCTACAATCAGGAATATTTTCCATCATGGTTTCCGTGTTTCTTGTTTGAATAGATTCATCTGTTTTTACGTTCAGGTTCTATAAAATTTAAGATTGCATTGCTCCACATCTGCTGCCAATAGATATTTGTACAAGTTATCTGAATGTTCATGTTGCAGTTGTCTGCACAATTTCTAGTGTACCGCGTCGTGCGATTATGTGTATTCTTATCTTTTAAGTAGACTAATTTGCAACATTCATTAATATGTAGTTCATTGTTTTGTTCCTTTGACTACCGATCTTATATTTGCAATGTTGTTGTCCTTACTCGATCTTTGCTCTTACGTAGTAGTAAAGCGTATCCGTACATAAATTACCCGGTAAAAAGAGGATTTCCATATAGTGAAAATATTTATGTAAAAAAATAATCATAATATTTAAAAACTATTACTGAAAAAGATATGTGAAACGATTAAATAAACAGAATTGTATGGATATAGAATAAACCTAAATTTTATGTAAGCAGAATAGAAAAACCTCTCAAGATGTTTTGGATTGAAATGAAAAAGGCTAACAAAAATGAACTTAGAAAAGGGATTAAAAACAAAAAAAAAATTAAATAAGTCGTAGAATAAAATTTAATTATAACATGAGAAACGAGAACAGATTCTCTTTTATAAAATATTCATAATCCTTATAAATAAATGTAAAGTAGATCTTGCATAGAAAATAGATATTAACCCGGAATAGACTTCAAGATAACAGAAAAGAAAAATAAATTCCAGAAAAGAAATCATTCAATATAAGTAAATTATTTATTCCAATATTAAGAAAATTTCAAACAAAAATATAAAAGTTATAAAAGGGAAATACGATCTAAGAAGATTAAGGATTCACAAATTTAAAAGACACAATTATATAAATGAAAAAAAATTAGTACGAGCAACTAAAATAAAAGTGAATTACAATTTAAAATCTACTTCAAATAATATTAAAAAAAAAACAGTAAACCTCGAGCCATTAGTGCGGTGCAGTAAATGAAAAAAATGCGCGAAAAAATCTATTATAATTATAGCGTTTTCTTATTTCAAACAAAACAACGTTATGTAATTTAATCATACCACGTGAGTCATAGAGTGTGTAGGATAATTTACACATCTTAAAATAGTTTGTTTTTATTTTAGTATCAAAATTATACAAAGCTAAAAGACTTAACAAAATAATTATCATTTATTGCTTTATTATTCCGACGCATGTTTTAATTTTGCAGCAATAAAACCAGTGCTATTATCTTACTTATATTCTAGTTAATATTATTATGCTTGAATTGTAAGCACCTAACATGCCTATTATTCGCGCTATTTCAAATGTATAATATGATTCTATGTACAATTTATCAAGCAATGGTATGAATACAAACATGTACTGAACTGACATATACTACAGTGTGATATGTAAAATTATCGCTCTAGAAAAGATGAAATGATTGCATTTCATTTTCATTGGAATCAGTTCTATTTTTCTGTTACAGATTTTTTTTTTCAGAAGTATCGCACTTACACTGTAAGGATTCGATAGAAAATAATAGTAAATATTATCGACAATGCATAACTTGTCTAATTTTTGGAACAGTCAAATTTCCTCATGATGTTCATGTGGGAAACTAGGATACATCCATAAATAATCGGACGTCCACTCACCAGAAGCAGTTATAATTCCATGCTGGGATGTTGCGATCTTAAAGATTTATTTCCTCTATGTAATAATCTGATATGTTAGATTTATTCAAGTTTTCATTCTGTCTCATAATTTGTTTCTTCCAACTTATATATATATATATATATATATATAGATATATATATATATATATAACACTCTATAAAACGATTACTATATTCGTCGTCTGTGTTAGAAATGTAGCAAATGCGGAATTACATTTGAACATTTGCAATGATTTTGTCGCATATTATTTTTCCTGACAATTGCGTGATTTTCAAAATAACGATAATTGTTGGAATAATTGACTCTGATCACTATATCGTTTTTCGCAAGATTCGCTGTTGAAAACGAACAGTAATTATAATTGCAAATATTTTTCTTAGTTTTTGATCTCGTTTTTTATATAATTTTAACATTTCAGCATTCTGAATGTACTCTATCCTAGGGAAAATGTTAGTATAGGATTAGTTGAGATACAATTAAGGAACGTATGGAAAATCATATGTAATAGAATTCACACGTAAAAGAAATTAATGGAATCACATCAAATACAGTTTATGGATTGAATATATATATATATATATATATATATATATATATATATATATATATATATATATATATACTTCATTTACTCGCATAAAATTAATATACGAAAGTATAGATGTTTGCGTAAACTTAAAGTATTTACTTAAAAATTTATCAATACGTAGGTAGAGCTTGTTAGTAATTTATAAAATATATATGGCGATTATTCTACACTGAATATTCGGCGTTTCATTCACTCTAGGATTCTTCAGGCTTATGCGCATAAGCCTGAAGAATCCTAGAGTGGATGAAACGCCGAATATTCAGTGTAGCTTTATCGCCATATATATTTTATAAATTACAATATGTATATATATATATATATATATATATATATATATATATATATATGCCTTAAAAACGTAAAATAAATCTAATTTGGACCCTTTTCCAAGTTACAATTAAATGAGGAATTGGAAACAATTACGGACACTTTATTATAAAACGGGTACCCACTAGATGTGATTAGGTCAGTTATTCAAAGGAAATTGTCTGAATTCTCTCGAATTAAAGAAAATATAGTGGGCAAATGGCCAATTTATCTTCGTTTGCCTTGTTGGGTACAGTACGTGAGAAAGTTCCAAACAAATCATACCAGCAGTTCATCGATGATATGTTGCTGCAAATGTGCGTGATCTGTTCTCTACGAGAACTTTATTAGCATCTTCTCGAAAAGATGTTCTACGCCCCTCCGCAATAATAGTGGCGTTGTTTACAATTTTGAATGTGGTTGCGGGGCTAACTATTTGGGTCGAACAACATTCAGATAAGATGGAGGAATCCAACAACATTTACCCAGTAAAATTACAAATGGAACCTACCGGGCAACGGACGTTGTTATTAACACATACGGGTTTTCAATTACTAATAATTTACTTTTAAACCCGTCTTGTGCAGCGAACTTAAGCACGGACTGTTTTTCTATTCTAAGTCGTGCTCATTCACTATATCACCTTAAGATCTTGGAGACTATTCATGTTCGACTTAGAAAACTGTAGTAAAACGACACGAAATCCTCTAATCAAATAAAACATACATAATTTATTTCCCATAAAATAAATTTAAAAAATGCTTAATAATTTTAGGAACAAAACAGCCATTTGTTAAGGTGCAGAATAGTTATGTCGAGAGATTTGAATCAATAACAAAAAACAACAAATACTTTATACCAAATGCAGTTAAACTCAAGTATCTTTTATACCGGCTGTAAATGTGTTAAAGTTTATTATGTCATTTATTTTATAAAAAGGCGCCTTTACAACAATGTACTCATTGCTCTTCGCTTAAGAATTAGTGACTTTAATCTTGAAAAAATTGGATATAAAATGTCTCACTAGCACTTACTCTATATTTGAGAGAGCGACTTGAACTTGGGGTTACTGGTAAAATAATCATGTATTTCGAAGTTTACGAATTAAGCTTCTTAAATTCAATTAAATCGTCCACTTTGGGGTGCTTAGAGTGTATTTTAAACAACCATGGCGATAAAACCACCCCTTAATAGAATATCCTTGGACTATGCAGGTTCGTTGAGAGTAGCCGTCGAATATGTGTTAATGTCAGCTGATTTGTAATACTAAAAAGAAAAAAGTGTTGAAAAAAAGAAAAAAAAGTAACCGGAACTTCCTAGGTGCGAACGTAAATTGGAAAATTGGGCCGATTAAAAAAAAAAGCAAGCGGGTTATCTGCCACTGATACTTGTCATTGTCTTTCTCTTAGAATACCGTTATAACGCCTGATTAATTAAGTGACCTTAATAAAATTGTAATACGGCTGATCTCTCTCTTCTCTCTGTATCTCTCTCTCTGTATCTCTCTATCACTAACTGCCTCTCTCTGTCTTTCTCTCTGTCTACCGTCCTTCTACTGTACCCCACTCTGTCTGTCTGTCTCTCTCTCTCTCTCTCTCGTTATGTCTCTCTCTTACTCACTCTCTATTGCTCCCTGGTCGGTGTAATCCTCATACGAAAAGAAAATTCGATTTAAGTAAATTCATAAAAAAAAAACACTGTGAAATTCTTTGTATCCCTCTATCTATAACTGTCTTCTTTCTTTTTGTCTCTTCCGTTTCCCTGTATCTCTCTCTCCCTTTTCCCTGTATCTCTCTCCCTTTTTCCTGGATCTCTCTCTCTCGCGCTCTTTCTCTGTATTGCTCGCTGATCGGTGTAATTAGTGAGTTCGTAAGTCAAAACAGTCTAAGTAAGTAAATATAGGCATTAATAAATAGATATATGTAGAAATAATTAAGACCTGAGTAAGTAAGACTTAATGCATAAAGTTCGTAATATAACAGATGGGTATGCCAAAGTATCGGCGTGACTATAAGTTTCGAGCCATTCGTTTAAAGGGTAGAGAAGAGAATAGCAGAATAATAGAATGCATACTGAAAAGCCAAGCAATAGGGGCAGATTTTGTTAAAGGAGGGATTTATTATCTATAATACAAGAATGTGGAATATATAGTAAGTGTCTCGGTCGAGTAAATAGATAAGAGCGGGGACAACCTAGCAGAGCAGGAATAAGTATGAATAGTGTCGGTGTTATGTGGGGGTGCTGGAAGTAGAGGAAAGGTAGAGAGGGAAATATGACTACTTCCTCTATAGATGGCGAGTGTATGATCACAGCGCTCCTCATGACTAACGTAAACTCTTACTATGACGCCTAAATGCGTATATAATGTCGTGGTAAATTTATGTAAGGCAGTTACTAATAATATAAGCATAAAGAATCTGTATGTTTGTTCCTGTTGTTAATCTACAGTATTTCGGTCAAGAAGGGAAAATACTACCATTTTATTATATAGAAAATTTAATTTGTTTAGAACCAAAATTATCTGTCTAGTTTGCTAGGAACGCAAAAGTCAAATCTTTTAATTGTTGACCTGTTCGCCGCTAAATATTTGGTCAAAAAACAATAAAAAGCTTGCCCTATGTCTGAATACACTTTATGTAAAATTTCAAATGTTTAGATCGAACATGGGTATAATAATTTGGTAAAGATCGCAGAGCTCAAACTTTCTTTTAACTTTGACCGCTTAACATTTATCGGTTTGGAGTCAAGTCGAATTACAAAGTTTTATCAATGTCCAAGTAACATATATCTAAAATTTCAAGTGTTTAAATCCAAAATTGGTTGATATAGATTTCAAAGGTCAAATCGATGAACCTTGACAGCTGAATTTCTGATTGAATACGGATTAAAAGGATGTTTCCTACTTTAAGTAACCATTGTTTCAAATTTACAGATTAGGTTGGTAGGGAAATGAACACGCACAAACATGCACACACAGACAGAAAATATATATATATATATATATATATATATATGTGTGTGTGTGTGTGTATGTATATATATGTGTGTGTATGTGTGTGTATGTGTGTGCCTGTGTATTTGTGTGTGTATGTGGGAGTATGTGACTATCTAAAAGTATCATCAGCCATAATTTGTGTATTTTAGTTTTAGGTTACATTTATTTTATTCGTTTTTAGCTTGACTTGTCTACAAATAGAACACTTAAATAAACGTGACTTCGAATTACTGCCTTAAAAAATAACTTTTTTTTTTCGTCTTCACTCAGGTTTTTTTATTGTTTGAATTTTTATGTGAATCGACATGATTGCACGAACGTGATAGTTTCATGGTCGATGTCTCGGTTCCAAAAGGCAAACTAACGAGTATAGAATGGAAGTATATTTAAAAACCAACGTCGAATAGAATTCGTGGAGTATGTTTATTTGAGGTTTTAATTTTTATTCTTCATATTTCACGGATCTTTTTAAACAAATCCTCTAACACGATAAATATTTCAAATTAATACAAAAATAACAGCTTGTAAAATTATGCTGCTGAATACTTACTTTTGTCAAAAATAAAATATATTCTAATTACACTAATCTGTAATAAAATAGAGTAAGTATATATATATATATATATATATATATATATATATAAAAATATATATATATATATATATATATATATATATATATATATATATATATATATATATATATATATATACCCTAATCCTCTGGTCTTGATGAAGGGAGGGCAAAAACTTGCTGCTATACTTTCCAATGATCTTAAATGTCAGCAAGGGGAGACTTGATTCCAAATATTTCTCATATCTCTTTTCTTTTGCACATAGGGTACGATTATGAATATCTGCAGTATAAAAAAAACTGATACACTGAGAAATTTACTTCATGTATGAAAATCAAAAACTTGATATATAGCATATCTGAAATATTTGTAAATCAAGTCTGACCTGGCTGTTTTTAAGATCATTTATACCCATGTAAGAAAGTTCTTGTATCCTCTCTACCAAAGGCAGTAGATTATTGAAATAACATATATTTTTGAGTCATATACAAAAGTAGACAAACAAATGACTATGATTGACGTATTGAGTCTCATATTATCACAGTTGTTAATATATTAAATACCATGTGTAGATCGTAAAACGTATATATATGTGTGTGTGTGTGTGGGTGTGTGTGTGTGTGCGTAAATATGTATGAATAATACATCAACACGAAAAATATATACATGTATTTAGATTTTCTGAATTTATTTCTTATGTGTTGACGTGTAGTAATACAAAAAGTATTTTGAAAATAAAACAAAAATGTTTCTTTCACAAGCACATATTTTCGACCGATCATTCGACCTTCCTCAGTGTGAATGTGGGAAAGGTTAGTAGCAGGAGACCATAAATATGGCCAATAAGGTTAAAATCTATTTTAATATAACCTTTACAACATTTTGGGCTTTGAAGTGTCAGCAAATTTGTGGCCTCTCTTCAAAACCAGGTCTTTCATAAAACTTTAAATTGAATACCCACATTCCCACGAACACCCTCGCATATGTAAACGTATATATATATACTCCCGCACACTACCACATATGCTTCTTCAATTACCCAAACATACGCAGGATACCACGCACACGTTTACAGCCGTACGTACATATATACCTTTTTTACATGAGGTCGACACTTATCAAGGCCCAGAAAACATTCGTGGATAAGGGTTATTGTGTTTACAGTAATCAATGGGGTAGTGTTTTATTATTCGTTAGTATTGGAGATATGATAATGGCATTACGTAAGGGGGCGTTTCATCAGGAATTTGTTTATGTTGGACTCAAATACATCCAAGTTTAAGTCAAGAGGAAAACAGGCAAGCGGGAGAGTTCCACAGGCATGCTGTTCCAAGAAAGAAGCTTTGTTCATGGAATCTACGTTTTGATTTAGGCACAGATAAAGAGTGTAATTGTCTGTATTTTTGAGATGAGGTGTTTTCATTGATTGAGATTGTCGGACTGACTTCCTCATCTTGGTTGTTATTGTCACAACGTTTCGGCCGTTTTGACCTCCGGCCTTCGTCAGGTGAACCGTTTGTGAGGAGTCTCGAACCCAACCCTTTATTGGTATTACGGGGGTACCATGTTCGGACTCCAGCTAGGCTTTGGGACATAGTTGCTGATTCTCTGTTTTCAATGTTACTTTTTCACTGCCTTCGTTCAGGATTGAACTCAGCACCGTTGGGTAACTGTAAACTTTGATACAACGTCTAGGACCACTCGGTCATATGTCACTAGGACGGCCGAAACGTTGTGACAATAACAACCAAGATGAGGAAGTCAGTCCGACAATCTCAATCAAGATAAAGTGTGGTAAAAATTACTGACAGTGGTTTCAGCTAGACGAGTTTGTTTCGTCAAAGATTGGCGAGGGAGAACCAGAGATTGCAGCTCAGACGAGGACTTGCCATGGAAATACCGATTAAACAAAGATAGGCTCGCAACCTGGAGATTGATAAGCAGATGTAAGTGACAAGCTAAGTGGAATCTCTTCACCAAAAGCCTGAACTTATAGATTTATTATGGTTTTAGTTGCGAGACGGGTTTAAACGACACGCTGTTTTTTTCTGGAGGGTCTACACACGAAGCACCCACACACGCACGTGTATTTATTTTTTTAACCGTTTACTGTATATTCTAGTGCATTTCGTTAATTGATTTATACACACATATAATGTTAAAAATAAATAAATGAAATAAAATGAAATTAAACCACTAAATAAATAAATAAACGAACAATGTATTTTTATGGTTATTTTCACTTACTTAATTTCTTCCTATTTTTATTGAAACATATTAAAATATTCGGATTGTTCATTTTCTTTCTTTTCCTACAAACATGCCGACGTATATATACACATATAAACATACATAAATGGCAGATATAGGGGAAAAGCATTGTTTTTAAATTAGAAGCCTTCACATAGATTGGTAGACCGATATTTTTTTACACAGTGATCACCACTTATCAAGGCCCGGAAGCCACTCAGGGATAAGTACATTACGTTAGTGGGGAGATGTGATGAAGTGTTTACGAAAGGGGGCGGTTCATTAGGAATTTGTTAACATTGGAATTGAAGACATTCAAGTTGTATTCCGGTGGGAAGCAGGCAGACGGAACAGAGTTCCACATGCGTACAGTTCTAAGAAAGAAGCTTTGTTCATGGAATCCGCGTTTTGATTTAGGCACAGAGATAGAGTGGGGGAAATATTTCACAGTGGATTCAGATAGACTGGTGTTTTTCGTGAAAGCTTGGCGAGGGGGGGACCAGAGATTGGAGTTCAGACGAGCACCTTCCATGGAAATAACGATAAAACAACGATATGCTCGCAGCGTCTCTTCTGTGGGAGAGAGGTTTCAGGGTAGAGAAAAGGGCATCCCGCACTAAGCCACGAAATCTATTTTGTACTCCGTCAAGGCAGGATAGGCTGTTTTTAGCAGTTCCTGTCCAGATATGGCAACAGTATTCCATCCTTGGACGTACTTGGCTTTTATATAGGTAGAGAATTGCATCAGTAGTGAGATATCTTCTGGAGCGGTAGAAGGATCCCACCATCTTTCCCGCGACCTTGGAAACAGACTTGATGTACGTGTTCCATTTCAGATCAGGAGTAAAGGTCAAACCCTGAAGCTTGTCAAAACACGGGGCCCCACCCAGACGAGAGCCATCTATCACAATTGATGACAGATGGGGATCAGAGCGTTGATGATGTAAGGATAGAAGTTTGGTTTTGGATGCATTAAAGGTAACCAGCCACATCTTCCCCCACTGAACCAGGCGCTCGAGATCAGAGGAGAGAGAATCAGAGAGAACTTTGCCATTTACAGCCTTTGATGTATACCGATTAGAGAAATCAGAGGTTAATAACATTTAATGTTGGAAAAAAACTGAAAGTTAATTGTATTGCAATGCGTAAACAGGGAGTGAAATAATAATAATAATAATAATAATAATAATAATGATAATAATAACACTACTGCTACTAATAATAATAATAAAATAATAAAAATACTATGCACACTCTGATTTAATCCTGCAGCTATTTGACTAGATGTGTAAAAAGAAAATTAACATTTAAACTGTAATCTTACAAAACCAAACTGAAACACACCAACACTGCTCAATGAAATTTCTGAAAATCCAAGAAAAGAAATCATACACCCTTACTAGTTAAACAGTTTACTGAAATTTCTTTTGTAAAATTAAAAGAATTATCATGATATTCACAGTTTTAATATGCTGAAAACAGAATATTAAAACTGAATATCATGATAATTCTTTTAATTTTACAAATGAAAAAATATGGAAACGAACTTCTGACAGAAACAGGTATAAAATAGACATATTTAACAGACTCTATTCGAAAAAAGTTTTACTTGAATTTACTTATGTTTTATTGTGTATACTTTTCAGTCTTCTAGTTTTCTTTTATTGTTTACGCAGATTTTTTTTTCACTTCTTGTAAATATTTTTTGTAAAAAAACGTCATGGAGATGCTTAATATTTTACAAACTTCTGGTCTTGACTATTACTCATCATCTACAATTGAAATACGTACATCGAATCCGTTTCCAATGTTGCTGGAAAAATGATGGGATCAGTGTATCAATCCAGTAGATATATAACTGCTGATGCACTTCTCTATGTATATCAGAGCTATATACGACCAAGGATAGATTATTGCTGTCACATCTGGGCAGACACTGCTTTGAAAACTTTATGTTACTTTTACAGCGTTCAGAAGCGATTTCGTAGATTAGTGCGGGATGCTTTTTTTCTCTTCTTTTCAAACTCTTTCTCCATTTTATTTCTGTTTTATCGCTATTTTCATAACAAGTGCTCATCTGAGCTCCAATCTATGGTTTCCTCACTCGGCAGCCATTCACAAGAAAAACACGTTTAGCTGGAAACACTTTCAATAATGTCTTTATTAGTTTCTCTATTTGCGAGGTATCAGCTATCTTAAGCCGAATAAGTGTAATTGCTTTCATGTTTTTGACGTTTTAATGGTCACTACCATTACTATTTTATTGATGAATATCTCAAGCATTTTACTATGCGCCTGCAGATTTACAATCATTATTAATCTAGAAAATACAACTTAAATATTTCAGCGGTTTAATCACATTAAAATAAATACTACAAAATTCATCCATACCATTTTTTATAGAATATTTTGTTTTTAGGAACTAAGATATTTCTATGTTATAAAGATTTTTTTAGTGATTATTTCAAAGGTTCGAAACATATAATCATATCTGAGACACGTGAAATAATTTTATTATATCTATATTATTTCAAAGGTTTTGCAATTTTATAATACAAGTTTATCAGTAAATTTCAAAAAATATTAGCAAAGCAAGAAAATATTAATACATTTGTAAGATTATTGTCGATACATTATAAACACACAGAATTCTAGTAAATACTAACATGTTATTTGGCTATCCTAAAATATATATATGTTCTGTATCGTGACGTTATCAAACTCGATTTAGTATTCAATATTAATATATTTATGGTTTATGATTATAAATATACTTTTATTTTTATTTAAAAATGAAAATGTTAAGGCATTGTGTTTTTGGTATAAGTCTTCAATCTTGGTACTATTTTCGACTCCGCACTTATTTATGAATGGAGAAAATTCTATTAGACAATATCATAGAGAAATGCAATTACTTCCTGAGCAATTATAAAATGTACGATTAACCAAATTGTCTCATTATTCTTGTGTTATTACGTCATTGACAATTGTATTGATGCAATGATTGAAAACATTCATTTTAGACCTGCAAGTTTTAGTCCCCTGTTATGGGCTTTGAAGGTGTGAGATGAAAAAAAACTCAACAGGTACAATAAATGTGCGTCAGAACCAGAAATGTGTCATTTAATATTAGGAAAAGTTATCTTTAAATTTGCAGGGATGATTATGTGACAAAAAGTATTGAGCAATCAAGGTTGCTTGTTTTAATGTACCACTTCCGTCTTCCTACCTCAATAACTGCACAGGATTGAAGCAAATTGAAAGTATTACTTTAGATCGAACCTTGCATTACCATTTCATGTATCTTGAATAACTTTACCAGCGATTCATAAGTGAATAAATGGTGTACTCGTTTCCTTATACCTAGCATATTGATCTCTGTTCAAATCATACTTCAACGGTATACGACTTGTTGTATTAAAACTGTTTTTCTTGATTTTATTAGCTGACTGGCGTACGTAATAAGACATGACGGTCCTGATATCCCTAGATAAACTGACATAACTTATATGATAAACTGACATAACTTATTATAAGATGTACATTTATGATTTCAGAAAGTATTTATCTCTATTCTCTCAGATTTGTCGGAAGAACTTGCTGTCGTCTCCCTGTCTGCATTGCAAACCTTTGCCGTATTTATTTACGGTGTTCTATTTCACAACGATTTCAGATGTTTCAGCCTGCGTATGCGTTGTCCCAGCTACAACCATCGGGGAGATATAATTGAAGACGAATTGAGTTTCTTCTAGAAATTGAGAGATTATTTAGTCTCTGCAACAATCAACTGAGACAGAGGCTTTCTCTAATACGTTAGCGACTAGATTTTCGCTATTGTATAGAATAATACAATGTCCCGATCTCAAATTACACGATAATGACCATATTTTATATTTATATTTGCGACCTTATACTTTCTCCTGGCCTCTCTGACTCTGGTGCAATTATATATATATATATATATATATATATATATATATATATATATATATATATATATATATATATAATTATTAATATATCGTGGATAATCAGAAAATCTTACATTGTTATGTTACTGTAAATTTTCATCGAATTTTCTGCTTTAATCTATACACAGACATAAGCAATTGAAAAACCATCGATTAAATTAAGTAGACACACCACATGAACCAATTGTATATTCATAAACACTGTAGATAGATGCATATGTTCATATCGTTTAAAGTGGGCAAATAAATAGCCTATTCGAAACTCTTATATATAACGACCATATTATCCCCATCAAATACAGCTAAGACACTGAACGCGCTCTTTCGGACACAGTCGTACGTTAATTACGACTCTAACTAATAGAGTATTTTACCTACAATATATTCAAACAGTACACATAAAGTTCAGATAAATCAATATTAATTAAATACCATGATTTTTTCGACCAGTTTCTTTTGAATTAATATTACCTTCGAAATTTAGCAATAGATTTCCTGTCTCCATATTTTCAAACCTTTTCTCTTTTCCAAAACTAAACGTGACAGAGCAGTGACCCTCAAATGATTAGATTTTTATGGACGCTTCTTTTGCTTGGTCTTTATATACTTTTTATAGCTTTAGGTTGTTAAAAAAGGTAGATTATTTTAATTGTTGTACATTTTGTAAAATGGTTTAAGTTTTTTTTTATTAATCAGTTCATATAAGTGTCAGGTTGGTAAAGTTATACCGGCATCAGCTTTGAAGGCTACATTTTGCTTCCAGATTAAACTTTTGCTGATCGCATAAAATATTGTTTTTAACTTTTGCAACTACGATTTTATAATAATATTTACGAAATATGGCCAAAAATAATATTAAATTTCAGTGTATTTTACGACCTCGCAACGCTTCTAAGTTATACATATATATATATATATATATATATATATATATATATATATATATATATATATATATATATATAAACTCTTTGCCAAGAACATCGCAGTTAATTCTAATCTTTACGACCAAGGCCGCCAACCCCCAATATTTCCTCGTATATCTGAAAACACGCTATGTGACATACACATATATGTACATGAGGTTGCAAAGGTAATAAAAAACATTGATTCCCGTAAAACAACTGGTCCTGACGGCATTCCAATTATGGTGTTCAAAAAGCTTCCAGCAGAACTAGCGCCAAAATTCACAACACTGTTTAAACGTTGTCTTAAAACACCTTGGAATATCTCATCAGTATGCCCTGTATTTATGGATTCAAGTGATTGCTTATCGCCCTCTCACTACATACCAATACGTTTCCTGTGCATTATGAGTCAATTGCTGGAATCTGTGTTTAATAGAGAAGTAGTCAACAATCTCAGCAAGATTAACCTTCTGAGTGACGTGCAATATTGTTTCTCTTCTGCTAGATCTACAACAGATGTGTTTACAGTTTTATCTCATATGATAAGCGAATCTCTTGACGAAGGCTTCGTCTCTTAGTGCAATTGCTCTTGACATACCAAAGGCATTTGATAAGCTACGGCATAAAAGTCTACTTCACAAGATCTACAGCTATATTATATCTGGAAATCTCTTCACAATCAATAAATCATTTCTCTCTTATAGGTCCATAAGAGTAGTGGTTGATTGGCAGAAATCAGAAGCTTTCAGTATTAATGCTGTAGTCCATCAGGGGTCCCTCCTATGGCAATCTCTCTTTCTGATCTACATTAATGATCTTCAAAATAACATCGTTCATCATTCGTAGAGAGTTCTGCTGAATACCCTACACTTCATGGGAGAAAATCAAAGACAATAAACGACCAAGTTCTCTCTGATTCTTTCTGCTGTAAATTTGAGCACGTAGTGTAATGCGGAAACAGGTGGCTTATTACTTTTAATGCATTTAAAACAATGATTCTATTTTTACATTTTAAACGCTCTGATGCCCCTCTAGTATCAATTGAAATGAACGGCTTCGTCTTGGGAGGCATGATGTTTTTACAAGATTATGGCCTTGACCTTTACTCCCGATCTGAAATGGAACACGTATATAAAATCCATCGCCAACGTCGATTGAAAAATGGTGGGATCCGTTTACCGCGCCAGTCTACATCTCACTCCTGACGAAGTTCCCTACCTAAATAAAGCCAGGTACGGGTAACGATTGAGTTCTCTTGCCACATTTAGACCAGAGCTGCTAGAAGCAGTTCATCCTGCCTTTACGTAGCTTAGTGTTGAATGCCATTTTCTCTTCCCTACAACCTTATTCCTACAGAAAAGACGTTCCGAGCCTGTCGCTGCTTTATCGTTATTTTCATGGCACGTGTTCATTTGAGCTTCAGTCACTGGTCTCCCCTCGCCAACCTTTCTCGTCTAGCAAAAAAAAAAAAAACACTATATATAATTTCACACACTCTTTATCTGTGCTTAAATCTAGATGTAGCTTGCATAAAACACGTCTTTTCTAGAACTACACGATTGCCTGCTCTCAGGCTTACTACAATCCGATTTTCTACAAGTCTAACGTAAACAAGTTTTTGATGAAACGCCCTCCTAATTAATCGAATATACAAAATTCCAACTACTTATACTTACTACGCTATAATCATATTGACTAATATATTTGCATTAACCATTATCCTCGAGTGCCCTCCGGGTCTTGATAAGAGGTGTTTCGTGTATAAAAACAACTCTATACAGACACACGCACACACAGAAACACAGAAACACACACACATATATATATATATTTATATATATATATATATATATATATATATATATATATATACATATATATATTTGATCTTCCAACAAATTCCTTCACCTGTATGGGGTGTAACAAGACAATTACTACCATATTTTCTTTGCTATAACTCGTACGAAGTCTATATAATAATGCAACACTTTTACACTCATATAATTCTTACATAAATAAATACTAACAATAAAATTCCTTTTGCTCCACACTCTAATATACTCTATCAATCCTATGCAATGGGCAATAGTCATGCAGAAATACCAACTTATAATATCTCCAACATCCCTAATTTCCACGGCAAATTTCCAAATAAAAATAGAATCGGCATAAAACTTGATCCAATTAGCATATAATATTTCTCATCTAGAAATATATTTACAAACATCTTACCAACAAGAAACAAGCTATAAAAGAATAATTTTCCAAATAAAATATTCGATCCACCCATAGAACTTTATATACACTCTAGTCATAAGAATTTGATATAAACTCAATAAAACTACACCTTTAATCAAAATCAAAAAAATAATTCCATGCTCAACTCGGCGAAGAACTAATCCGAATCTCATTATACCCTAAACGCATTGGAGGCGATAAAATATTAACCTACGTATATGCTACAAATAATTAATATATTATTACTTAATAATTAAACAAAAAACATTAATAATATTTCCCTTACACTAAGCCAAAACTATGCGGAATACGAATTTTACTGACTAATCGAGGATTGTCTTCTAAACCCATCCATGAATTAATACAATACCTTAGTTATTCAATAACAGCATCTTCTATATCACTTGTCAAGGCTAAGCGCACTTTCACACCATATTATTTACCATATCAATATAAACCCAATTCGACCGCAATAAGAAATATATTAACTAATTATATAAACATTATAACTCAGAACAATAACCCAGAGAGGTAAAATTACCAGATAAAATACTAATTACAAATATTACAGCCGTAACTTTCCAAAATGTCATTAAATGCATGTATTAATAAAGTAATCATATTCAACAATTGATATATTGGCACATACATGCACACGAACAAACACATACATACATACATATATATATATATATATGTATATACACTTGTGCCCGATATTATTCATACCCCTCGGATCTTTGAGATTTCTATAAGAATATTGCTCAAACCAGAAGGTAGACAATATTAAAGGGATTTCAAACAATAAATCAAGCATAAGCATTTAATTTAAACTCAACAAATAAATAAATTATGCAAGTTTGAAACATTATACAAAGAAAAACAATAATGCCACTAGTTCAAAATTATTCATACCTCTCTTACTAATAGTCAATAGCATGCCCTTTATTCTTAATAACTGCCTGTAACCGTTTTGGATATTTATCAACAAGGTTTTTACAAGCATCAACACTGATTTTTGACCATTCTTCAATGCAGTAGTTCTCCAAATCCCTCAAATTTCTAGGTTTCCGCTTTTTAACCTCAGTTTTCAATATGTGCCAGAGGTTTTCGATAGGGTTCAGGTCGGGACTCTGGCTAGGCCATTCCAAAACATTAATTTGATTATCCTCAAACCATTTCTTGACTATTTTGGCAGTATGTTTTGGATCATTATCCTGTTAGAGGACCCAGTTTGGTCCTAAATGGAGCTTCTCCGCATCCTGTCTAATGTTTTTTCTGGAGTATCTCCAAATATTGCTCCTTCTTCATGGTTCCATCTATCTTGACCAAACTACCTGGACCACTAGCCGAAAAGGAGCCCCAAAACATTAGGCTACCACCACCATGTTTCACCGTGGGTATGGTGTTCTTTGGGTTGTAAGTTTCTCCTTTCTTCCTCCAAACGTAAGAAGCATCCATATGGCCAAACAATTCAATTTTTGTTTCGTCAGTCCGCAAAATACTTGAGTAAAACGGACTCTGGGGAATTCACATGGGTCCTAGCAAACTTTAGACGTGCTGCAAGGTGTTTTCCGGTGTGCAATGGAGTCCTTCTTGGTCTTCTTCCTTTCAGACCATTTTCATGCAGAGTCCTTTGCAATGTTTGCCTTGATATTTTATGCCAGAAGACTCCAGATTTTCTAAAATGTCCTTAGTAGTGGTGGTTGGATTTGCATTAACACTTCTTACAATATTCCTGGTGGCTCTAGCAGACAGTTTCCTTTTCCTTCCTCTACCAATCAAGTTGTTTGTTGTGTGGTGGCTCTGGAATTTTTTGATGATGCTCTGTACTGTTGCTGTAGGGACCTCAAATTTCTTGGAAATCGACTTGTAACCTAAACCATCCTTATGTGAATTCACAATTTTAGTCCTAAGATCATTACTAAGCTTTTTTTTCTTCCCCATTCTAATAATTTTTATTCTTTTATTGGTTTTCAGTTGATATCATTTTAATTTCTGAAAAATGCAAAAAACGAAATGAAATTAATCAAAGGTTGTATAAAAGCATTCAAAATAAGAATCAAACAGGAAAAAACAGTCAGAAACTCGATTAATACTGAAAAAAATAAGGGGGTATGATTATTTTTGAACATTGCAAATTTTATAAATAGCTGTATATTTCTTTTATTACAAGTATCCCGAGATTTTAAAATAACGAAAATGATCAGAAGAGGTTTATTAAGAATATGTATTAATATGGACGTAAACAATAAATTCTTACAAAGTTACACCTAATAAATTCAATTTTCAAGGGGGGGTATGAATAATATCGGGCACAAGTGTATATATATATATATATATATATATATATATATATATATATATATATATATATACTTAGGACGACAACGTACTCGGACACGCATTTATGTACACTATATACAATTATTTAACTAAGTTTTAATAAATGTACTAATGAAATAAAAAATGAACAAAAAACAAAACAATAAAAAAATAGAAAACATTATTTACAAAAACAACTTTAATCGCGTCATTTAAAGTAACGGTATGTGATGATAGTGACAGCTCGAAAACCTTCGAGAATAGCCGACACGAATCACTAGGCTACGTAACTACACAATTTTTCTACCAATGTCCGAAAGAAATGGTTGGCAACTGGAGAGCTTATACATATATATATATATATATATATATATATATATATATATATATATATATATATATATATACATATATATATATGCATATATATATATGTATGCATATATATATATATGTATACATATATATATATGTATACATATATATATAATTATATATATATATTTGTGTGCGTGTGATTGTGTGTGTATACATTTATTCATGCATCGAAATATGCTAGCATGCTAAATAATATGCTAAAGATGGACCTTTCAAATCTAAAAGGACTAGTTACTAAAAAATGAAAAATAAAAAAAAGATATTCTATGGTTAATAATAAATATTGTAGCATTAATAATTTGTTTAGTTATTAAATTACTATATTACTTCCTAGAATATATTGTCTTTTTCTTTCCAGTTTTTACAACTAGTCTTTTTACTTAATCTTAAATATATTACTTATCGTATTCGAATTTTTCTATGAAATCTATGAGTTCTCAAGATTTAGTTTGTAATAATATGTTCTTTTCTTGTGTTTAATAGCATGCGCCTTTTCAATAATCCTTAAAAATATTATTACCAATCTTTTAGATTGACTAGATAAAAAAATCAAATAGAATACTTTATGAAGTAAAGAAACAGAAAAAGGGACAAGTAAAATAAAGAGAGAAACGGGATAAACAGGCGACGTTGTTGGTGAACTATTATCAGCCGTAGCATGTTGTTAAATCTCTCTATATAACCCAAATAAGATAGCATGCGGGCGACATTCCCGCTATGATTTATGAATGGGTTGGCGACGAAAAGTTGGTATATACCAGCCAATCAAAAGACACTGTCTGTAAAATGTTGAAATAGCTGTTATTGTAACCCACTAATTACTTACTAATTCTGTGGAATTTTGAACACTATTAATTGTATTATAACTTTTGTTTAATGAACAAACATTTCAATTTAAAAATATGGCTAAGATAGTGGATTTTAACTGTAGAAATTGTTTGAAATTTTGTCCAAAAATGAGTGAGCGTTGAAACTTTAAAGAAATTCTAAATGAGTAAAACTAACACTTTAAACGCGGTAGTGATTGAATATATGTAATGTAGTTGTGGAATAGTGCATCCGACGTATCGCATGAATAGTGATGTTTTTTTGATAAAATCATTAATGTGAAATCAAATCGTCTTAATGATTTCATGATAATTTTTGTTTATTTCTATAAGTAGTACAAAATAACCATATCCAGTTTAGTTTAACTTCAACAATTTTTACGTCGTAAACAATTAAATATACAGTTTTATTCTGTTCAATATGTGGGATTTTTAGTCTGCATATGTTTTCCAACGTATATTAATGAGAGCTTGAATATATATATATATTTTTTTAATTTGGAAAACGTCTATATCGAATTATAATTGTTTAAAGTCGGCAATATGTAAATTTAATTGGTATTCAAACTATGCCAGAACACGTCGGGGGCCGTATATTTCTTTTAGATAAGTAAAGATTTAAATAGATATAAGAGTGACGAAGGATATTATGTGCGTTTATATTCGATGCCTTCTTTTTGAATTCGTGTATATTGAATTCATCATGTGCGATATTTTAAGTCGACTACGTACATTCTCAATGCTCAATGGTGTAATTCTGCTAGATCTTTTTCTAAGCAATCTATAAATTTAGAATAATTATGTTTCGATAATAAGCATACACTCATAGATAGTATGTTTATAAAATTATACACAACTTAAATAATGTGTTTTTATTTGCAGATGTTCACAATTATGAAATATATCCGTTTATGAGGTTAAGAGTATATATTATTATTATTACTATTATTATTATTATTATTATTATTATTATTATTATTATTATTATTATTATTAGACTGCTGCAAGAATGTTAGAATCTGCATAAGCAAGGCCCTGTCGGTGGGGCATTAGAATACGCCGATTGCCCCCCTGCAGAGGGTAAAAGCCCCTCAATGGGCGTCCTGGATATGACCTTAAACTATATCCAGTGGTGAGGCCCCAGCTTGTGGGCTTTGGGGAGTGTGGTGCCACTCTTTAATTATCATTGCTCCCAGGTACACTCTGACCCGGAGTGGTAGTACCTGTTAGAGTTCCAACTATGGGTTAAAAAAACCGACGTGAAAACAACAAATATATTCTATTAACATTTTTTTTTCAAAATCTTTGGATTCGGCATTAAATAACCCCAAAAGGGTTGATATGCCGTAAAACAACCAACCAACCAACCTGCATAAGCAAGGTGGTAAGATTTTGTCTGACATACGACTTATATATTATGAAGAAATATAACCGGTTAGATGTTGTTAGCTTTTGGATGATAATTTACATATATGAATTTTGGATGCATTTGTATATATATTTAAATCGATGTAAAACAGCAACTTTTTTTAGCAACTTTTTTCATACGGTATATTTAATTTCGTTTTAGAAAACAACTCACACTCGATGAAACATACCTTAAATCCACCTGCATGAAGAGGTTTGTTTCACAGAGGTTTAAGTTTTTAAATGATATATTTACTCCCACTAAACACCTAAATTCATGTTGAATGCGTGTCTTTTTATACCAAACTAAAATAACGATGTCTGCGTCCATCAAAAAACAATTATACACTAACTCTCTTTTCTTAATAGGGAGCTGCTTTTGAATCCATGATATGAAACAATTCTCAGAGATTGTTTTTATGTGCATGATAATTATTACCTTTGTGAATGCCTTCGAACAAGTATTTGAACATATGAATTGTCAAAGTTAGATTCTGCTTAAGGTGGAAGATTTAAGTGTGGGCGAGCGAAAATCCACCTGCAGATTTCTCAGGATCTTTATCCATGTTACAAGGCTGAAGTAAATAAAGGGTTCCGTTACAAAAGTCTGTCCCAATTTCCGAGTTAGACAGAAAAGAACTCTGAGTTCGACAAGATACAGCTGAAATAATCGAAGGTCACATCGACCAGAACGCTATGAAAATCACGCCTAACATAAGAACAGTACTCCTAAAACCGAAACAAAACGAATAATAATTGCAGTTATTGTTCTTTAAAATTATTTCAAATAGTTTATTTAGAAATAAATCCCATTAAAGCACAGCTTTTTTTTTTGTATTTTTTCGCCTCATAAATGTAAATACGCTTTAAAATGCCATCCATTAATATGGACGTTAATTATTTTTAAAAAAGTCATTTATATAGTAGATATCAATAGCACTTTTATTATTTGATTTCTTATTTATCGGCAAATTCGATTAAAAATAGTCACGTTTTCGTAAAGGAAATCTACTCTTTATTACTTTTATTAAATCCTGATAAAATGGATTGAGAGCATTTGTTTAATTCTCTAAATACGTGATTACAGATGTTGTAGAAGTTGCAATTAGAATATCGAATAGGTGCGAATTGTTTGTAAAAAAAACAATTAAAAACATACAAGTCAATAATAATTGTATTTACATATAGCTTGTCACGTCACGAAATATCTGTTTCAATTTAGAAATAGTATGCTACAAACAATTTTCCAAGGCTTACTGCACATTCTGCTTCCATAGACTGAGCTTATAGGAGAGTCCTTTAATAAAATTTGGTGTTGTTCATTTTGTTTTTCTTTGGATGTTTTATTGAGTTCTTGGAAGTAAATATTCACATTTGAAAAATTTAGCATATTTCTTTAAATGAAATCAGTGTTGAAATAAACGCAACGAATGCATTTGTTTTTTGTTGTTATTAATATAATGAACATTATTGTTGTTAATTTATAATTAACTTAAAGATAATTTTAAAATCTTAACATACGAATTATGATAGATGTGTAGAAGCTAATCGATTGATATTATTGATCGGTATTCGGTGCATAATGTGAATGTAATAAGCAGATATGCATTTAAAAAGATATGATTTTAGATTGACATGACGAGAGCATAAATAAGAAAATTTTGAATGCATACGGTTTTTTTACAAGAAAATTACACTGTTTTATAGTAGACATTATATAATTAATTTCCTTATAATTTAGCTGAACCTGTAGGACACTTCAACAGACTTGCGATTGATTTCAAGTTTGAGTACAGCAAGATATCTAGTTATTTCTTTTATTGTTGTACTCACTTGTTCTAGGACTAAACTAAAATTATGGCAAAACAATATTATACCCAGGTTTACAATTGTATTCAATATGTAAAACATAATTGGATACACAATATGGCAGTATCTCAGACAATCACAGATTGATTGGTTGTTTTTGTTGTTTTTGTTTTACAGCATATCAACCCTATCAGGTTATTTAATGCCGAATCCAAAGATTTTGAAGAAAACACAAAATAATAGAATATATTTGTTGTTTTCAAGTCGGTTTCTATTTAACCCATAGTTGGGGCCCTAACACGTACTACCACTCCGTGTCAGAGTGGACCTGGGAGCAATGGAAATTAAAGGGTTGCTCCACACTCCCCAACGCCCGCAAGCTGGGCCTCACCACTGGATATAGTTTAAGATCATATCCAGGAACAAGAATCACAGGTGACTGCGATTGTTAGCAACATGTAATTTTTAATTAATTCTTTCAAACTTACGCAATAGTTTACGCAGGAAATGCCATACATAATGAGATAATAAGAAAGACATTAAAGTAAGAAGCATATAAGACCTGATTTTTTATTCTAGCATCGAGCAAAATTTTGCAGCGCTAAGTCTGCAAAGTATGAGTTGGCTGATATAAAATTATTCTTAGTTCGTCTAAGTGGCCAGACCTGATTTTGCGACACTAAAATGTTAATACAGCTGGATGGTATTTGGAAGCGATCATGAAATTATTGGGTAAGGTAAAAGCAATGTTTCACTCAAATTTTCTATCAAGAGTACACATGACTTCTGTTGATATATTTTTTCATGTTTACTTGAAAATAAAAGTCGAAATTTGATGATAATCAATGGAAACAGAAATGTGTTCTACGAAATATACGACGAGATTCATTTAAAATTATATTGTACTTAGCAAAAAGGCATCTAATTACAAATTACTCGAATTTAAAGAGGACGTCCGCATTAGCTCATTACAGATTGAGGGCTAAGAATGAAACAAAATTTACAATTATGTTCTTTTCTATACGTAAAATATAAATGTAGATGTAGTACAGAGAGATCGTCAAGTGTTTCCTACAGTAAAAATATTACCTGGTGTGGCAAGGTCTATTACAAGATAGCTTGATGTCACGATTCCCTGCCTATGATGTATATGTTCAATTTCAGATCAGAAGTGAACGTTTGACCACGGCCACCGAGATTAAGAAGAAGACCTGTTTACTGAAAAAGAGCAATAAAATATTTTTTTGAAAAGAAAAAGGAACACAGTTCGATTAATATTGAAACTGAACTTTATTCAATATAAAATATAAATATTATCTATGTAAAATTAAGTTTAAAGCATTATACAATTTAATAATTATAAAACTGAATTATGAAGCTAGGAAATAAAGAAATAAAAAAATATTACATACCAACAATGAATAATTTTAAAAGTGAAACCATCGATGAATAATTTTAAGAATGAACACAAACGATAAAATACAAAAATTGAAATCAAACAAATAATTTAAATACAAACAAAAGTTACTAGTGCAGAAATATTTTTTAATTTAATTTAAAGAAAAATCACATGGGTTGAATGTTATTTTTTGGAACTTTAGAGATTATTCGGAGTAATGTTCTTCTTCTGTGTGTTTATTTCACAATGTTTTATCATCGAATCTTGATTTCTTTATTACATACTCAGGCCGAAAATGAAGTCCACATACCTACAAACATAATTAAAGAAAACATTAATACCATAATGTAACTATTGTTAAAATCTAAGAAAAGATAGTAAACAAACATTTACACTAATAATCACAGTGTAGTATCTGTTCTGATGCTACACTTCATTTGTTCTGTCCTCGGTCAGTGGAGGAGAAATCCTTCAGGACCGAGGCAATTTTTATTTTGTTTTTGTTCCTATCCCGAGTTCGCCTTTTTGGGGAGCTATATTTTCCCACATCAAAAACCGACCTTGTGTCTAACTGTGCCCTCGTGGGGAGGCAAGTAAATAATTTTTTAAAAATCGACTTTAGAAAAAAATATAGAACTTTCAAATATTTTGACATACTCATTGAAATTATTTTATTTATTATTATTATTAAAGAAAAAACATTTTGACAATTATTCTCATGTAAAAATTATTTTTTTATAATTTTAAAACCTAAAATGAAATTAAATTAAATTTCAATCTTGCTGATAAACTTTTTAGCCTTATAAGAAAATAAACAGTTAAAGATATCAACATAATATTTGCTGTATTAGCAATAAATAGTATTGTTTCTTTAATTTATATTAACAATGTTATCAAACGTTATGAAAGTACTTTAATTTATATTAACGCTGTTATCAAACGTTATGGAAGTACTTGAATACAGTTCTAATTCAATACACGTTTAATTATTAACAAATAACATCACTTACTTTACTATATTTGGTTGCAATAACATTTTCCCTTCTAATGGCACGTATTCAAATTGAGAAAGTTTAGGGTGAGAAAATATATGTACTTTGCCAAATTGCCGGGGAAATTATCCAAAAGGCCCCAAAGTACTATTTGGCGCCTTTTGGATAATTTCTCCGGTAATTTGTAACAACGCAAGAATACACAATATTAGACAGCAAACTGTAAACTAGACGAAACTGCTGCTGATAGCCTAGATAATATTCCACAAGTAAATCTGATAATGACGTCACGCTTTCATGCGCATCGGCCTTTTTTACTCTTGGTAACCACGGTTTGACCCACAAGCTTTTCAAAACACGGTACTGCCCCTAAGGATATGGACATCAATTACAAATGCCGTCAGATGGGAGTAGAGCATAACGGAGAGAAAGAAAAATGCGTTGCATTCGATTCTGCAGACAATATTTAAAAAATAATATTGCATTGCTCTCAGCATTTCTTTTAAATATACCGATTACGTGAATTTCAATTCGATGCAACTTAGTTGAACACATGTATGCTGACTGGGATTAAAAATGCCCCCCAACAGAAGTACCAACTTTTTTGCTGAAACAAGTTGTAAAATGATATGTAAGCATTGTTTTATGAAGAACTAGTTTGAGTGCTCGGCATAATCCGGAGGGTTGTGAGTTGTGTGTAATGTAAAAACAAAAGTGGTTAGGCGGCAGGCTAGCTCGAACCCGTACCGTGAACGTGGAATAAAACGTGAAAAAAATCGACGTCTTTTCTGTTGCTGCCGTAGCCAAAGGGTAAGTGATGTATGTTTAAATTACGAATCGTCAATCAAAAAGAGTGGATGATTTTAGAAAGTATAAAGCGAAAAACTGCCCAGTTCAAGGAATTAATGTTTTTAGATAAGTTTTCGATATTTGTCGTCCGAAAGCTCGGGCTTCAAAGCGATACTGATCTCGTTAAAATCCGTCGCTTCTGCCGAAAGTCTTTGCGATACATGCATGCATCCATACATGTATACATTTAAACGGGCAGGTGAGATTTATATCATAGATGATACATCAGTTTACTTTTGTTTTTAACCAAACACATTTTTATATCATTCTAAGCGTAGTAATAATACATTAAAATTCTTATACATTGCAATAATTGTGTAATGTGTAAATAAAACTTTATATATTGATCTAATAATAAATTGATTATATCGCTCTTGCCTTTTGAAATTGATTTTAGTAAAGTACTTTTAAATATAATTATAGTCTGTCAATTCACGTTCAATTAAGTGACAGAATGTTACAAGATCAAGTGTAAATTTTTAGTGTTTTATCACTTAAAGCGTCAACCGCGATGGAAGAATAATTCATGTATATGTACACCAACATTACTTCATGAGACAAGTAATGCACATATCTCTCCTCAGAATTATTGAGTAACACATGCAGAAAATATATCTATATATTTCATAGTATACCTATTTTTATCTACTTTTTTAAATTTAAGTTTATTTAGACCAGAACTGCGACATGCATACCAACATAAATGCTATTTCTGGAATATCTAACTTGGTATGTCAAATCTGTTAAACTAAAAATAATCAACCTGTTTTTATGGTTATAATAAAATGTCAGGATGTATGGAATGGTGTAAGTTATTTTTATCTTTACATGGAGGTCACCATTTATCAAGACCCAGAAGTCATTCGGGGATAAGGTTATTTAGAATGAACGATGTTCGTTAGAATTCGTTACATTTTTTATTAAGCAACCAAATTTTTTAAATATTGAATTTTAAATAGGCATAGAAAAAAACGACACGAATTACACATTCGCGACAGAACCATTAATTAAGATGAATTTACTCACATTTACTAATAAATGCACCAGAAGCATTTATATATTCTTAATGCATTCCAATTTTTTTAACATCTAATAAAAAAAATTGCCACGTTAATATTATTGAATTTTGGACATTCAGTTTAAATATGCATAATGGCGTTAAAGGTAACATCGGGTCAAAAACGCTATTAAATCGATGATGCTTGCCCTTAGTCACGAACACTGAATAAGCCAATTAACGAAACGATATCCTTCGCCTGAATCAGAACGTCTCCAATTCATCTCCCAATTTTGCTCTACTGACTCAACAAAAAATATAGCAAAGACTCCATATATGCAAGAAGAGACGCACCTATTATTCGACGATTTCGAATTATTTAATCGTATTCAATCTTTTTATCGACGCGTACCTATTCGGATTATTCTTAAATATAACTGAAGTCAGAAAATTGTAATAATATATACTAGTTTCATGTGTGAAAATTCCAAAGCGAAATCGTTAACATATTGCTGCTAGGCATTTTGTTAACGTGCAGGTTCAATGGAGATCCCGCAATTTGTTGTAGCATTTTTGAGAAACTGTAAAATTATTTATCTACGTAGTCTAGTTAATGGTGATAAAACGGTGTAATACCTTAATCTACAAATTTAATAATCTTATAGAATGTTGTCTCTTTATATTTAAATAAATAATTATAACACTGTAGTGCTAATATTTTGATCAGAAATTCGTTTCTTTGGAATAGAGAATTAAGCACGCCGAAAGCTTACACAATCGAGACAAAAATGGAACACGTAGAGTTAACTGTCAGTTTTCGGTATCATTGTATTAATTGCCGCAGATCATCGAGATTTTTCCCCAAAACATGGCTTCGATTAAACCGGCCATTACCGGATTTAGCCAAGGGAAGTGAAATACACAAGCTTATTTGGAAACAGCTTGGGGAAAAGGTGGAAATATAATGAATAAAAAAATAACTAAAAACCTACCATACATTTAATGAATATATAGTTTTTTTTAATGTGAATTTTCTATTTTGAATTTAATATTTCATTTTCTAAGCAATTCTTTATTCAACAAAAAGATGAATGCTTGCTAAACCGAATATTTTAAGGCGATAGTAGAAATTTTACATTTGTTTTCTTGAACGTCTGGAGTTAACATTTTTCTTGTGAACAAAAGTTGTTTTATAAGGAAATATGAAAAGTGTTTATGAAAACTGTAACTTCTTGAGTGAATTACATAATTTTTATCAAGAAACTATTATTAAGAATAAACTATTTTTTTATTTTATTTTTAGTATTACATTGTTCTATCAAACATTAAATTTAGGATACAGAATGCGTACGCAACTAAGACATATAAAGATAAGTAGAAATAACTGTGGAATTTGTTTTAATAATTAGTATTTATAATTAATGATATTTTATAGGATTTAAAAACATGAAACTTACTCTGAGTGGAATATTTTTTAAATAGAAATGACATATATACACATACTTAAGTTACTTCAAATGAATTATTAAATATTTATCTAACATGATTACACTAAAATTGTAACTCCGTTTATCATTACAAGGGAAGCAATCGTTTTTAAAACTTAATTACTTCTCTCACCGTTACACATGTACGTACGTTAGCGATGTTAGATTATAATTATCATATATCAATATATTAATATATATGTACATATATATATATATATATGTGTGTGTGTGTGTCACAAATGGGAGCACAGCCATCATATTCCCTTAAATATTTAAGTATATGACACAATGGAAAATAGTCCGACTGCAGCATATATAACAGAGTTGATTCATTTTCCTTTCAAAATATCTCTAAAAATAGCCATTAAAAGCGTAATCCCTTCCAAAAAAAAAGTAAGTACACCCCTACAAAACGTCACCCTAAAAAGTGAGCACAACCCTTAAAACTACACCCCTAAATCTAAATTGAATACTGCTTTGTCCGCCAAAATGTCATGTGACTCATTAGTTTAACCATTCCATGTGAACATAGGAAGCAAGTACATTGGAATTTTTAGTACATCTCTTACACTCTTTCACTGAAAGTTCCAACATGGAACCCCATGGCAAAGAACCCGCTGAGGATCTTCAGAACGTAGTCTTGCATTAAATAAACGTTGGCAAGGCCACAGGAGTATTGTTCACGTCTTGAAATTTAACTGCACCATGGTAACTAAGATCATCCAGCATTTAAAATAGCAGAGGCCACTCAGAACAAGCCCGGTGTACGTCATCTAAAGTAGCTTAGCGCACGTGCTGAGCGTCACGTCCAATGCTTTGTTTGAAAGATCGGCGTAGGAGTGCTGATTGAATTGGTGCAGAGATTGAGGCGGTTGTGGCTGAGGCTGTTAGTGTTCAGACAATACGCCGCACATTACGACTGCATGGCTGTTACCCCAGGAAGATATCTTTTAAAGCAACTCACAAGAAAGCCGGCAAGCAATTTGCTGAAGATATGTAAACAAATCCCATAGATTACTGGAACAATGCCCTCTGGTCTGTGAGACAAAATTTAATTTGTTTGGTTCTGATGGCCTTAATAATAGTGGGGGCGACCAGGTGAGGAGTACATAGATAAGTGTGTCATGCCTACAGTCAAGCATGGTGGCGGGAATGTTATGGTCTTGTATGAGTACTGCAGGTATTGGAGAGTTACATTTCATTGAGGGAAACATGGACTCAAATATGTACTGTAAAATACTGCAGTAGAGCATGATCCCCTCCCTCGATAAACTGGGTTGGGGAGCAGTGCTCCAGCATGATAATGACCGAACACAAGGCAACCACTGGTTTACTTAAGAGGCTGTGGGTAAAGGTGATGGACTAGCCAAGCATGTCTCCAGACTTGAACCACGTAGAACATATTTGGGGCATCCTCAATCAGAAGGTGGAGCTGCGCAAAGTCTAAAATATCCGCCAGCTCCGCGACGTCGTAATTGAAAAGTGGAATAGCTTTCCAGTGGCTACATATGAAGCTCTGGACAACTCCATGCTTAGGAGCATAAAGGCAGCTTTGGATAATGATGTTGGCTACCAAAAATATTGAGAATGTATATGTTTTATGTCAATGTTAACGTTTCGTAAGGGGTGTAGTCACTTTTCATGCCAGGGATTTAGCTTTTAATAGCGAATGTTTGTACATTGGGAGACCCCTACTGCATCTCTGCGACCTTTAGTTTTAAAGGAGATAGAGTTTTAACATATTTAGTCAGAGACATGTAGCCTTTAATATATTCGCTTACACAATATTTTTTGTTAATATATTGTTGACCTTATATAAATATCATGTTTGTGTTTTTTATACTTATTGTTTAAATCGCTTATCATTACCGATTATATGAAAGCAAAACTAGGTCTATACTTTATGATGTATAAAACTCATGCCCATAGAACATCATTTCGCTGAATAAAAAAATACAACTCAGTAATAATATTAAATGAAAAATATAAGAATACTTAGAAATTTTGATGATTTATGATAAGTTTTCATTTGGAATCCATATCCGGGTAATCATATTCCTCCGACTAATTAAATAAAATAAACACAATACTCATTTAATCTATGTTCGCTAATATTTTTGGATACGTCTTACTAGAGTATTTTAATTTGATTCGTAGATGTATAATAGTATAATCAAAAGTTATACTCATGAACAGTAAATATACATTCAGTAATATATCTGGAAATAACATGATTTTAAATGAATTGATTTAAGATTATGTTTTATCAAATTAACTATATAAAGGCGTAATGGTTAATGTATATTACAAACTTGTTTATTACGAAGAGTCTAACCAGACCAAATATGATTAAGATATGTACTACTATGCCAGCAAAGGTCGTTCGTCAGCTAGATGTATATTTTGTATATCCTTGTCCAACTGCAATACACTTTTTCCTTTGTAACCATTATGAAAGTGTTATAGCACAGTCGAACAAAGGTTTCAACTGCGTGCTTGCGAGAGTTCGGAATAATAATAACCATAATTTTAAAAATATGTGGTCACGAAAATTTGTAGATTGTCATACCGTGTCTCAATAAATCGAATAAACTGTATTATGATTAAAGAATGCAGAACACGTAAAACGATATTCTTATTAACATAACGTAAAACTCAAACAAAGCGTTTTTTTTTTGTTGCTATAGCATACACGACAAAAACAGTAAGGTTTCCTTATACTGAGCCAACCTTCATGAACGACTCATTGCCTAAAACAAACTGACGTAAGCAATGTTCAACTAACAAAGCATATTTGTTTTGAAAAAAAAACTACTAACAATTAGATAATTCAATAATTCAGAACTAACCTAATATTCACAAAATATGGGTGATAAATGATGAAGCTTATTTTGTTGACTTGTCTATTGTTAATCCTTCAGCAAGTATTAACTGGGAAAGAAGTGAGCCAGAAAAGCTTTGTTCTCTTTTTTTACTGTTTGTATAAGAAAAACGATAACGGTAATCTTAAGCGTATTATCTCTGTAAAAAAACGAGAGGTGGGTTTTTGTGTTTTCTTTGTCCATCACTGGGGATAAAGTTAAGTCCACACACCTTTGAAAAGAAATAAAGAACGATAAAGTCTACGATTGGTTGTCGATATGGAAATGGGCATATGATCAGAGATCTATCAAATATCCGTCCACAAAAAGTTTAACGTGGAAATAATTAGAAACTGATAGTTCCTAATTCAGAGAGGAAATGAGCTATATTTCCAAAGCTGTGAGAAATAAACAAATATAAAAGTGCAACATCTCTTCTGTGAGAAAAAAAAATGTTCAACGAAGATAAAATGACATCCCTCCTAACCTACGAAATCGATTTTAAACTAAGTCAAGGCAGGATAATTTGCTTCTAGAAGCTTCTGTCCAGATGTGGTAACAGTACTCAATCATTGGTCGTATCTGGCTTTTCTATAGGTAGAGAATTGCATTAGGAGTTAGATATCTACTGGCGCGGTAGAAAGATCACACCAATTTGTCGGTGACATTGGCAATGGATTTGATATACGTGTTCCATTTCAGGTCAATAGTAAAGTCAAGCTCAGAAGCTTATCACTACATGGAACCTTCCCAATAGGAGAATCATTCATTTCAATTGATGCGAGGTATGGATCAGAGCGTATATGATATGGAGATAGAAGCTTATTTTTAGATGCATTAAAAGTAACCAGCAACCACTTTCCCCATTGTATTACGTGCGCAAGATCAGAGGAGATATTATCAGAGAGAACTTGGTCATTCACGGTCTTTGATGTGCTACAATAGATTTTAGTGTCGTAAAAATGAATGTCTACGAATGATGTACGGATACGATTTAGAAGATCAATAATGCAGATCATGAAGAGAGTTGGGCCAAGGATGGACCCCAGAGGGACTCCAGAAGTAATAACGAGAGCTTCTTACTTCTGGGCATCAACCACTTATCTGATGAACCTATCAGAGAGAAAGTTTTTAATTATTGAGAAGACATTGCTGGCTAAACCATAGCTGGAGATCTTGTAAAGTAGACCTTTATGCCTTACCTTATTAAAGGTCTTGATATGTCAAGGGCATTTGCTATAGAGAGGAGTCCTCTGTCGAGATAATCGCAATTCTCATGGGATAAAACTGTAACGACGTCTACTCTTGATCTATCAGAACGGAAACTAAATTTCACTACACTAAGAAGGTTATTTTTGCTGAGGTGGTTGACTACTTCTCTATTTAACGCTAATTCAAGAAGCTTACTCATGATACATATGAGAATTATAGGTCTGTACTGAGAGGAAGTTAACGATCACAAGAATTCTTTAATATAAAGCATAGCGATAAGATTTTCTAGGGTGTTTGGAAGCAATTATTCTTTAGACAACCTTTACACAACTTTGTAAGTATGTAAGCTAATTTTTATTAAAGCTGTTTTTTTGTTTGTTTGTTTTTTTTTGCATAGTGGTCACCACTTATTAAAGCCCGGAAACCACCAGGGATAAGGGTTATTGCAATTACATTACGTTAGTGTAGAGAGTTGATGAAGTGTTTACTCAAGGCGGCGGTTCATTAAGAATTTGTTAACGTTGCACTTGAAGATATACAAGTTGTAGTCAGGTGGGAAACAGACAGACGGAACAGAGTTCCACACACGTGCAGTTCTAAGAAAGAAGCTTTGTTCATGGAATCCACGTTTGGATTTAGGAACAGATAACGAGTGGGGGAAATTTTTCACAGTGGATTCAGGTAGACGGGTGTTTTTCGTGAAAGATTGGCGAGGGGGACCAGAGATTGGAGTTCAGGCGAGCATCTGCCATGGAAATAACGATAAAACAACGATAGGCTCGCAACGTCTCTTCTGTAGAAAGGGGATATCCCCCACTAAGCCACGAAGTCTATTTTGTACTCTGTCAAGGCAGGATAGGCTGTGTTTAGCAGCTCCTGCCCAGATATGGAAGCAGTACTACATCCTTGGACGTACTTGGCTTTTATATAGATAGAGAATTGCATCAGTAGTGAGATATCTTCTGGAGCGGTAGAAGGATCCAACCATCTTTCCAGTGACCTTGGCAACAGACTTGATGTACGTGTTCCATTTCAGATCAGGAGTAAAGGTCAAACCCAGAAGCTTTTAAAAACACGGGGCCTCTCCCAGACGAGAGCCATCCATTACAATTGATGCAAGATGGGGATCAGAGCGTTGATGATGTAAAAATAGGAGTTTGGTTTAAGATGCATTAAAGGTAACCAGCCTCTATTAGAGGTGATAAAGTTGGGACTTTAATAATAAAAAAAAGACAGTGTAGGACAATGTTTAAAGAAAAAAGAAAGAAAATCTATATTAAATAACACCAATCTGAACGTAACGACTTTTATTCTATAAATAGATAGGCACTCGCCCACAAGTTATCAAGAAGTAGAAATCTACTTATGCTCTTGAATGACACGACGACATGCCAGCTGCCAGTTTGCAAAAAGATGCCGGACGATTATTGCAAACACGTTAAGTATTTTTAAAATTTATCCTAAATATTTTTCATGTTGCCTTGTTTTAACTTGTTGTTCTCGTTTTATTGATGTATTTGTCTCTATTTTCCTGTCTTACTTGTAACCCCTCCCCGATGCTACAAAGAAAACTAACGATTAAAAAAAAATGCCGGGAATTATTTTTCTCTATTAGAGTAGATAAAGTTAGGACTTTATTTAAGTAATATACTAAATATATACTATAACTGCAAGCTTGCCTATATTGAAAATGATTGCTTCCTGGCTAGCCAATTAAACCATCTAATATAGTCAGTCTTATTTTCAATTATATTCAAAATATAATATAGTGCCATTAGCAAAGAAAAAGTTACCTATGAAAACGAACCTCCTAAATTAAAACCTTGAATACTTATCTAAACCCGAATTTAAATTAATATTACGCCGAATTTACAAATTGATAAAAGTTAATTATTGGATTCTAATTAATTATAAGATGAAGCTCCAATGATTCAAACTCGATAAATAACGACAAACTGCCACCCATAAATATGGGAGGGGAGATTATCATCAAAAGTGTCCTGAATTGATAACTTAGCACCGGACTTACTACTTAGATATAAATAAGCCACTTGCACCCATTCCTCTCCTTCCTTTTTTTTTTAATGGAGAGTAGATAATACAGTGGATGTGTTATCGGCAGCTCCAATACATCCCGCTTCTCCTTTTTTGTCACTCAGTCCTAATTCAATGAGTGATCTTTCTGACAAAGGGTGAAGAGAAAGCTGCTTAAAGGTCGATAGTACTTAATGAACAGTAGTCTGAGATGTCGGAAATTTTTCTGTCTCTATGTCTGTACTTGTGGCCATGTCACTAGCAAGGGTGTTGGGTGTAATCGTTTTGTCTGACTGACGTTAATCGCCTTATTTTCAGGTATCCGAACATTGGATTAACCACTAAGTAGGCTGTCCTATTAGCAGGCGCAAAGTACTAGGACTGCTATATTGCCATTTGGTGAGTGGATCTGGACCATGAATTAGTCTCTGATGGGGCCTCTTGATGCCATACTAGTGGGTAATTGCTACGGCTTTACCTTTTCGTGTGCTACAAAATAAATCCTGTCTTTTTCTCTCTTACTTTCCTTCTCTGTACCGCTCTAACCAAGTATGCCGATCTGTTCCACAAATCACAAAACCTCAGCATGAAATATCTCCAGAATAAAAACTCGAATACACCTAGAACCCCATCTTCCAACGTAGACTCCTATTACCAGGTCTCCTTCTCCATCATCAGGGGTCTACGTTCCAACCTTCCAGAGGTTGAAACCCAATTACAGGAGACGAAACCGGATATATTATTTCTAAGCGAAACTGGAATAGGGCCGACCACTTCCCTAGAGGAGTTCATAATAAACAGATACTCTAACTTAACAGCTAAATCTGACTCCCAAGATCGCCATGGGCATGGAATATGTGCCTACATTAATGTTGGCTTCCCCTGTGACAGGGATATCTCTAGAGAAGATCTTAATTTACCGTATATGTGCTTCAGGGTTTCACTTGCTAACACCAATGCATTTATATTTGCTCTCCATCGGCTCCACAACAGCAAAGACACTATCTTTCAGAGCATATCTGAGAAAATAGACCACATTCTGTCTGTACATCCCTCGGCTAGCATCCACATCTGTGGTGACTTCAACGTCCATAACATGGAATGGCTGACCCATTCAAATAAGACTGGCGATGAGGGGAGGTTTTGTCATGATTTTGCCATTGCTTATGACCTTACAATTTACAAAATTCCGACTACTTATTTTTAATAGAGTAAAGTATACCCATTAACCCTTATTCTTTAGTAGCCTCCGAGTTTTCATAAGTGATTACTTCTGTGTAAAAAATAATGTGTTACATAAAGCTTAAACATGGAATGCAATTGTTAATTACTGCTATGCACCAAATCAAGCTAAGTTATCTTCAGCTTACAACAGAGGATTCGTTGAGTACTTTACTGTAGATTGTCAAAAGACGTCAGACTAGAAAATATTTTAGACTGTTGGACAGAATACATGTGTAGATTTTATTTTGATACGGAAACCCCCAAAGCATTTTTCCCCGATACATTGGAAATCTTTGCATAACTGTTTACCTTTCAAAACTCACTATTCGATATATGATAGAAGCATTTTAACATGGTGAAAAACGGCGAAGTTTTTCGTAACTTCCTCGGATGTGGTCAATAAACACTGCGTTGTCGGCAATTACAAATTTATAGTGGCTACATGAAATTTCATCAGGTCGAGATGCTTTAATCCGAAAACGTGTCTTAGAAAATAAGAAAAGAAGATATATAACTCTACATAAACTAATAGAGACTGTCGGGAGATCTTAATCATGGAAAAAGACTTGGACAATATATAATCTAAACCCTGCACAGGAATATAGTAGTCAAACAATTTAATGTACACATGGCAAATAAAACCTGGGTATGAACAAAGGCTACACCTATTCGCACACATTTGAAAAGTAAAGTAGAAAGACAATTTATACTACTTGTAGTTGATTTGAAATCTACATATGATCAGAGACTCTCCAATATCCGCCCACAAAAATGTTGCATGGAAATAATTAGGATCTAATATAAACCAAGTACTTCTGACTAAATCCTAAACCTATGTAGAATGTGTTTTGCAAATATGCGAGCAAAACATTTCAACACAGAGTTAAATTACTGTAAGAGTCAAGTTACTTAAGATACTCAAGTAAAATGTATGGATAAACTGAATTGACCTACAATGTCGATATTTGACAAAACAAAATGCCTTAAACGATAGAAAAATAATTCTAAATGAGTTTTTGGAGTATTGACAAACAGTTCTAGTAATAAAAACAACAAAAATATAAAGTTTATGTATTAAAGAACACCACGAACGTACTCCAGTCGAACTGCATCTATTAATTAGATTCATCAGACTATCTTCATGTTGCAGAAATTACGAATTAAATATGAAAGGAAAAAATAATTTATAAAATTATTAGCACATGGGCAGGATAAAATGTACGAAAAATCTGTGGAATAAATTTAAAAGTAAAAGTGACGACTAGTATTTCAAATTAGCAACATGTCACTTGCGTAACAAAAATGATTGATCAGTAGCTTGATAGATTAAAAAGTTTCGGTATTCTATCGAAAATATAATACAGTTAGTGGGCTCTCCCGAATGTCTACATAAGAAAGAGATGCCAAGAATTGTGTGGCACTGCAGACTTTTCAACTGGACTGAACGCGTAACAAGAGGACTTCATTAGCTACGACTAAGGTCAGAGTAAGTATTTCCATGATTAAACGGTGGTTACGATTTTTGTAGAAAATGGACCTAAACACGTTAATCTAAAAATATATAAAAATGAAACAATGAGAGTGTGCAATTACCCTGTATGAATACCCATCAAGGTCTATACATATCTGAATGACGAGCGTTTGGATATAATGTTGAGGTTGCAATTGTACATGTTTGCAACAGAATGCTATGTTGCCCTGATTTTGCTATCGTCTATCATGATGATATGATTACTGCCAGCAAATACATGGAACAACATAAATACTATATCTGCAAAATGTTCAGAAGAATACAAGATTTATGATTCAAAATTAAAGAAAACATTTTTTTTTTTAAGTCTGAATTCCAATACTTGGTTCAATAATCCATAAGATTAGCAGACGTACGGATCTCGATAAAAACCCCATGAAAATTATTCTGAGATACAGAAGTACTAGCCAACTGCGCGTGATTGCCATTTAATTTGCCAGATGTCAGAAGTAAAATAATAATCGCATATATAGAAAGAAGTTATCGGTTTATCTTTGCACTCGAAATTTCATTGTTCTTTGCACGGAAGGCATTTCATATTTCAATTGAACCACGCGCCTCTTTTAACAATTTCGGAATCAAAAAGCTTATAACTCAGTTTATGTAGATTAATAATTATATTATTTGGTTACAGTATCAAATTGGAATTCTTATCTTCAAAGAGAAGCGCGCATGCGGATGGGTTGTCTATGTTACTTCTGATACCAATGAGCTCCGCTACGGTTCCGTAATCGCCGCATTGTGCATTTACACAATAAACACTGGAAGATGAGGCATAACTGCTTGGTCTATATCCGGTTTACAAACCGAAGTTGTTTGTCAGGAGGGCGAACAACTCACTTTTTGCATCTCCTTGCTTATATATATTTTCTCTTAGCGTACGTTTTTGTTGTAAGCCTTCAAACAAAACTATGACAATCTATACCTCATATAAATTTGCATTACTTTGTTTATTGATATTCTTAATAAAAATCATTTTCTCTTTACTTAAAAAAGGAAATACATATTTCTCATATGTGTCGTGGAATTGCATTCACTAGCAAAATATCTGGCGTATAAGTATACATTTTAAGCATTCATTTTACATAATTCCCTATTGGCTTCTTTTTCGGTTTCTTACGTGATGATCATCTTAATAAATTATAGCGTGAAATTATATCCATGGAGATATTCTACAATTAGGGACGAGTAATACTTGTGTAAAAAAGTTATAGTTAACACTAAACTCTTTACCAAGATATTGATGCATGCATAGGTAGTTTGTTTAAAAAGTTTGCCTACCAAACTCCTGTTACAGTTTTTGTTCCACATACATGAGACTAAATATATAGGGTATTCAAACCGATGCGAAGCATTATATTTAGATTTTAATCGGTGAAAATCGGAATAAAATTGTACCTTTGAAACAATAAAAAAATGCCAGATGAAGGTCGAACGACGGCATTATGAATATGCATTAATACGTAGTAGATATTTATATATTTTTAAAAAATTTTATCCTTTCAGAAAACATGTCTATGCAGCTAAGTTATTAAGGGAACAGAAAATAAATCGTCCTTTTGATTAAGATTATCGGTGGATGCACGTGAGTAATTTTTAAAACTTTTATAACCATTGCTATGTATAGGGTCCAATACAATTTAATAAATACGAAATATGCATTATAATATTATAGCATATTTTACGACCAGGAAATGCAGGGCGCCCGTCTAATATGTTAATAATATTCTATTTATGGTTCTGTGTGACATTACTATTGTGATTATATATATTTTTTTGGAAATTCTGCATCATAGAATATATTTGTTGGAAACGGTATTCTTAAGCAACCCAGTAACTCACTACATGTAACTCGCAGATAAGCTCCCTACGGAACATACAAATTTGTGAACATCACGCTGCTACAGAAAACAGGCTTTATCACCCTCTTCCTGAAAATTCTAGACTGCGCTCTGGGCATGAACGTTTTTCTTAATACATATGGGACTTTATCCACACAATTATTTTCAACAAAGAAAAAGTAGAGAGTGAATTAAAAAACAAGTTAAAATAATATAGAAACCTTCTGCCGTTTTCCTAACGTTTATATAAATAAAAAAATATTTCCCAAACAACACTCACCCACACACATACGTATATATATGAATATATATATATATATATATATATATATATATATATATATATATATATATATATATATATGCACAAAGATATACCTATATAGATATTCATGGATATCCATGTATGCAAATAGAGATATAGATAAACATGATTTTTAGATATGTATACGCATTCGCAAACGCTTTTTTTTATTGCAAACAAACATATACACCCATATATATATATATATATATATATATATATATATATATATATATATATATATTATATATATTATATATATATTATTAATGTATACATGCATTAACACATATATATATTTATTTATGTACGTATGTATATATGAGTACGAAAACTCAGCAAAAATTGCACACACGCAAACACACAGACACGTATATATATATATATATATATATATATATATATATATATATATTTATATATATATATATATATGTATATATATATATATAACTATTTAATTTACTCACATAAAATTAATATACGAAAGTATAGATTAATGCGAAAACTTTAAGTATTTACTTCAAAAGTGCTCAATACGTAGGTATAGCTAGTTAGTAAGTTATAAAATGTATATGGCGATTAAGCTACACTGAATATTCTGCGTTTCACCTACTGTAGGATTCTTCAGAATGGATGAAAGCATAAGCCTGAAGAATCCTAGAGTGGATGAAACGCGGAATATTCAGTGTAGCTTAATCGCCATATACATTATATATATATATATATATATATATATATGTGTGTGTATGTGTGTATGTGTGTGTGGGGGGTGTGGGTGTGTGGGTGTGTTAGAATATACACTCGGGATATTGCTGCAACGAAATAGTTTTTATATATGTTATATCACAACCCAAACCAAATATGATGTAAAAAAATATGAAATTTCGCAGAAATATATATTCATTTTTATCAAGTACGTAGTGCTTTCAGAGTTAATAGAGATCAAGAAATATCAGCAAATATTTTATGTATTTCAATTTCTGATGTGCGAAGAAAATATATAAGCTTGTCAGATAAAGTAACTTTAAAGTGTTAACATTATGAAGTTATTTAAAACGCAACATTAATTTTGGGGATACCTTCCAGTACCTTATGAATTAAAATAAAATACAACTTTTATGATGTAAATTGAAAATTATACTGCAGAAAAATATACAGCTATAGAATTACATACCACCCTTGATTGTCATAAAAGCACAATAACAAGAAAATAATATATAACATACAGCAGAATATAAAAAAATAGTACATATATATATATATATATATATATATATATATACATAAGACTATTATTTACATGTATTAAGTAAGAAGAAGAACATTATACGCAGTGCCTGTATTTTTCCAAAACTGATGGTTAATATTAAAAACTCATTTACGTCTTGCATTAAATTAATTTGCAGCGTCTTATACGGCGATACTGGAGATAGACTCGAAATTCTCTTACACTTTCGAGAAACCACTTTGTAAAATTGTGTGTTCCTGATTGATAAAAATTAATTGCCAATGTATGCAGTTATTAGTTTATTAATACCCTAGAAAAAACATATTATCGAAAACAGTTTTCGTTTGGACGTTGTGGGCAAAATATGAAACAGTTTTTTCTTGCTCTCAATATTGGAAGCAAATATATATATACCTGCTCATGTTAAACACTATCTTCTTTCTAATTCAAACCGGCATCTTGTAGTGTCTGCCTTTCGCCTTTATTGAAATGAATTAGAAAATACAAAGTTGTAAGACAGTTATGCGTTTTAACTCAAAGAGAAGTTATTAAAGTAATTCGAGGGATATAACATATTGGCTTTTTCGAAGGCTGAACCATTTTGTTGAACAAGGATGGCGACAGTAGACTCCATCCGCGAGGAACTAATACAGTCATGATCTCGATAAAAATATGATTAATACTTGGAATAAAGATCACGTCATTAGATCTAGTTGTGTAAAGACGGAGACTGACAACCATCTGTCTTGAATCAAAAATTCGATATATTTTTATTAAGGCCGGGGGCTTCATGTATTTTGATTGTCCTAAGCGTGGATATATATATATATATATATATATATATATATATATATATATATATATATATATATATATATATATATAGGATCGTCAAAATGTTTGCAGTAATACTCTTTATTATCATTACAAACGGTTTCACACATTTCTTATACTTTTTTCTGACAACGAGTATTATGTCATTATATAACATTAGTGGTGAGAAATTGTGCAGAAGCATTACCGAATCATGTACTTCCAATGGAGGATTATTAGAAGGAATAATTGTGTTCTAGAGGGAATTTGAAAATTTAAATAAATGATTTACTATTTTAGAATTTTATGCGATAGAGTGCATGAATTTATAATTATGTAGCTGCAAACACGTTCACAAATATGTAATTTAAACTTTTCACTGCAATAATATTAGTAACATAATAGCATATTCAAACAACCAGTCATAATTTGTAAAATGTTTAACCAATGACGGAAAATGTTTTCAATTAGTTGTTCAACTTAATTAACCAAGTTGGATAGTTCTGATTAATTCATTTTACATTTTTGCTTCATATCAAATCTACCTTCCCAAATTTTAAAAGGAGTATCAGCAATTTGTCTAGAAAGAAAACCCCAAGTAAATATTTGTAGAAAGTATTGAATATTTCCAAAGTACAGAACTTTTAAATATGTTTTTAATTATTTTACTTTTGCTTCTATAGTAGTAACTGATAAACTCAACCAAATACCATTTGTAATCACTTTAGTTACAACTCCCATTACACAGCTGTTTTCTATTAAGAACTTCTAAATCTTTTCATGAGATCTTGAAACCTTACACGACAAAAACATCACATGAGACCTTCGTCAATAACAGAATGTAAAGTTTCATTTTTTACAGGGTTTTCAGTTGTATACGAACAAACTTAAATGGTATATGAGCTGCTGTATCTCCAGGAAGTAAAGTTGCAGTTCTTCTAGAACTGGCACGGATAAAGATTTTTCAGTTCTCTGCTTGACATTGACCAGGGATTAATTAATGTCAAAAGTTTATTTTTCACTTCTTCCTACTCCATATAAATATATAACCCTTTTTGCAATATGTTTAATGTTATATGTTTAATGATTGCTCTATATGCATATTCAACACGTTTGCTTCGATAAACACGTTTTATTCAAGCGAATGATGAAAATATACGGAATTCATCGCAAAACATCTGTAAGTTCTTCACTTTGTCCGTTTTTTTATGTAACCCAACTTTACAGAACATTTCTTTCTATGGCGAATACGTTATCTTTAACGTAGACTTATATATTTCTCCACTACATATAATTTCTTTCTCATGCAATATATGATATTGCTGACCATCTGTCAAAATACCGATGGATTATTAACTTCAAAAGTTGTTAGAATTATTGCAAGAGAATACCGCAGAAAAACAGTTGTGCGAAACAAGTAAGTGTCAGCCATAAACTTGTCACGCTGTTTGTAATCTTTTAATAGATATAATGCCAAACAGACCCCCATGTAAATACCAACAGTTTGTCCAATATTTAATAGAAAAGAAAATGAAGTCACTTTGCTTAGTGAATAAGGAAGCAGTATCTAAAGCAATCATTTTTACTTGTGTGCAGATAGTAAACACTTGATGATAGGAGTATTATATTTTACACCTGGTTTAGTTTTAATATCAGTTTATCGCTTTCTCCTGTACCGTGTGTAGTTACTTCCTTTGAATATAAATAAGATGTGTTTATAAAACTATCTCGTAAAATAATTGTTAAACTGTAGTAATAGTTGAGTGTGTTCTTTTTTTTTTTTTTTGATTTAACGCGACTTAATCAACATTTCCTTTTGTTAAAACAACAACTGAAATACGCTAGATTAAAAGATGGCTTCCATGAATAGGAAACTCACCAAGACTCCAGAATACTTCTTTAGGGGCCGATGTATCTACAAATCTTCCATCATCTAATTTTATTTTTAACATTTTCATTCCTGTAAGAATACATGGCGTCACCGGATTCTTTATTTATGTAATTTCAAATAACAGTAGATTTCAGAGAATTGCAAAATTCAGCATTAATATGGGTATTTGATGTTCCTGACCGTAAGGAGAGTAAAGTATACTGCACCTTTTCTAAAATTCATGTCTGCACCCCATAGTATTAAAGTTTACATTTTCAAGCGGTGTTATTCTACAGGGAAAAACATACTCATCGAACTATGTTTACATTTTCTTGAAAAAGTGTTCTGCCTCAACAGAAAAATGTTCAACAAAACGTTTAACTGGAAAATTATTTTACTGAAACCGATTACTATTAAAATATACAAATGAATATACTAGAATTAAAAATATTTTATTTACACTCAATCAGATCATGCACTAATAAAAATGTAATTTGCCTTTTGTTGCACTTTTTAAGATTTTAAATATTGATAAATGTTCTCAATATAAAAAACGATCATTATATTTATTATAATTTTTTGATAGAAGAAATAAAATGAATTGCATATAAAACATTAGGAGAAAAATTTTAAATCATCCAATTATATCAATAAATATTGCCAATTTTGTAAATAAATTTTGTAAAAAAATTATTATTTAGAAATTTGCTTATGAAGATTTCTTCTATTTCAAATATGTTTGGACCAGATTATCCATCATATAACTCAGCTGTGTATAATACAATTAGTTTTATTAGAGATTATTTTCCTGGTACATCGCAATAATATATGTGCATGAGGAAAATCTCACTTTTGTCACTAAATAGTGTACACGTAGATTTGTAGTGGGCCATGTATCCCCTATTTGTTTATCATCCACCTCTTTTATTATGTTCAACCGAAAAACTCTGGAGTATAGATCGATTGATTTATGTTTGTCCAGGGAAAAGTTTTGAAGTCAACCTTCATTAGTTTTAATGCTACACTGAATAAAGTATAGATTTCCATATTTATGATATAAGTCATTGCATCTTAGGTCATTTTGTGCATGTATCATGGACTAAATGTAACGCTTGAAAGTATAATGTGTATCGGACATCAATATCTTCTTTGCGCATCGTTATTAATATCATCTTTGATATGTTCGTGGGAATTTACTTTAGCTTTGGATTAAGGATGGTTTATATATTAAAAGTCTTTCTGCATAAACTTTTACAACAATATAAACTTATAACTGATGGCAGAAATGTTACTTCCGTGAAGAGAATTCTACGGAGTATCACTAAACATAAAGTAGTACGCATAAAAATATATGCATGAAATATGTTTTGTTTTATAAACAAAACGTGGCATCCTTAAAAAAATATTACACTTCTCCATATCCGAATGCAGTAACACCCCGGAAGACGGTGGTCCTAAGATACGTTTTTTCCAGGGTACGATGAGGAATAGGATTAATTTCCGCCACCTGATTTCGATATTTGCCTTACGGTGGTATTCATAAGTTTAATTGATTAAATACATGTGTATCATATACTTCATTTAATATTGCTACTAATCTTTAATGACGTACGCTGGACACTTACTGTAATAAGGGATGTTGAAGGCTGCCGTAAGCTCTGTGAGTTTAATATACATGTTTTAGTGTTATTTCCAAACAGATGTCTGTCTCATCAAAAGTTTTATTTGACATAACACGTGACATTTCGTTATATATTTACAAATTTTAATCGCTAAACATGTACAGTGGATGATTTCTATTAATACCTACTTGAAACATTATCGATAAACGCTTCTCGGAGCTGCTTTAAATAACTGTGTATTGTTTGCATATAGCGTTTTTCTATATTCCTTCTTAATATTATGTTTATGGCATGGGTAAAGTTGTACTTGATATATATTTGATAGTATTGTTCGCTTATAAACACATTTGTAAGCATTGTGACTCCTCATTTTGTAATGGTTATATATCTCCAATCTTATTCCGAATTTTAACTTGCATATCGAATGTAGGCATAAAATATTTCGCTTATTATATTTGCATGAAGAGATGTAACCATAAATATCCTACCGTAACGTTGCAATATTTGATAAAAATTTTAGACTTTGAATTTAATTTTATAACAATATATTTCAATGGTTGATGTTTATGAGTAAAACTATTTTTATTACTACAACACGTGGCCATGATTTTATGAATCCATAGCTTGATACCATAGTAATCACATAGTAATGTCATGGGTCCTACAGAAACAATGTCTTGCGAATCGTCTGCATAATTATGATGATAATTAAATGCAATAATTTTCCTACTACTGGTAGTAAACGACGTTGTCTGAAATCTTGATGCCTTATTCTGTCTGATCTCCTACTAGGGGTGAGCTCGTTCTAGGTAGCAAGGTGATCAGTAACTGCATTCCCTTGCATTAAACCTTTGACTAGTTTCCTATTGTTGAGTTTTAGTCTTGCAGCTGCGGTCCTATTAACATCTAATCCTCGTTATCTTGCTGCGCGTACTCGACTTAGTGTGAATCGTAAAACTGCACGTCTTGCAGAATAGTTACTTATTATCTGCGTCGGTTGACTGTCAGTCTCGTAAACCCTTAAATTGCTAAGTCATATCAAACTTTATTTTATAGGGATGAATTGTACTAGGGTGAACTATTTAACATTTTCAACATTCAGCATCCAAGCAGAGATCTAAAAAATGCGCAATAGATCTAATATGAATGCAGAATTGCCTTATGATTTTTATTTCATCAATATCTGAGGTATTTGAACTTTTTATTGAGGTTTCTAGATATTTCTATAACCTGCGTTATAAAGGAAATATTGAAAATTTCAAATTCCGCTTTTTTCATTATTCAAGACGTCCTCAAAAGAAACTAGAATATTTTTACAAGCCCGTTATGAGATTTAATTTCCAGAACAGCAAAAGCTTTAGAAGAAAAATAAAACAGCGTGAGTGCGACGTCGTTAATATAAATTTGTTTTTTAATTCTTTGAAGTGATATTTATTTTAGTATATTTTACTAAACCTGAATATCTTTTTTAAGAGAAAGAGTAAAACAACACACGTACAACGTCATATAACAATATATGTTTAAAATAGTTTTGAAGTAATATTTATTTGCAATGTAATTTTGTATCTGGAATTTTCTTTCCCCCTATATATGTACAGGAAGAAAAACAAGGGGACGCATGGCTTTATTACATCGGCTTATATATGTACAGTAACACAAACACAGACACACAGGTTAATCATCTTTGTGGGGGTATAGGGAAAATGTTCGATATGACCTGTTGTCTAAAAACAGGGAAGGAGGCAGTAGTGGAATAGTCTGCAAGTTTTTGTAGCTCAACGTTTAAAGGATTTCCTTATAAATACCATTCTCGGGACCCTCGAACACTTGCCGGTTCTGACTTTATTTTACATATTGCAGATATGTGTTACTTCTTTCTCTCACGGTATCTGATCAGTCACGTATAATAGTAAACTTATTAGGAGCATATTACTGAAAGAAGGACAACCACACCGATGTTGGGATTTATTATATATATATACATACATACATATATATATATATATATATATATATATAGAGAGAGAGAGAGAGAGAGAGATTGAGAGAGAGGGAGAGAGAGAAAGAGAGAGATGTTATTTGTTTTTGTTTTTGCCATACGTTTTGGTAATGATTTCAAATATTTACGAAAGTGTATTTTTACCTAAATTAGAGTTTGGAATTATTTCCCCTTTAACCAACTTGGTACCCCCACATGAATAGAAGCATACATGTTTTTTTTAACATACAATTATCGCCTGACACGTGTTTCGTCGAGAAATACTACATAGGCATGACTTCCTTAGATTTAAAAACCCGATACTATGACCACAAAAGTACATTCAAAAATAAAAAAAACACCGTATAAAAACAACACTCGCGAATAAATACTGAGAACTCAAAGAGAGCGGACATTCGCCGGTAGTCGAATGGGAAATAATGAGACAAGCTACCACGCGCAGACATTTAGACGACCCATGTAAATTATGCCTCCATGAAAAATTTACTATCCTGTATTTAAACCACCTAAAAATCTATTAAACTGTAGACGAGAAATAGCAAACAACTGTGTTCACAAAATAAAACTTACTCTAGGATAGCGATACAAATTAGCTTTAAAACTAAGAATAACAATAGAAAACAAACATATAAATTAATTAAATAAACATGAATATACATAAACGATCGCACATATATGTATATATATATGTATATATGTGCATGTATGTGTGTACACGTAGGTATATTTATATATATATATATATATATATAAATATAAAGGAAGGAAAAGATCTACCTTAAACCACTAACCTAGTTCTAAAACAGATTCTTTGTTCGATAAAATTCATGCCCATTGGCTGATAGGAGGGGGCGCAGTGGATACTAGAAAGCTGAGTGGTTAACTAGAAATCCTCAACATATATAAAAACAAGAAGCAACCACAAAATTCGCGCAAAAGCCTGACGAATCCTATAGTGGATGAAACGCAGAATATTCAGTGTAGCTTAATCGCCATATATATTTTATAAATTACTAACAAGCTCTACCTACGTATTGAGCACTTTTGAAGTAAATACTTAAAGTGTACGCATAAATCTATACTTTCGTATATTAAATTTATGTGAGTAAATGAAGTAGTTACACTTAGCTCCTAAAACAGTCGAGCACTCTAAAAAAAAATTATTTCACCACCTTAAAAATAGATATGGAAAAAGTTAATTTCGAAACATCGCTAAACAAAATTCCCACACCCAGCAAGCATAGCTATATTATTAAATTAATCCAAAAAACAGATGAACTAATACGCCGAATGCGATGGCGAGCAAATTTCTTCCTTAAAAATGAACACGTAAACAAAAAAGAACCCTATGGTTTTAAAACCCTTAAAAATGCAAAAACAGTAGACCTTATGATAAACTTTGAAAATGACCTTTTAAACGTAATTAAACACCTAGAATTCCACAATTTCCAACGGAAACTACACAAAATCCTTAGAAACATAAACAACTCTAATAAAATATTTGTAAAAACAGATAAAACCAGAAACTTTTATAAAATAGATAAGCAAGAATATAATAAACTAATCACAAAAACATTACAAAAAACTACCAAAAACTAGACACAAACGGGTTCGAATACATAGATATGATAAATATTGAAAGTAAACAAATTACCGATAAACTAAAAATTAGCGATAAAGTTGGCAAATGTAAACCTAGAGAGTCATACATTCTGCTTAAATACCACAAATGGGACTTTAATAATAATCCCAGCACCCGCCTGAATAACCCAACTAAACCAGAAATAGGTAGAATTAGCAAAACTATACTTTCTAGAGTAAACAAACAAATCAAACAGGACCTAGAACTAAACCAGTGGGCAAATACTACCGAAGCAATCACCTGGTTTAAAAATATAGAAAACAAAGATAAATGTACGTTCATACAGTTTGACATCATAGACTTTTATCCCTCGAAGAACTTTTTAACATTGCCCTAGAATTTGCCGAGGCATACACTGATATATCCGCAGAAGAAATCAACATCATTAAAAAATGTAGAAAATCAGTTCTAGTAAATAACAATAACCAATGGATAAAAATTAAAATGAAAAATTCGTTCGACTTGGCGATGGATGCCAGAGACTGTGCAGAGGCATCAGATCTTGTGGGAGTATTCATTCTATATAACCTCACAAGCATATTCGATACGACGAATATCGGCCTGTATAGAGATGACGGACTAGCTATAATAAAAAAAACTCCAACAAAGTCAAGAGAGAAAACTTTAAGAAAATCATACACAAAGAAATGAAAAAATTAGGCCTAAAAGCGGACGTATCCGCTAACATAAAGACAACAAACTTCCTGGACGTCACGTTAAACTTAGATAAAAACACATATGAACCATACTTAAAAGATAACGCTACTCCAATTTACGTAAACCTAAGTCCAATCACCCACCATCAATTATGAAACACATTCATAACTCGATCGTAAGTAGACTCAGTAATAACTCAAGCGATGAAAATGCATTTAACAGGTCAACCAATATATACGAAACAGCCCTAAAAAATAGTGGATAAAAAAATATCGATATCAAATATAAGCTACAAAACACCAATAACTATAATACCATTAAAACTAGAAGAAAAAGAACTATAATTTGGTATACGGCCCCATACAATCAAATGTTAAAAACAAAACTTGGCAAGAAATTTCTTGATCTTATTGAAAAAGACTTTCCCGCAACCAACCCCTTACACAAAATCTTTAATAAAATACCTTGAATTTATCTTACAGTTGTTGCGAAAATTTAGAGATGATAATAAAAGCACATAATAACAAAATACTTAATGAAAACAATGTAACCCACAATAAAATAAACAATAAAAAAGTAGACACCATGACAGAAATAAAACCAACACTAGCAGTAATAATAATAATAATAATAATAATAATAATAATAATAATAATAATAATAACAAACCAACCCCGGACGAGAACAACCATACCATAAATAAAAAAATACTAATAACGAACAAGATAAATGCAATTGTAGACACCGCACACTTTGCCCAGTCCAAAATAAATGTCTAACAAAATATGTAGTTTATCAAGCAACAATATTTGCGAAAGAAATCCCGAATAACAAGAAATATTACATAGGCATGGCTTCCTTAGATTTCAAAACCCGATACTATGACCACAAAAGTACATTCAAAAATAAAAAAACACCGTATAAAAACAACACTAGCGAATAAATACTGAGAACTCAAAGAAAGCGGGCATTCGCCGGTAGTCGAATGGGAAATAATGAGACAAGCTACCACGCGCAGACATTTAGACGACCCATGTAAATTATGCCTCCATGAAAAATTTGCTATCCTGTACTTTAAAGAACCTAAAAATCTATTAAACTGTAGACGAGAAATAGCAAACAACTGTGTTCACAAAATAAAACTTACTCTAGGATAGCGATACAAAATAGCTTTAAAACTAACAATAACAATAGAAAACAAACAAATAAATTAATTAAATAAACATGAATATACATAAACGATCGCACATATATGTATATATATATATATGTATATATATATGTGCATGTATGTGTGTACACATAGGTATATTTATATATATAAAAAAGGAAGGAAAATATCTACCTTAAACCACTAACCTAGTTCTAAAACAGATCCTTTGTTCGATAAAATTCATGCCCATTGGCTGATAGGAGGGGGTGCGGTGGATACTAGAAAGCTGATTGGTTAACTAGAAATCCTAAACATATATAAAAACAAGAAGCAACCACAAAATTCGCGCAAAAGCCTGACGAATCCTATAGTGGATGAAACGCAGAATATTCAGTGTAGCTTAATCGCCATATATATTTTATAAATTACTAACAAGCTCTACCTACGTATTGAGCACTTTTGAAGTAAATACTTAAAGTGTACGCATAAATCTATACTTTCGTATATTAAATTTATGTGAGTAAATGAAGTAGTTATATATATATATATATATATATATATATATATATTTATATATATATACATTTATGTATGGATGTCTCTGTCTGTCTGTGTGTCTATGTGTGTTTATGTGTGTATGTATTATAGGTATATATAAAAATAATGGATATGATGGGTGTATGCCTATATACTTCTATCCAGAAAAGGGTGGAATAAAATAGAACAAAGACTCAAAACAATTGCAATAAATTTAGCCGTCGCCATTTTGAAATTCCTAATATTGAAGTCACCGTGGTACAAGTTGTGATTAAGTCTACCGTAAAATGGCGCTAAGGATTATTTCGCTCTGAAAAACCTCCATTGAAAAAATTCACAATGAAAAAAATATGTAAAAGAGAAGTGTTGCAAACGCGAAAAATATCGATTTCAAATTTACCAGAGTGGGGAAATAAGACATGAAAATCCGGGAAAAACAGAAAATAGATTTTAATCGCCAGCTGTATTTTTGCCTTAGGTCGATTGAAAATATTCTAATTACATCCAGTTTCTTAACGTACAGTCCTACTTTAAAGAATAAATATATATATATATATATATATATATATATATATATATATACATATATATATATATATATATATATATATATATATATGTATATATACATATATATGTGTGTGTGTGCGTTCGTGTGTACGTGTGTATATACATGTGTTTTTGCATGTGTATGTATATATCAAAATCTCAATAACACCATATGTATATATATATATATATATATATATATATATATATATATATATATATATATATATATATATATAAGGCAACAAAGATTTAATATGTGGCATCGAAGAGTTTTGTCTTTAAACGTATTATTGCTCGCCTAACGGCGATTATACGATAAAAGATCAATCATTCGTAGGCCCGCTATATTTGAACTATTTCTAAATGTTATACATAATTTAGATGTTCTTTTCTTCGGACTTGGTTTCATAATTATGCGGGACCAATCAAATATGATAACACTGATTTAATGTTCGGTGTAAAAATGTGAATTTCTATAATCATTTTAGAGTTTAAAACCCATATCAATAGAGGCTACTGTCTTAAATCCATGATGGTTTCTGTAGTGCAGAAGTTGTGTATATATACATATGATTATATATATATATATATATATATATATATATATATATATATGCATACATACATATATACATATATATATATATATATATATATATATATATATATATATATATATATATGGGGGAGAAAGGTGAAATTGTTACTTTAGAAAAGATGGCATGATTCTATTTCCGTTTCATACAAACGACCTTTTTTTTTGTAATAGGCCATGTATTATTTTGCCAGTTTTCCAAATCCCAAGAGTGCTAAAAGCCTTCTATCATGTCGAAGAATGACACAATGTTCAACGAGGTAGATGGGAAGGGCTCCACTGTACAACACATGTATCTTTACTGATGCACGTTTTGACAACAGGACCATTGCCAGCACTCTCAAATGAAAATCCGGACGGTTCACTGCACCTCACATGTTGGAAGTCAGATTTAAAGTCAACACTAAAATGTACTTGGATATGCTAAACAGCGCAGTGATTACCTGGTGCAATCAGCAGAGCCGGGGTTTTGAAGTAGCAACTGGCACCGCACACATGTACAAAGAGCCCATTTTTGCTTCAGATGGAATACTACGAATGTGTACCTTGTTACACCCTTTACGCTGGACTACTTCGTTTTACCATACGTCAAGAACATCATTAACGTGATCCCCCTCAAAACCCAGGCCAGCCTGATCACTGCAGTTCGCTGAGTATTCTCCGAGCTCCTTTCTGCGCATATGAAAAATATACACTTGAAGTTCCGTAACAACATAGTGGCATTTATTGGGTTAAAAAGACTATAGGAAATAGATGCTAACTTTACAATATAATGTACTTTCCTGAATTGATTATTTTTCAATCAAATTTTTAAAATATCTGTAGAGGAATGGAGACCTACACACATTGTCACATTCAATTCTACCAGGATAAAGCTTGTTTCATTCAATAGTTTTAAGACACCTCCTTTAACACCTATAGCAATAATCAAAGACACATTATCTGAAAGTAATATTTTAAACTCATCGGCCTCAGAACAGATACATTGAGAACATTGCAAGGGCCGCTACGAAGAAGGCGGACTCTCTTTACCGCGCTCAACTTACACCTGAAAGTATCCTTTTTTTTTTATTATTATTACATTTTCACCCCAAACAATGCACATTGCCACTTTGTTGTAGGGGGCTACTATCAAGGACATTAGCATCAGGGGTACTGTGTAGGAAGTTGGGCAGCAAAATTTCGATTCACGTTGCACTTAAACTTCTGCATGTCAGTACAGTCGGGGAAGCAGTGAGCCGGAAGGGAATTCAAAAGTCTAGCTGTTCTGGGGATGAAAACAGTTCGTTAGAGCATTTCCCGTTACAGTACTTGTAGGACAGGCAGAGGGATGCAACATTTCGTACATGTGACATAGGCTGAATTTTAGCTGACAGATGAGGACGTATCAAATTGGAGACTCTCTTTTGAACCTTGTCTATGAGCGACAGACTAGTGGAAGATGCACCAGCCCAAATATGACAACAATACTCTATACATGGGTGAATGGTCGCCTTATAGAGGTATAGGATACTTCCAGGCGTTAATAGCTTTCTAGCACTGTAGAGAGACCCCAACTTCTCCGCAGCGGTCCTGGCAATGTTCTCAATGTACTTGTTCCAACTCATGTTTCCTGTGAAAGTTAGGCCGAGGAGTTTAAAAGACGTATTCTCAGATAAAGAGTCTTTGGCCATTACTATTAGCAGTACTGAATGTTTCTTGTAATAATTGAAGGAAACAAGTTTAGTCTTGGCAGCATTGAAGGTGACCATCCTATACCTTTATAAGACCAACATCCCTCCACATATGGAGTATTCTATTCAGACTTGAGCTGGTGCATCTGCTACCAGTCCCTCACTCTTAGACAGGATTCAAAAGAGAATCGCCAATCTGATTTGTCCTTATCTGTAATCTAAGCTTCGACCTTCGTCCACTCGACGAACTCTTGACTCCCGCTGCCTTTTGCGCATGTATTTTAATGGTGAATACTCTGACAAATTATAAACCCTTGTGTCCCCTCGGCGTAAATACCACAGAAATGTCTGACAAGCAACTTAATCTCACCCCTACAGAGTAGAGATTCCATGATTTAAAACAGCCTTCTAATTCTATATTTACTTCCCAAGAACTGCTAGACTTCGGAACTCTCTGAAGTTATTCTGCTTTCCCAAATTAACTGGCATGCAGAATTAAAGTTTAAGTTTAAGCACAGACATCTTGCTGCTCACCTCCTTACAGAATATCCTTTCAACTTATCTCCTTATAGTAGTCGTCTACATCAATATGGCACTGTACCTTTACCGTTTTCTCCCAGTAGCAACATCAGTAAAGAACGCAGATAAAACGCCCAATGTTTTGGTTTGATTCTAGCTGATGGCAACAAGTCATTTTCTTTTTACATTTTTCCGATTCAAGCATTTGTAAACAATAATGATTTCAGTTATTCCTCAACATCAATAAACCCCCTTTGCAATATATGTAAGTAATCAATTTTCTGGTGAATGAATTGTCAGGAGTAACTAATAAACCGTTTTTGATTATCTATATTCATTAATAAATTGACGAAACTAGCGACAATAAATGATTACTCAATCTTTCTCTATTTATTTCTATATAGTTTTTCTGTATTTCTTGTGCATGTTATATATATATATATATATATATATATATATATATATATATATATATATATATATATCAAAGTATTTTTCACAATCTGATCCTTTAGAAAAGCTTACATTGCCATTCTATTTGCTTAATTGCAAGGAGTTTGCATGGTAATCACAATTGTTTATTAATTGTCTAATTTTCTGATATTTTTAACTGAAGTATTTTTAATAGATAAAACCTTCTTATTTCATTTTCAATATAAAATTATAGCAAACATTTAATCCGCATTACTTGGTGAATAAAAATAAAGAAGAACACGCATCGTCTTGGTTAATTTCTATTGCGATAAGATATGATGATGACCATCATTTATAAATAGAATCGCCCGACTGTGTGGGATCATATCCCATTATGAATCTCTCATGATGGGATGTGTCTCCCAGCGGCTTCGGCTGCAGGGAGACAGGGTAGTAGTACTCGTCAAGGATTCGTCACTTGACACTCAGCCCAACAGGTGAGGGGCCGAGAACCGGCCCAGCACCTGTTGACTGAGGTACGCCGCCTGGGTAATACCTAGGAGGTCCACCCTCCTAGGCCTTGCCACTGGGCTTTCCGCTGGAGCAAGTTCATTTCTTACTGTCTGAGACGACCCTACCGGGGAATGCCGACGGGGTACCCCAACCAATTTTTACAATTGCAGGAGTGCCCCTTCTTTAGGGGAGCCTGCTGGATCCCCACTTTCCGCCTTGTGCCACATGTTGCCGAGGCGAGCGGCAAATAAATAACTACTCCATTATGAATCTCTCATGATGGGATGTGTCTCCAAGCGGCTTCGGCTGCAGGGAGACCGGGTAGTAGTACTCGTCAAGGATTCGCCACTTGACACTCAGCCCAACAGATGAGGGGCCGGGAACCGGTCCAGCACCTGTCGGACTGAGATACGCCACCTGGGTAATACCTAGTAGGTTCAACCTCCCAGGCATTGCCACTGGGCTTTCCGGTGGAGTAAGTTTATAGCTTACTGTCTTAGGCGCCCCTACCGGGGAAATACGACGGGATTACTCAGGAAAGTTTTACAATTGCTGGAGGGCCCCTCCTTTAGGGGAGCCTGCTGGATCCCCCCATTCCGGCCTTGTGGCACATTCTATCGAGGTGGGCGGCAAATAAATAACTACGCCATTATGAATAAAACATGTCGCAACACCCCACTTAAAAATATTGAGATTTCTAAGTTAATTGCTAAGGAATTAGTTAGTATTTGGCAAGCAGTTAATCCACAATTGCCCTTGGTAATTACGCGTTATATAGGAGAGAACGTCAATATATTGTGCTATAAGAGGGCCAACAGATTGACAGGAAATGTCTTGAAGTATCCGAAGTAAAAAAAAAAACATGAAGGAGCTGCTAGATTGTTTGATATATTTTCTTGTAATTGTAAATTTCCTGTCTTGAGATGTGATTACTTTGCAGTAAAGAGCAAGACAGAAAATTGTCAAAAGGGCACATAGTCTTCACTTGTCCTCCTAACAAAGAGGTAAAATTTATTCTATAGATTCCCCTCCAATTATTTTCCTTTTTTGTGGAAAATAAAATAATATATTGGTATTTATTATGTAATCCGGCTCTATTATTAAACATGCAAATTTTCCAATTTTCAGGTACCACTATAAGAACTTCCATTTAGTGCAATTTTTAAATTAATTGATTGAACAACAAAAAGCCTAACAACATTTACTGATCCTTTGGAGAAAATTTGTATCAATAATTATCAATATTTGCCTCAAGTAGAACTCTAATAAATGAGTGCCCCTCCCGATCATCATTATCTGACAGCAGAAGGAACAAATAATTTAAGTGTGAATACGAAATAATACTTTTTGAGTATGCTGCTGGCATTTCTCAAGAAGTTAACCTAAGATATGCAGCTTAGAAAATTATGCCCTTGAATCAAGCAAGATTGCTAACATAAGCCACAAGATTAAGGTATCCATCGCAACCACTATAAATTAAACATTCTAGTCAAATTTACCACCAAAGTGTAGGCAGTTAGTTGGTTTGGGATCAAAACCTAGAATAATTTTCTTACCCAACAACAGTATATTTTAATATGATTCAGAGAACAAAAAAGATAATTGAAATCCAAATTACTGTTTTAAACAGTTCAAAATATAGTGCTTTTGCATTACTTCCTGAAAATGTTATAATATCCATGATACCTTCAGATGAATTGGATGTGAGAGATGAGGGTATTCAAACGAGTTTTTCCATTAGGTAAATACGTATTTCTCTATTAAATTTTACTAGTTTTCTCAATTCATCAAACCAATATTAAGTTTTATTCATATTACATCAGAAAAATATTTTTACAAATAATTGTGTTCAAATAATTGTTTTTTGTGTTGTTTTTTCCAGAAATAGTGAACAACTAAAAAAAAAGACTGAACAATATTAGTGATATCAATTTTGCAGCGACACATCCGTCAAATTTGATTGATTTTCCCCCAAAAGTTGTATATGGGCAGGAATCAAGACATAGACACATTATTACAAAGTCATTGTCCAGCAAATTAGTTCTTCATTTTCCTTGACAGGAAATTTTACAGAACAATTGAGTTCTATTGTAACAGTTTATATTATTGCGTTTAATAACAAATTAAAATACATGGTTCTGTAACTTGTATCAAGTTGTTATATTGTGTAATACATCTCCACATAGCTTTCTGAAATGCGAAATTTAAAAGACTTAGTTGCTAATTAGCTTTTTCTACAATTTTTTTTAATCAATGCAATACAAGTTGAGATATTTAGCTAGTTGTGATTCATGATTAAAATTATAAGTCATGTATTTATTTTATTTATTTTTCTTTCAATGTATTTCATATAAATATATTAATTTTAATTTGATTTTTTATAAAAACAGTGACATTTTTAAGTCAATATTGTGTAAAACGCTATGAAAATGAAGGATTTCTCAGAAATTTTCTACGCAATTTTTAAAATGAAATGCTCAATTTTCTGTTCAAGATAGGAATCTAATTTTTGGTATCAGTTCTTAGATCCCAACTATCCCAAATATCATCACTATTGGCATGTTGATTTTCTGAAAAACGTTGCAAATCAACCTTCCCTATTATCGCGGTAGTCAAAATTGCGCAGCCATAAAGTAGGTTGTGCGCGGAGTAAAGCCTGGTTCATTGGTCCATCTTACTTTTTCAAACCAGACTTTCGATCAATCTACCCAAAAGGCGATGCGAACATTTTGATGCGGTTGGAGATGTTATTCTCGCTGGTCAGCTGTGGTTTTGATGGAGGAAAGATACCTTCACAAATTGACCGCTTCAAGGGTTTCCGTCTCGACAAGAAGCTGCTGCTTTCATTTCGAAGGAAACCTGCTTCCATTAAGTGTATCTATGTGCATCATGTATGTTTATAGGCATGTTAGTACTTCTCGGATAATATAATTATACCACAATGGTTAGATCTGTGGAAAGGGCTGATATTCCAATGGGCGGTCATAGTTCGGAATATATAAAAAAAAAAGTAATACGTTTATTAATGGTATTAAAATATGTTTACATTCTTTTCTCGTTTGTGACTTTTGCCAACACATAGAAGTTCTATTTTAGAAAACAGGAAATCCTATGAAAGAAGATATTAATATAAAATTCCGTCAGGGCATCAATATAAGACAAGTACTTATTTTCTCTTTCTGTCATATGCTACCATGACATATTTACGTATCATTATATTATTATTGTTCTATTTTTTTAATTACTAGTTATATTTAATTGGAATAACCTTAATAAGAGAAATATGGCAAGAAGTATGACTTCCAAACCACAATGGATACAGTGTCAGAAACTGCAGATTAAAGAATAGATTTTATCTGGATCTATATAATCCATTGCATGCTTTTATTTTATTTTAATATTGGGTTTTAAACAGTACATATTACAGATACATTTGTATAATTACGAAAGATGTAACACCGTTATATTAAATATATTTACGACATTGTTTCTTAAGCGAGACATTAAGTTAAATATCTATTTTTGTAAATTACTGACACTCTTAAAAGATTTAACAGTCTGTATTAGTATTTCTGCGTGCTATATTAACTATATTTTAATACGCTGTATACATCATTTATATCTGGAAATGTCTGCACATTAGCATATATTACTACGCGAATTATAATAAATGGCTATAAATATTAAAATGCGACTGTTACTTTAACCAATTAGCTCATTAGTGTAGGTTGCCGAGCTCTCACGTAACAGAAACGACACGTGTTGTATGTAGAGCCACTTTTCCTGCTGTCATCGGGCGCCAACAGCCTAGTGAAAAAGTCGCTTACGTAAAAAAGATAATCTTCACGCAAACTGATGTCGTTGTTAAAACAGGCTAACTACCTGTGTAATCCTGATGAAGACAACTTCCAACTGGATGGTACAAAGTTACCAAGTGGGACTATTGCTATAATGAAGAAGGCGCGGGGGAGACAGAGAGAGAGAGAGAGGGGGGGAGAGAGAGGTAAAGAGAGAAAGAGACAGAGACAGAGAGATGGAACAATATTGAATTTGGATGAAAATAAAAGAATGAATTCGTTGTGACCAGAAATTATTAACACGACTCGCCGCGACGGCTATCAAATATTAGCAATCGTCGGATTTAACTTAATCTGTTTTGAACCAATAACATCGTTGGACAATTTGATACTGTGACCTTGACATAATTAAAGAGTCATAAAATCCATTACTTTTTTATGAACTATATGATGTCCCTCAGGTTGATGTACTCTACGAAACAGATTGCTGTTTCATTCCTCCTTGTTCTATTTCTCTCTGACAAATATCTCTGTAAAAAAAGGACAGAAAAGAAACTCATGTATCTTAATCGATACTTGTTAATCGATATTAAATTACTTGGAAATGAACGTATCTATGCAATACGGCTGATAGATACGTTGCTAATTTCTCTTTATATCTATACTTAGAACGAGAAATGCATATGACTGGGAACCAATATTGTCTTCGTAAGTTTTATTTTGATTTTTTAGTAAAATGATAGAGGGCTTTCATTCGGTAGGAACACTGAAATATCTTGTTACACCTTAACATCACATAAAATCAAGTGCATAACATAAGTGTCATATGACTTTAATAGTACATAATCATTTACGTGTCTTTTTATTGTTCCGGTTATACAAACGTTGATGTATATGAGTAAAATGAAACTCAATATAGAGTACACCAAAGTAGTATATGAAAAATCAAACCACATCGATATAAAACGACCATCGTTTGCCCCGATTTATATGCTACCTCTTCCTTTATCGAAAATTGTATTCATTGATAAGTAAAAATAGAAATAATACGGTAAGATACATCCTGATTAAACCATTTGATCTGTAGTCGAATAATATACTACTGAGCTATATCTCCGGACGACAGGAGATCTGTTTTTAAGAATGAATGATTTACTGAAAAACTGATTTGCTGAAAAATAAAATCTTCGGCTGTAAAAACTTGTTTTTCTTCTATAAAAAAACAATTAATAAGATCAGATGTTTTAGATGTTATCCTGTAAGAACACTGACATATGTATAAATTAACTTTGTGTTAAATTTGAAAAATATGGCATAGCTGTTTCGGAACATATGAGGAAGAAATCCACAAACACGCCAAGTGAGTTTTATATAATAGTAGAGATAGAGTAGTAGATATATTTATATATATATATATATATATATATATATATATATTCTCCATTTTCTCAACATGAAGGAAGGGTTACTATTATAAAAACATCAGTTAAGCGTTGAAGATTTTGTACGATAAACGGCTACAGAGCATTAGGCTGATAAGTAACGATATTTGTAGTTGGATTTGAATTAAATTATATCAAAATATTTGTTTCATCGCTTCGGAAATGTTAGGCGACATATTTCACTTGAGAAACATTGTGATGCGATGTCATTAATTATTTGAGATACAAAAGTCTGTGACATATAAAATCATCTCATGAACTGACTTTTTTGAGATTCTGAAAGAAAATGTATAGAAATAATCGGAAAATTGCAAAACACATTCATGGTGATTCTTGTCTAAGAAAATACAATGGACAACATAAACATTTACACCTGTTTATAATATGTGAAAGAATACACACTTTCAGGTGTTTTACATATTTTCCGAGATAATGAAATAAATTCCGTAAATTCTGAATCGTTGTTCGTAAACGCTAAAGTAAAATATTATATTTGTTGACTTATGATTGAAAACAATCGTTTAGTTGAAGGGAGGCGATAGTATAACCTTACACCTGATGCCATTTAAACATGATATTGACGAAGAATAATACAAAAGTATATTTTGGACGTAACTATCTTTAAAAATATGCATTGCAAATTATGAAATGTTAAGATACATACCCTATATAATTGTCTATATTTAAAACGAAAAATTAAACATGGTTACTGTTGTGTCTGTAATTGAATTTAACTGCGTTAATTTAATATATGACAAAATTTGAAAACCGTATATTTATTAAAACCGAGATTTAATCAATTCTTTATATATGTCACACAACTAGTGTTAAAGCAAACCTATCATTTTATTTACTCACCTGCAGGATGTTTATGTGTATTGCTGTACTATACTGGCTATAATGCTAGTGCTGCAATAGGTTAACATACACATTTACATGTTTTAATCAACACATATACAGACATACTGCAATGACGTTTGTGCGTATGCTCATATAGTCAAGATGCTTTTACTGTTTGCAGTTAAAGTAGACGTTTTCATACTTTATGTTTTTTTTTTCTTTTTACAAAATGTGGAAGTTTACTATCGGTTGCTCATATGACTGACATCTAAATGTATCTGGCTACGGTCAAAAGGTCAGTGATGCCTAATTTGTCATAACTGTTGACTGCAAGCTCTGGAGAATATTGAAAACGGTCTTCGGGTGTGTGTGGGAAAAGGCGATGAGACACTTTAGGCTCAAAAATATGTGAGTCCTTTCTTTCTTTCTTTTTTCTATCTCCCTCCTCGTAGTTCCCAAACCCAAGATCACTATCGATTTATATGCCTATTTCTCTCTATTTTTGAGATATTCGATTTATCATTATACGATTCATACTCTGCCGTGAAATCACAAGACCAATTCCGCGAAAGCGGACTAAGAAGTAAGGAGGGGAGCTGTATACAACAAAAGACACAACCTGGAAAACTGTATTTTGATATATCGAATAATAGTCGTTTACCTGAAGGGAAATTCCAATATATTATTACTCGAATTATATAAACGTAGAGGTATTTAATTCTTTTTAAATAGAGAATATCAGGCTTTAATAATTATAATGGTTTGACAACAACTGATATTATAATTAAGCTGATGCCTCTATCTGAAGTGAACATTTACTACATTAATTATTTTTGTAGTCTCTCTTCAGACAATAAATGAGTTATAAATCTTCATGTTATCTCATTTAAGATTGAAATTTAAAAGGAACTGGCATTGCGAAACAAAGAAAATGCTGTTTTCTATAATGGGCTCTCATAAACATGATAAATGAAGGCAATAGTTTTGCTATCGCATTTTTGTAAATTTCTCTTATTTAAATTACCTGAATTTCATAGTACCATAACAATCAATGCTGCTCTATTTACAGTGTATCTTTATATTGTATGACTAATGTGATGCTGCAATTTTTAACGTATTTATAAACTCTAATGAAATTACAATAAAATAAACAGAAACTCACCGCTATTCTTCCTGCCATATTCCTAGAAATATGCTATAATGTTGCTTTATGAGACTGTCATGCAAGGTGATTACATTTTTCTAATAATTAAACATTGCTCAGTCAAATGGATGTATATATACATATATATATATATATATATATATATATATATATATATATATACATATGTATATATATATATGATAATATTTGCTCAATATATACCGAAAACCAGATGTCACTCAAGAAGAGCAATTTGACAAAGTATTTGGTAAATAATATTATTTATGTTAAGCGAATACAACGTATAAATTTATACTATAATATTTAATCTCCTGGTACGATATTTTTTATCTATTATTATATATTAACACAGTATTACTTTAATCTATGATGTTATTATACAGATTGCAGTAATACCAATTTATCTACAAAGTGTTGAATATTTCATGATTTTCAGAAAATTACAAAATATTATATGTACTTATCAGCACCTTTTCAAGTATTATTTAACTATTAGTATTAAAGGAATAACCAATACTCATCAGTTACATTTAAAAATTTTATGCATAGACATGGATAATTAACTGAAAATATACATCAACAGTTATGTGTTATTACAGGAATTATATTTTCGTAAATCGTATAACCTATTTATATTTTTATTTCCTGTATAACATTCTAAAGTTGAAAAATCGTAAACCGTGAATTTATAGAAATCTGTAAAAGTCTCTATTAATAAACAAATAATTATTGAGCGAAATCACATGGTTAATTTACGTAGAAAACATTAATCTGATCTTAAATGTATTTGATTCCTTGTTAATTTGTATTTGATCTTAAGTGTATTTGATTCCCTGTTTATTTGTAATATTACTGTTAATTTGGTACTATTTAAAGAATAAGAAATAATATAAAATGATATGAGACCTTGCATGGTTTAGCAAAAGCAAAAATTAAGAGCAGTTAAAGATACCTTAGTAAAATGGTATTACATATTTTTAGAAAAGTGTTTGCACTACTATGTTAAAAACACTTGAGGAACTTCAAGAATTCTGCAAAAAAATAGGATTTAATCAATTAAAAGTAATTTATAGGTAATTGGTTTGGGCTGAATTGTTCAGATTAACATTGACCATTCCATAATGGCTGATGTTAATCTGAAAGTCTGATTTTATTTTTATGATTGAGGAGTAAATTTACCTAATTTTATTGCATTTACACCCCACACAACGCAGTGTTATTTTGATGTAGAAGGCTACTAACTGGGACGTAATATCACCGAGACATTTTAGGGAGTTTATCAGCAAGATGATTGATTTCATTACACGTCAACTTCTGCATGTAAGTACATTCGGGGAAACAAGAAAACGGGAAATTAATTTAAAGTGTAGAAATTCTTGGCAATGAAAGTATTAGTGTAGCAGGCTTTCTGGCATCTGGGCATCTTTACTGTGTAGGGGTGGGGTTTTGCTGTTTGTCAAGTAAGCCAGATGATTTACGTCGAGGGTTACATGGGTCTGTAGTTCATTGGAGTATTTTTCATAAAAAATACTTGTAAAACATGCGGACGGATGTACCATTTCGTCAATGGGATAGAGACTGGAGCCTAGCTGACAGTCTAGGACCAATTGCGACTCTCCGGAAAACCGTGTCTATGATTGAGAGGAGGTTCATCAACCCGTATCTGACAACGATACCCTATACATGGGTGAATGGTAGCCCTGTAGAGATACAGGATACTTTAAGGCGTAAGTAAGTTCTAGTACGGTAGAGAGATGCCATATTCCTCCTAGCAGCGGCGGCACAACCCTTGATGTTCATTGTGAACATACATCCGTGTAGTTTTAACAAATTACTTTCAGGCAACATATCATTAGTAGATCTACCAAAACATCTTATTCTTTTTATTGTATTGACTTTAGAGTGTGTATCTGTGTATATCTTATATCTAATTTTATATAGAGTGATGTGGTTGTCGGTTGATTAACTGTGTCTGTGTTGGATATATACCCGAGGGTAAAAAAAATGAAATGAATGTACTGTTTTCATAACCCTAATCATTTGTTATAGTCTTTGTAGATTTGAATGTTACCTACTATTTTTGTACTAGTTTTTCTACAGATGAGAGGTCTTTCTCAATCGTTACCGCCATTGCCTTAGCTATGTGTTCATTCATTTTCTCCTCGTGCCGCTTATAGAGTTTGGTGTTATCTGCAAATATACCCAGCTCCGAGATAATTTTGATAATGAAGGTCCAAGCATCGACCTCTTATAGACACCTACATTTATATCATTATTTTGATATACAGCCATCGAGGAAAACCTGGATTCTTCTCTTATTTTACAAATATTTAATTATGTTAAATATTCGACCATATAAAGTGAATTTCCGAGACGACGATTGTGCCATACACTATCAAAAGCTTCAGATATATCTAGGGTTACAACGCTGGCCATCCCTTCATTGTCCAGCGTATAGTATATACATTCAGATATTACAGTTAGAAAACTGCAATAGAACGTGTTTGACTGAATCAATATTGTTTGTCGGACAGAAGTTTAGCAGCAGTAAGATAATGGAATAGAGCTTGGTTTGTTATGCGATCAAATATTTCGGTCAGCAGAGTAGGGGCTAATGCGGCAATAACTTAAGTGTCATAATTTTTTGTAGACTTGCACTGCGGAAACAGTGTTCCAGCAGTCAGAAAAGCAAAATGTGTAAGGGCATGTGTTGTAGAGTTTATAGAGAACGCGTGCAACCTCAGCTGATCATGTCTCTTAATAATAAAACCGGAATGATATACGGCACGCACGCTGTTGAGGTTGTAAAGTTTTGGCAACAGTACGTATATTAAAAACATACTTCTTGCCGTGACTAGCTTGTTTAAGTAGACCGCTCTTGCCTGTCATGCAAGCAGTCGAGTCTATTCTATGGAGGTGTAACGCCAAGACCACTCCTGTCTTGTAACTTGGCGTTCTGGGTTCGATTCCACCGCTACACGCCCTCCCCCAAGATATTCGCGTTATTTTGAGGCTCTGCAGTAGTCGTGCGACGTGCCCCATGTCTGTGGGGATAGGTTCCTGGATGGTTCCCTCACCCTTCTGCTACGACGTACAGGTTGGTCGTCCTCAACCTCCATCATCTCAGGGGATGCTGCGTCATCCATCTCAATCTGTTCTGGCAGAGTGCCGAATGTTTCGGGCTGGTATTGATCCGTACACGTGGGTGGCATTGTTCGGGTATTTCGGCTCTTGCTAGATTTTCTATGGTATCCAACATTCCTGGTGGTTCCGCAGGTATCGAGTAACCAGGGGTATCTACCACGGGGTTTATTCTTCGGAGGAATTTGCGATTGCGAAGGGTAACCCGGTTACTCCCATTAATGCGTACATAATACTGCCGGTTACTCAGTGTTTCCACCGCCATTCCTTCCATCGGGGCGGCTGTTGACCAACTTGGTTTTGAACCTGCACCGTTTCTCTGATTTTTAGTTTCTGAAGTGGGTGACAATTTAGATTGTATTCCCTATTATTCCGTAAGTGTTTTTTTTTGCCATCGCTGTTTCCATATAACGACTGATTTCTCTCCAGTATTTATGAATTGGATATCGGTCCCAGAGTACTTGGTGAAAGTCCTTTATTACCCGACCGTAGAGCATCATCGCTGGAGACATATGTATGTCTTGTACCGGGGTGTTGCGATGAGTCCGTAAGGTACTAGCAACTGCCTGTGCTATCAATAAGTATATTTTAGTCGTTTTAAGGGCCAAGTCTGTTCTTAGGTTGCTTTAAGGGTAATATGCCAATATTGTTCGTTTCCCTATGACCCAATTATCTAGGAACCGGTTACATTCACTCGAGTGAAACGGTGGTACAGTATCGATTGACAGTTTCTTCGAGACGCCATACGTGCAGAACCAGTTCTGTAGGGCGCCACATGTAGCTTTGGCATTCCCGAACGACATCAGAGTGACTTCTACCAATCTGGTGTATCTATATGCATATACTAGGAAGTTCTTCGTTTGTAAATCGAAAAAGTCCGTCACCGTTTTCTGAAATGGAAACTCGAGGTTCGAGGGGAGCATTCGGTCTTCCCTAGGTTGTGACTGAGCTATTACATTACATACTCTGCAGTGGGCCCGGGTCTGCCGAATGCTTGCGTTTAGTCATGACCAAAACAGCCGTTGTATTGCGTTTGCCAACATTCTATTTACGCCCTGATGCGCCAAATTGAGCGATTTTAGTATATCCTCACATAGTTTTCTGGGTATAAGTATTTTATTTTCCATCATCGTGACCACTGCCAAGTAATATAACTCCGCTTTCATTTGCCACAACCAGAAAATTGTCTCGGGCAGTTCGTGCCGAGATTTAGGGAAACCATTTTGTATTAATTCGGCGAGCTTACCGTATTCCTCGTCAGTAGCAGCTGCAGCCATAATCCTTTCATCGACGCCATGTAAAGTGTCGGCACGACGACGTATATATGAATGCACGACCGTTGCTGTGAAGGTCTTGTTAAAGTAGCCCGCTCTCGCCTCTCACGCAAACGGGCGAGTCTACTTCTATGGGGATGTAACGCCAAGACCACTCCAATCTTGTAACTGGGCGTCTTGGGTTCGATTCCACCTCTACGAAGATGTATAACTTTTTTGATGATAATATGCATTTATGAAGGGGTTATTTTAAGATAATCTAAGGTGGTGTATTTCAGCTAACGAAAATCAGGAATCAAGTAGGTTGTTGTGGCCAAATAGAGTTTGAGGCAAATTGATGGGTAATTATCTTACCTTTTTAGGTTGCCGTGCGAATAGTCTTATGATTGTTGGATAATAAGGGAATTGTTGATTGCTCATTACTTACTACACTGGTGTATGTTTTGCAGAAATCACAATTTCCTACTCTCTGCGCTTTAATGTGGTCTCTGGTGGTTTCCGTATAATCTCTCTTATCTATCAGTATTTCTTTCTTACAATTATCTCTAGCTTCTATAAATTGTGACTGCAGATGCTACTGACGCGGTATGCCGTACCTCGCCGAATTCATACAAAATGGTTTCCCTAAATCTCGGCTCGAACTGGTGAAGACAATTCGCCGGTTTTGGCATAGGAAAAAGGTATTATATTGCTTGAAAGGAGTGACGATTATGGAAAATAACATACGCTTGTCTGTTTTTATTCTCCTATGAAGGATGAATGTTCGCGCAAAGCAATGTCAGCTGCGCAAGTAGAAGTAAACCATTGAGAAATGCGGGGTTGTCTAGAGAGCTTACTTTCGATTACGCATAATTTAATTGATGCTTTGAACTATTTAGTGGTCTCATGCGCAGTGTCTCGCGGGAGCATATATATTTTCCTATTCAGCATCTCTGATAAGATCCCTGATCGCTTTCCAGTCAGCCTCGTATAGTACCTTGTCGTTTGGAGTAATACCTCTTCAGCTGTGAGTTGAGAGTTTAGTGGCATTTCTATCATTATAACAGCGTAATATTAATCTATACGTCAATATTAGTTTTGTACAAAAAACATTCACATTGGCCCTCAATGCTTTATATATATATATATATATATATATATATATATATATATATATATATATATATATATATATATATATTTATATATATATATGTCCAAATAGAGAAAATTATATCACGTTATTTGCTTTAGTTAGTTTGACTTATAATGCGTTATTCTAATATATATTTACTTCCTCAATTACCTTCGACTGTTGATTCCATACACTATAAATATACGCCATGACTACTTAGAAATAAATAAAACACATTAGAATCATATCGTAAATATATTTCTTTTTTCTTCCTTACATTCCCCCTCTGCTCTGATGTTACCAAATCTGTCGATCCGTTTCACAAACTCTAAAACTCTATTATAAAAATAATCGCGAAAAAAATCAGGATTAAACCCAGAAATTCAACGTCCCACGCAGCTTTCCATTAGCATGTTTCCTCTTGACTATGCGGATGTTTAAATCCAAATCTATAATCACAAGAAACTTTTTCAACTTCCAATAGCTATTGCTAAAGATACATTAACAGAAAGTACTTATTTACAAACTCGTCGTAACATTCAACGGGAACATGTGTCGGAATTGCGAGCATTGTCAGGGCCGCTGCGATAAAGGTGGGCTATTCACGATGCTAGAAATTACTTACACATGAAAGTATCTCGTACATCTCCAAGGCGAAAATTCGCCCATGTATAAAGTATTTTTGTCACATGTGGGTTGATGCCCCTGCTACTAGTCTCTCGCTCTTGGACAGGATTCAAAAAGAGTCGCAAACCTGATATGGACTAAATTGTCATTCAATATTTAACCCCTGTACTATCGACAAAATGTCGCATTCCTCTGCCTGTTCTAGAGGTATTTTAATGGCTGATGTTCTGACGAACTACAAGTGCCCCCATTGAGGTAAACACCACCGACAAACCCGACAATCATCAAGACCTATACAGTAGAAATTGCTAGATGTCAGAAGGTATTCTTCTCTACTAGTTTCTTCCCCAGAACTGCTAGATTCAGGAACTCTCTTCCGGGTTCCTTTTTGCAAGGGCATTGATATGCCGAAGTTTAAGTGTAATGCGAACATATATCTCTCAGTTTGACTTTTATATAGTACCCCTGAACATATGCCTCTACTTATAATTAGCACTGGGATAAAATGGAATAAAAAATACAGTATACAAAACCAAACCTATTCCTCTTAAAGTAAGTTGACATTGAAACGACTATTTCCCTAGATTATTTCGTAATTAAAGTGGTCTTAAATTTAACATACAAATCTGACCCACAAGATTTATATCGGCATGGAATATGCGCTTGCATAAAAGATGGCTTTTAATGTGGTATGGACATCTCCAGAGCCCATTAATTTCTCTATATGTGCTTTCGGATTGAACTTTCTCAGACCACTTCGTCTATATTTGCCATTTGTCATAAGAGGGGAGTTACTATCTTGAAGGACATATCTGTAAAAAAAATTGGTCTGCTCATTTTTTGGCTAACATCCACGTCTGTGAAACTTCAATGTTGAATATCTATCCCATTTAGACCTATGACATGGAAAGATTCTGTCACGATTTCCCCATTTCTTATGCTCTAACTCAGATTGTTTTTGTCAACCCATATGACCGACAATGATGGTCAATATGCAAGTCACCAACACCCTTTTCTTATAATTTACTCTAAGCCATGGTCATCTTCCGTTCTATCCCAAATGAGGTATTCCGCTCACTCTGTTATCTCGGTTAAAATAAAAACAAAATTTAATAAGTCCTCCGATATACCTCTCCATCGAACAGTATATTGATTCTCTATGGCTGACTAGGATAGCTTTCTTACATTTATTTTAGGTAAACATGCAGGTTGTTTGTTTAAAATGAAAATATGCTCTGCAGTATTAGATCTTACAGTATGGTTAATTTTAGCTATACACCGCTTTACACTCTACGAACAATTCCAGCAAAAACATAACAGCCAGCCGTGGTCCTATCCAGAATGTGTTGTTGTCGTTGCCCAAAGAAATAACTATTTCCATTGCTTCCAACGAAATAGGCTGAGACTAAAATATGGAAAATACAGAAATAGTACTGAGACTAAAGGACTGACAGCATCCACTGTAAAATAGTAATAAAGAACGCGAGAGAAGTTGTATGCTCAGTCTGTTAAGACCAAAGTAGATGCGCAGCGGTTTGGTTCCCATCAGTTTTTGCAAATAAGAAACAGGGTCCTGAATATATATGCGATGTCTATTCCAACCGTATTTAATGGTCCTAAAGTAATCTCGTCAGCATCGGACAACGCCAAAAACGTGCAGCTAATTCTACGTTATGATTTTACTTGCATCTGAAAAAATGCAAGCGACATACAAATATATGTGCGTAATGTTCTCAAGCTTATCAAAATCCTCGATGTAAGTAATGCAACTGTGTCTGTCAGCATTCCTAATATTGTGTTGAAAAAGCTTCAACCTTAATTAATTCTCATAATTACAAAGATGTTAACGTGTTGTCTTAAAGAGAATTGCTTTCCAGCATCCTGGAAAACCTCATCAGTATATCCTGTGTTAAAAAATTCAAATGATCTATCATCCCCCTCACAAGACAGACTCATGACGCACAATTTCCTGTGTGCCATGTGTAAGTTACTAGAATACGTGTTAAATAAAGAAGTTACTTACCACCCCAACAAAAATAACCTCCTCGGTGGCATGCAGTATAGTTTCCGTTCTGTTAGATCTTGATCAGATGTGATAACGGTTATATCTCACAGGATTAGGGAATATCTCGACAGAGTATTTTATTCTAGTGCAATTTCCCTGGACATATCAAAAGCCTTTGATAGTGTATGGCAAAAAGTCTATTCGACAAAATCTCCAGCTACGGGATAGCTGTAAATGTATTTTCAATTATTAAATAATTGCTCTCTCATAGGGTCGTCAGATTAGTAGTTGGGTTGCAGAAATTAGAAACTCACTGTATAAATACTGAAATCTTTTAGAGATTCATCCTGACCCATTTTGCATCCTGGCATACATAAATAATCTCCCAAATCGCATAAGATAATTTAGAGGAGTTCATGCTGACGGCACTACCATCTATGGCAACACTTCAAAAGTAAACACAACGTATGTATGATAGAATATGCATATGATATCAAAATGTATATTGCTCAAAATGTTCTGTTGATCGCTTTAAATGTGTCATTAATTAATTTAACTCCTCCAGTTAAACATAAATTAAAAATAATCACTTACAAATCCACAAACGTCAGAAAGTAAAAGTAGCATTATTAAACGTAAACAAATTTTGTGAAATAGGTCAAACTTTCAAATTTGTTGCATTACATTTGAAGTTTACAATTTTGATAAAAAATTCGATTCCAAATAAGATTAAAAGTCACAAGAATCAGAGTAAAATCGATTTTATAGGAAAAAGGGTTTCCTTTTCAGATAAAATGTTTCAAAAGTCACAAAAAACAACTTACTATTTAGTATATATATATATATATATATATATATATATATATATATATATATATATATATTGTTGCATCAATTTAACATTGGTTCAAAATGTTCTGTTGATCGCTTTAAAATTACTCGTAAAATAACTTCTTATTTCAGTGTCGTCTGCGTTAAGGAATTTTAAATTTATAATTTGAACCTATTTACCCCTCCCCCTCCATGTATATAAATATTTATATTTTGTAACTAATATATACTCTTTTATTTGTCTATTTCATAACGTAAATAGATAAATTAAAATGTAATAACTCTGTTATTTTACATTTTACAAATAAAATTTATGAATAAAATTTTGAATTATTATTATTAGAAATAATGTTAAGAATGGGTTGGCGGACCTGTATGAGGTATCCCCCTAAAAATGTAAGTGAATACCCTGCTTAAAAGTCAGTAAATCTTTTATTTATTTTCTGCTACGCACGCACGCACACACACACATACACGCATAAAATAATAAATATTAAAAAAAAACATCGGAATCCCGCTGAAAGCAAATAGGAATTATTTTTGTTTTTGTCTATTTAAGGTTTGCGCTAAGAAGGGGTCATTATCTTATAAAGGGTGAAAGTATTAAGAATAAATTTTTAAAAATCGCTTTTTCCCCCTCCTTCGTGTTCTATATCTGTTTTTACGTTATGTATAGTCGATCGAATGAGTGTATTAATTGTTTTTACGGTCTAAATTTATGTAAACAAAAACATACTTATGTTTAAAAAAGGAAGCAAAACGTCCTAAGTATAAAACACATTTATTAAAGGAAACATTAATACGTACAGTAGAAAGTCGGGTTATGTTTCCGAGAGAAGCTTTTGAAATAACAAGGAAATGCCGCCATCTTTGTTTCAGTTTTCAATTGGTTGAGAAGTCTCATTTATCCAATAAGAATGAAACATTCTTTGTGCATCCCAGCGACACAAGTTATTTTTTATTCAGATATCTATCAAGTGTTTATTAGGTGTTTGGAATATTTCATTTTCCTTTTAAAGGTGTTTAGGTTGATAACGAAGGTCCAATAAGCGTAATAATATATTTGTTTTGTTTTTTAATTATAAATTATGTTTATCGTTTTAGAGTCGAGAATAAATTAGAGTAAAATAATACATTTTTAACACAATTACCGTGTCTTGGCTGAGATAAAGGAACAAATTTACAGACGCTGTGCTAATAGAAAATTCGTTCAAAATTACGTTTCCGAATTAAGCATAAATATTAACCGTACACCAAATAACCTGTAAAGACTTAAATACAGCTAGTTGACCGTTTAAAGAAAACTGTTAAAAGAATAGTAAACGAATGGAACATGTTTGTTACTATTGTTTTATTCGACGCCTAGTGCAATTATTTTCGAATAAATTAATTATTATTAAAGTTATTCATATTATCAGTTTGTTAGAGTTTTTTTGTCGTATGCTTTACAGCGTATATGTTTTTTTTTTTTAACTTTGATATTTTGGAAATAAAATTAAACGCTCCTTTATATATTTCAATATTCTCCCATGAAGCTTTGTCGAGCTGTTTTTCTATTTGCGGCACAGAGACTTGATTTAAGTATACTGCAAATAAATTTTGTCAAAAATGTTAAGCTTATACTTCTGTATCCCTAAATATTGCTCCACGGTATTAGCTTGGAAGTTGATAGTGAAGAAGTATTGGTTTTGTTTTTTATTTGAAGAAAATGATTAGGTTTATGATAAAATGTGAAAATAAAATTATCAATGTGTGGTGCAATCGGGTATATACCCTATTTCATTACACATGATATTATATGTTATATACATATATAAGCCTGAAGAGTCCTAGAGTGAATGAAACGCGGAATATTCAGTGTAGCTTAATCGCCATATATATTTTATAACTAACTAACTCTCTCTCTTTCTATGTATATATATATATATATATATATATATATATACATACAGTCATAAATAATATATTAAATACTTTCAATAAATTTCTAGGCTTTTTCGTATAAGAATTTTATGCACACAAGAAGCTCTACCCCTTCAGAATTAATCTTTTCTTGCTGCAATGCACATCTTTTACGATACCAACAATTTATGAAAGTCGCCGTGGATGTTCTTGGTGTTAGCGTGTCACTGACTCTCAACATAGCGTATTTCCTAAGTTGTCTTATAACGAGAGCATCTATGGTTTTCCTTGAGTTAAAGGAAAAATGTGAAAGTCACTGGGGTCAAGATGTTACATAAAGAAATGGTGATAAACTCTCTTGGCCATGAAAAGTATTTCTTACTGGTCTTCTATGAACATCCTGAAGATAAGCTTTGCGCAAATCATCCGCATCTTCACATTCTCGTGAATAAATATATGGGCAGTTTCTCAAAGTGACATCAAACTCTACAGCCATTGTTTTTATATGTGCACGATTGTCTTTAGTTATGTGATTCTATTATATGCCCAATCAACTTGGTGTTCTTACTTCCTACACTTATATCTCACAATTTCATCGCCGTGCTTGAATATCTCTTTCCACTTTAAAACTGATGCTTGATCACTGTTTAATTGTCCATACGTTTCTATTGCATTTGTCAAAGTTATAAACATAATTTGATTGCATATCGTTATACTAAAATAGTAACACGTCCAGATTGCATTTTTAAAATCAACCAGCTTTGATACTCAGGGTTTAGTAGGATATATTCCAATTACGGATTTACCTTTATATTTGCACCTGAGATCATAAAAATTAGTAAGTCATTCGGAATATGAATAGCAATAACATACTTAATTTTCTGTGACAATTTTAAATGCCTATATACACAAGTGTTAATCTGATTAAACGTACGTCGTATATGATATACAGGGGGGAACGAGAAGATGTAGCCCTAGAAAAGATCACATGATTCCATTTCCGTTTGCTGAAATGAGGAAACCGGTATTTTTGTATTGCAGGCCATCTACTATTTGGTCAAGTGTGCACGAATCAGAAGAGCGATAGGAGCCTTCTATCATGTTTCAAAGTGGCACAATGGTCAACGGGCGAGATCGGAGATGCGTTGCTGTATAACTCATGTGCTCAACTGACCCAAGTTATTACAAGACCAGTGCCTTCCCCCTCAACATGCAAATCCGGATTGCACAACGTTTGAAAGCACAACTCAACGAGGTTTCTGGCCACGATTATGGCTTGGTGTTGCTTTAAAGAGGGGGGGTTCATATCCTGCCATCTTACATCTTCAAAGTCGGAAATAAAATCGATACCAAATGTAGGTGTGCTAAAGAGTGAAGTGACCTCCTGGTGCAATAAGCTGGCCGGTGGAAGTCCATGTGTGTGCAGCAAGATTGGGCGCCAGGTAACACGTCCAAAGAGACCCAGGCTTGGCTTCAAATGGAGGCCTCCAACTTCCTACCTTAAAACTACTGATCCTTCTCCCCCAGCAGCATCTGCTAGACAAGCTCCTTCGGTCATACGTCGAGAACATCACAAATGTTATCTCCCATAACCTCAATGTCAACTGATCGAGTATTCGGCGAGTATTTCCCGAGTTCTCGCCGGCGCATTGAGAAAAGGCGTACTCTCAGTTCCGGACTCGTACAGAGCCGGTGATTGAGGTTAAAACCAACTACATATAGATATCAGCCCGACTTCATAATCAAGTTATCTGAATTGATTTTCTCTACGGAAGTTTTAAAATAGGCTGTAGATTTTTTTTCTTAAGGCGACAAATTTATTGTTTCACCCTAAATCTATGCAGTTATATTTTTTTAATGTGTGTAGAATTGCCTCGATTTATATATTTGGGCTGTTTTTTTTTTTGCGATAGTATTGTAATAAACATTAAAACCATACACCAATGTGCGAATAATTCTTGATGAAAGGTAGATTAATTCCATTTTCTTTTCAGTAGGTCATAATCCAAAGGTTGGCGTTTCCTTCAGATTTTATATCGAGATCTAGTCATAAAATATTTTTACGTAGAAATCATATCCGATCACTCATCTTTTTTATGCTTGCTCGTCTTATCAGAGAAACAATATTTCTTTCTAATAATCTCTTGCTTTGGTATTTTTATTTTAGCTTATTTAAGAACTTTGATTTTATTAGTAGTATTTTCTGTAGATAATAAAAAAGCAAACAAGAAATAGTTAGAAACTATTATTTTTTTAGAATTTATTGACGTCAAAATCAAAGATTATTTTCGCATTAAATGCAAGTCATACCTAAGCTGTAAGATTATTGGAAACTCACGTAAACATGTTTTCTGAAAATGTTGATTAGACAGTCATGTTTCAGAGAAAAGGTTTTTTTGTTTTTGTTTTTTTGCTGGAGATTAGAATATTATATGCAACTATTGTATTTTGAAAAGTGCCAGTTTAGCGATCATTATTTCACGGAATTTAATAATGATGTATTGAAACGTAGAACGCTTTTTACACACATTGTATGATTAGTCGTAAAAGAATATACAACAAAAAAAATTGTAATGCACTTCCACAATATTTTCCTCATTACAACAGCATTTATTACTAGTTGATACATCCGTGACGTTAAATGCGTGAGCTTGAACGTTATTCACGCATTTGCCGTGATGTCGAACGTTATTTCTTTCTGTGGCCTACGTATTCCCCTTAACCCCTTCCACACCTTTTATAAACTTTTCTTCTTTACCAGGGTCGTCATTTAGCATGCATTTACATTTGCATATAGCCGTCCAACTATGTAACAGTAAGTGGTCTGGTGTGGGAGTAGGTGTGTGTGTGTAGTTGTGTATTTTAGTGGGCACATGTGTGTGTGTGTTTTTGTTGTGCATTTATCTGTAGCACATCGACAATACAATGGGATTGAAAATGATACGTGCAATTAATGTGTCTGCACATATATAGTCATACATATAATTTGAAGACCCACATGTGAACTATTATGCTACATTACCCGATAGGTATCCTGATTCAATCTATGAAGTTTTTTTTCTTATGTATTAAGCTCCGTACCTTATGCGTATATTTATGTATCATTATATGAAAATATGTACGTGTGTGTGTATGTATGTGTAATAGAGTTCCTCTTGTGAATTTAAGTAATATGCCCTATTTTTACAGAGAAGTTGTTTGATGGGTTTGCGTATATGTCAAGATTCCTCATCCAATTCTACATAAATAAAATGTGAAAGTTATTTAACTAAATATCATGTTTGCTTTAAATACCAGCCCATGCGTGTATTAATATATTCTCATTCCGTAATATTAACAAGCAAAAAGGTACAACATAATTATAATTGTATTATTTTTATTGGACTTTTAATTGAAGTTTGTGATATTTGAAATTTAACTAGAGATTATGATTTTTTGTATTATTTAGTCATTTCTGTCATTTATGTAAAAATGTATTTTCTTTTCAGATTATCTCATCTACTCACCTTTATTAAACATCCATATAACACTAATATAAATAAGAATAATTGTGTTTATATTAATAATAGCAGCTATTATTATTATTATTATTATTATTATTATTATTATTATTATTATTATTATTATTATTATTATAAATGTTATAGTTATTTTTATTGATTATTATTATTAATGTTATAATTATTATTATTATTATAATTTATTATTATTAATGTTATAATTATTATTTATTATTATTATTAATTTTATAATTATTATGTATTATAATGTATTATTATTATTATTATTATGAATGTTATAGTTATTATTAGTTATAATCATGTGAAATACCGTTGCTCTTGTCGTTTGTATAGTATGTTTATTTTATTAGCAATTATAATTATCATAATCGTAATCACATGTTTGTTTTTACTTATCATAACTTGTTACACAGCTTTTTATCTATAATTAATCACTAAAAACCACTGGTAGATTGCCCTATGTTCTATGCTACACATTTCCCCGAACGTCCCCTGCATTCACCATCATTCGATATAGTTTCCAAATGACAATGCGATATTGTAAAGATACATATCAATAATTTAATCTTAGAAATAAAACTTGTATTATATTGAAAATGATGTCGAATTTATCATTTTATAACGGGTCATCCCGCTTGCTACTTTTCTTAGTCGGCCTCTTTTCAGAAGTTAATAATATAAGAATAAAGGTCCTTATGTTATTTGTGTAATACTACTCCAAAATTAGAAATAAAAATCAGGGATTGTATTAGATATTAAGTTGTAACTGTGATATAAATTTTATTATAAAGAATGAATAGGAAAATTATAAATTGATAGTAGCAGGTGGCTATATAAAATGAAACTGTTTTTAATAGGTTCGAAAATATAGTTAAAAAGTGGAAATACATGTACACATACACATATATCTATCTATCTATCTCAATATATATATATATATATATATATATATTAATACACAAACCTATATGTATATATATGTATATAAATACACCCACACACACATATATACATATATATATTATATATATATATATATATATATATATATATATATATATATATATATATATTAGAGCATAGACACAGACAAGCTGAGACAAAGAAAGCCTGAGAGAGAAAGATGATATTCATTTTATTATATCTTCGTGTATATCAGAAATAAAGTTACTTTCTAACGAAAAGACCAATTTTATAACTTTCCTTCTTGTTTATTGATTTCTGAGCCTTGCGGTATGACTGCCAGCTTTCTTTGTACGTGCGTCTTGGATATTTGTATGTTTGCCTCGTCGATATTGCCACAATGTCGCTGTTCTAATCCTTACGGACCAAACGCTGAATACGGCATGCAAATGCCAAGAGAACAGATGGAAGGACAAAGCGCTGCGCCGTAGGCCATTCACAATGTATGAAGTCACTAAAATAAAAATTTACGCTTTCTTTGTTTGGACGCCATAAATTATAGTCGAATGAAACGCGACTTTCGGGGATGAATGGGAATTGTAATAGTATTTCTGTCTTTGCTCTTTCCATAGGTATAGTTAGGAACCATTTATTTTAAGCCTGGTTTTAAGTGGATTTGTGAAATTTGCTATTATCATCTAGTAGAAATTTCGTCATAATGTCCTGTCGATTATTCTTTACTATGAGAATTATAATTATAATACCAATAAATAATAATGCATATGTGTATATATTACTTATATAATAATCATCGATTCAATATTGTTTCGTGAAATTGGGAATTAAATAGAAATCGCAATATACAATAGAATTCGATGTAAGCTTTTAGTGTAATAGTGTCAAAAAACATTCCCTGGAAGAGAATTATAATCCTTTGTAATGTGAATGCCATATTGGCTAGCCAGCACCAAAATATTTACTCCCCCAAAAGTCACTCTTCCCTGATTATGATTAGTAAGGAGACAGCTTATTATTATCGACGCTGTAAACTGAATCAACACAGAGCCAACATAAACATCGTAACTTTTAAAATATTTTTTTAATAAGTGTAAGGCAATATTATTACCACTCCTATTTTTGCCGGTCGTATGTTTGCATCTTTGAGGACAACGTTGTTACTCTAGACAGCTCTCACTTGCAATAAATTCTCTTCATAATATTAAGGTTCCATAACATTCTGTTCATAAGTTGAGCCGTTTTCCCTTCAGAGTTAATAACCAACCTTAAATATAACTCCAATCGAAGTATTTTTCATGTAGGCGACAAGATTTTTTTAATTCACTGATAGTTGAAAATCTGTCTTAATATGATTCGCAACGAAAAGCAGATCAATATGGAAATCTGCACACAGTGTAATGTTAAAAGGCGTACGGATACATTCTAGTGAACGAATAATATTAAATGAACATAAATTGTAATAAAACACATGAATGAATAATTGTATTAATTAAAAGTGCAGTACAACAGTGCAAATTATGACATATTTAAAATGGCATTTGAAATATATCAAAATTTCTATTTAAACTAGATTTCTTTTCACGCATAGTGTCGTATATATAGCGTGTATATCTATATACTAACTGAAACATTCTGGATTGTCTCCTCTTATGTCTGTACTTTGAGCATGTACGTATATATTCATCCGTATATATTACCGCCCCGTATCGTCTAGTTTTTTGGGTTTTTTTAATGTATGGATTCTACACATATACTTGTTTGTTGCCTGCGTTGGTCAATTCGTGTGTTATAAGTTGAATTGCCGTCAGTTATGTGTATAGATAATCTCAGTAATTTGTGTTTTTAGACAGTGAACGCCCTCTTGTCTTCATGGCGCAAATATAAATCGTATATATTGTTATATAGTCGTTTTTTACCTATGTTTAGTCTTTTTGTTGAAATTCTGTAACAGAAAATATCTCTCCCCGAGAGAACGCCAAAATAGTAATTTATATTCGTTTTGCTCTCAATTGAAGTTTGCTAATTTTCGCTTTAGATTAGGCATCTCGCTATATACGCCGCCATAAGAGTCTGCAGACGTAAAATATAACCCATTCCCAATCTAGGTCTCGGAAAACTGACTGACTGATCGACTGAGCCTTCTTTTTCGTGGTTTACATGTACATAAAATAACAACTTATTTTTTATATCGTACATAAAGTTTACGTCACAATTCATTCCTGTTGTTATTTTGTTAATTTAGTCCAAAATTTTATTATCTTATTAAATTCTAATCGTTATATTTTTAAATATTAATCTTCAACATATTTTATTGAGAATCCACTATCTGCTAATATTCAAAATTTTTTTATTTTTAAACAGTTTCTCTCTTGATGTAGTCGATCTTCTAATGGGATTGACGACCACGCAGCGCCATCTATCTCTTTACCAGCACTCCGCCCGACTAAATCAGCGCCGCCCGGGGGCTACTATATCCAACTTTCTTTTGTGAGATTTTTCTCCTGAATTCATGTGCATTTTAATTCAGTCGTTTATTTCTATTCATGAGAAAACCGTCCTCACATTTGTTTTACACCCCCTGCATAGAAAAATGTCAGACGCCATCCCAATTATTTTTTTCTTTTGGAATTCATAGACCATTGACTTCTTCCATATTATATTTTGACCGTAATCCTTTTCTAACATCAGGTATTTTTGTGGATGTAGGTTGTATTAACATAGGATCAATTTCGGTTGTTGTTCAGCCAACATTATTGTCATATTTAACAAGAGACCCCTTTCGCTTCACCATACGAGTGGACAGCATCTCTTCTGGTGGTTCCTCTATTATTTAGCTATTACTCCCCTAATGCATCTACTAACGCATCTATACCGCGGATGTATATAGAACTTTCATACTTATTACGTTAGTGGATGAAATAAGAAAACCTTTACTTAAAGCATGAATATGTGTCCCCAAGTCGGTATCTACAGCCTAAACCTTTTCTTTTTAATTATTATTACATTTTCACCCCAAACAAGGCACATTGCCACTTTGTTGTCGGGGCTACTCTCGGGGGCATAAGCATGAGGGGTACTGTGTAGGAAGTTGGGCAGCAAGATGTCGGTTCACGTGGCACTTGAACTTCTGCATGTCAGTACAGTCGGGGAAGCAGGGACCGGAAGGGAATTCCAAAATCTAGCTGTTCTGGGGAAGAAACTACTGGTGTAGAATGCTCTCTTGCATGTAGGGATCTCTACTGTGAAGGGGTGGGATTTAGCTGCTTGTCGGGTTTGTCGGGGGTATTTACGTCCTGGGGGCACAAGTGCTTGAAAGTTCGGCAGAGCATTCTCCGTTAAAGTACTTGTAGAAAGGCAGCGGGATGCAACATTTCGTCGATATGACAGAAGATGAAGTTTAGATGACAGTTCAGGACCTATCAGATTGGCGACTCTCTTTTGAACCTTGTCTAGGAGCGAGAGACTAGCGGCAGATGCACCAGCCCAAATATGACAACAATACTCCATACATCGGCGAATGGTGGCCTTATAGAGGTATAGGTTACTTTCAGGCGTTAGTAGCTTTCTAGCACGGTAGAGAGAACCCATTTTGTTCGCAGCGGCCCTGCTCTCAATGTCATTGTTCCAACTCATGTTTCCTGTAAGCGTTAGGTCAAGGAGTTTAAAAGATGTACTTCCAGATAAATAGTCTCAGGTCATTGCTATTAGCGGTAGGGAAGGTTCCTTGTAATTATTGAAGGAAACAAGTTTAGTCTTGGCAGCATTGAAGGTGACCATCCATTTTTGTCCCCATTACACTACGAATCGGAGGTCATCGTCTAGTGTGTTTGCCATTTCTTTAGATATGTGTTCATTTGTTTTCCTGCCGTGCTTGTTATAGAGCGTGGTGTCGTCAGCATATATATCCATCTCACAGACAATTTTGTAAGGGAGGTCATTTATGAATATTAAGAATAGCAGAGGTCCAAGGATAGACCCCTGAGGCATTCCTGCATTTATATCATATTGTTTAGATGCACGACCGTCAAGGACAACCTGGCTTTTTCTCTTATCCAAGAAGGATCTAATTATGTTCTATATTCTTCCAGTGATGCCTTATGATCTGATTTACTTGAGAAGACCCTCATGTCATACCCTGCCAAAAGCCTTAGATATATCTAGAGCTACCGCTCTACCTGTGCTCATATCAGATGGGAAGAACGACGGAAAGAAAGTACTTAAATATTTGTTTTACAGTAATTAGGCCTCCTAAAAGATAAAATGCTAAAATAGAATGTTACCTATGCGAAATAAAAGAATTAGAGACAGAGTTCTTGCGCGCGCGTGTGTGTGAGAGGGAGAGACATAGAGAGAGCGATAGAAAGAGCGAGATTAATAGTCTTCAATTAATTAGCATGGCATATTTGACATCAGAAAGTCTAACTAATTTAAAATTAACTGTAACTAAGAAGAAAGTGCCTGACGTTTTTCATAATTTTGACTCAAGCATTATTATATCAATTGCTCTTACATCGTATGTGTTTTTCAACGTTAATCTTAAATACTTTTAATATAATATTTGCATGTGACAAATGTTAATTCAAGAGTAATAAACGGAAAGGCTACAATCTTAAATATATACATTTGCAAATGTGATAATCATTTAACTCTTCAAAGGGAACCATTTTCATGTATTATTTTTAGAAGATACAAATTATTACAATGAAAATCTATTCAAAAAGGTACATAATCCTTTACTATATTTAATGAAATATACTTACGTAATATTATTTTTTTATATAGGGGAAGCTTTTACGTATAGTGTTCATAGTTTATTCATAAAGGAAAATATATATCATATCTACCTATTCATATATATAAAATCTCTCTTTTTCACTATCTATCTATCTATCTATCTATCTATCTATCTATATATATATATATATATATATATATATATATATATATATATATATATATATTAGAAATGTTTATTTGGGGAAAAATGTATATATAACGGAGTAGAGAGTTCTTTTAGACAAGATACGTTTTTCCTCATCCTAATCAGGGGCAATCGATTGCATTCTGATTTAAAAAATAAAATAGGGAGAAGAAATCCTGAAAATATCACACCTTTCCTTACTAAAACACTTACATGCGAGTAGACATCTGACACTTTTAGCTCGTTTTGGTATGTATATAGCAAGTGAAGACAAACAATCGATTTAATGAAAAAAATATGCGATTCACCGTCTTCGATGAAAATCTATGTATGTGATGTCTAAGCATATTTGGATGCCATTCAATCTCAGTCAAGATCGCTTTACCTTCTTATACACACAAACACACACGTATATGTATGTATATATATATATATATGTGTATATATATATATATATATATATAATATAAAGCCGAACGTATGCGTGTGTTTCTAGTCACGAATAGGCTCCCATATGGTTGACTATTATAGAAACCTGATCACATATAATGATAGAATATGTATCGAGACACAGAAATGGGTATTTTTGATCTGGCATAATGATGATTCATTAAAATTGTGGGATCTTCGTACGCGCCTGGTCCGCAAAGTATGGAAATAAAAAATTAAAATTAAAAAAGACGTTTACAAGTATTTTTAATATAGATGTACATAATAATACTTTGATAAGTATGCGTTAACTTAAATAGGGAAGGTATAGTAAAATTGTGGGGTCTGTGTTCGCACCTGGTCTCTATAGAATGGAAATATGCACACACTTTAATAAAGGCTTTCGATATCTATCTGTGTAAGTATACTTTGATAATTATGTTTCCGTTTGAGGAAATATGGTATAATAAAATTATGGGGTGTTCGTTCGCGCCCGACCTCCATAGAATGAAAATATGTCACAAAATTTAACAAGGTCTTTTTAATATAGATTCACAGAATATTGTGATAAGTGTTTCAGGGTGAACAGGTATGGTATAAGAATTTATGGGGTTTATTTATTTTAGTTTTTACTTTCATCATATTTTGCTTTGGTTTTGATACTCCCAAATTCGAAGCTATCTCTTTACAACTCTTTCTTTTCATAAAATATCATACTTTCATAAATCAGAGTTCAGTCCTGTAGGCTGTTTTTGAACCCAGTTTACGACGGGTATTTTTGCAAGTGTATATATATATATATATATATATATATATATATATATATATATATATATATATATATATATATATATATATACTAATCTTACTTTCAATACATACACACTTGTTTCATGCTTCGGGGATAATCAGTGCAGAGGTTACGATTATAGCAGATCGGGAGATTCGAATCCGGCTAAGGGGCCACCTCTGACTTGATTATCAATTAACAATTCACACGGTCAATGTTAACCGCGATAAATTCAGTGTGAACAACTTTTATATAAAGCTCATACGTAATTGACGGCGGTAGTGATCTCATGATTATTTATAACATCATGATCTATGCATGTAAGTTGGGGTGACCGACTGTTTCAACCTAATATGTTCAACAATAAGAACCCAGTTCTTTTAGATGCTGAAATAATTATAACTAGAATTTGTTTAATGCTTCAGTCTTTAGGGAAGCATCAGCGAAAATAGTTACAATTACAGCCGGTCTGGAGAATTAACTTAAATTATATTTAAAATTATTCTCGGGGGATAAGAAAAATTAATGATATACTTTTAAACTTAAATCAGATCTTAACTGGATATCTTAGCAGGAAAATTCAATGTACACGAATAATGTTAAGCACACAATAGATACTCCAAATAACCAAGTAATAAGACTAGAGGAAATTTCAATGCAATTGAGAACCGTTACGCTAATGATTAAACCTTAAGGGGCTATTTTAATGGGAATACCAGCTACAAAGACAAGAGGCGCTAACAATCAACACGAAAGTGCCAATTACTAGAAGACAATGGAAACTATTAAAACGACAACCAAAGAGAACAAAGGGGGTTTAACATATAGCATTTTTCATGAAAAAATTATCCTGAAAAGAAAGACACACATGGCAAGAATACAAAATAGCCAGCAAACCTAAAATAGCAAAGAAAAATCAAGATCACATACCAGAGCTCACTGAAGTCGTTCATACAATACATATACATTAGGTAGGCTTAATGCTATCAAATTTTTAAAGAAAACTAACGACTTTCACACACTTTCGTTGACACCCCTGTTTTCGTTAGATCATTATGTTAGATAACGGTGAGCCCGGCCAGTACCAGATACATTACAATTTGTGAAGATTAGGCGTGTTAATGTAACTTCTGGGAAGGTTGGACGTGGTGCCAGCACTCTCACCCGAAAATAGAACGCATAGCTACAAAAGCCTCTACAATGCTGTGGATGGTCTTTGCCCGATGAAGGGGCTCAAGACTATTTAAGTGTTTAAGTTGTTACTTTTTCACAAATAACCGATTTTTGTACGATAAAAATATTTGAAATTTGTATAGAAAGAGTTGGATATTATAATAAATTAGAGTATAGCTGTTGTCGTACAGCTTCAATATTATTGGCAAAGTATGATACTTGAATATAATCTGTGCGGGAATTGACCGTAGGATAAGTACAACATCATTTAAGTAGCTGTGTAATGTTAGCTCAAAAATGGGCTCATGTATTTATTTATATATCCATTATATGATGAAACTCAAACTGTCTTGCATGGGCGTTGAAAAATAAAAATAATTACCTAACTCTGAACACAAAATGACATCTAATATTTTATATGAGGAACATAACCAAATTCGTACAATCAGTAACCTTTACCAAAAGCAATGAAAGTGACACTTTATGGGTAACTAGTTGGTTAAGAAGAAAACAACGGAATTAAAACCATTAAACCGGTAAATCCTACTTTCCAGTGCACTTATAACCACACCCATCGACGTTACTTTTCTTTGGTATTTGCTTTAGTTTTTACGATTTAAATTATTTTAAGCATTTAAGATTCAATTACATTCCGTAATTGGCAGTTTAAAGACGTTAACATTACTTGCAAAATGGTATTAATAATTTGAAGATAATACAACAATAGACTTTTCGGTATGTTACGAACGGCAAAATTTATGGACATTGATTGTGATAAGTGATTTTGTTAAGAATCGTACGTCAGTATTACTGTTTACGGAACCATTCGGCTGAAGTGCCAACATATTTAAGGTACGTATTGCTAACACTGTATATAATGAAGCCTCCTTTAAGCACATATAAAAATAGAATTTTGGTTCATTTAACTTGGTTTACAGCTGAACATTTTCCTTCGATAGGGAGTTTATATGTACTGGTGTATGCTGCAAACGGATATCGCATTAAATATTTTCTTCAAATAAGCAGTTTTTCGGATATAAAGCAATGTAATTCTTTATGTTTAATTAGTGGTCATTGTTGTACGCGTATGCAAAAATATTATTGCTATAATTGATATACTCGCTATTCCATTTACAAGCTAAACATGTCACGGGTAGTCTAATTATTATCATAATATTGATTATCATTTGTTTTCAATATTTATTATTCATTTTTTTATTATTAATTGATTCATGCTTGTTTTGTGTGTTGTTATTTTGATGGCAAAGGTGATTTACTGCATGAATATAGTTTCTCTTTAATTCCTGTAGTTTTGTAAATTTTTAGCTTCTTTAAAATTTAGGATAGCTATTTTTTCATTCACACATAGTCTACAAGGTTGTTTATATATCTTTATATTGTGCTTGCGTGCCTATATAAATAATGTCGGCGTCCTTATCGTACCGTGAGTTTCAAGTAACGGTTTGTAAAAATATATATATATGTATGTACAGACAAATAGAAAGAGCAAGAGAAAAAAACAAAGAGAGAAGAAAAAGAGAAAATACACAAAAGTTAAGGAGAAGAATATCTCTACAAAATCAATGAAAATAAAATACAATATGTTTAAATTTTGGCATTGTGAAATAATTTTATCTTTTATTTATTTTATCAATACTAAACGAGTTGAAAGTTTACGTCTCTTCAGAAAATTGTTATTTCTAGTAGTCCATCATATTTTCTGTAAATAAATATTGAAACTCTGATAAAGGTGGATTCGTTTATTAAATTTAAAATTTGGCGTTCAGGCGTCGTGCGTCTTCTATATGTAATTTAACACCATTTTGGTGATTTTATCGATATCTTTATCTTACCAAATACGATATATGCTTTGTTTTCGATTTCATTCATATTAGCGTCCATCACTTCTTTCTTTTATTTAACATTCGTTGTATTTTATGTGTACGAGCGTATGTGTTTATAGTTAATATCATTAGATATGTTTACTGTGCGTATGAGTTAGTACGTGTGGATATGTTTTTACACACAAGTATGCTAATCTTAATTTTCATATGTATATAGGTTATTCAGCAAATATGGGAATTATATTTGTTGTGTTTTTTTATTAATTGTTGTATAAATCGGTCTGATTATGAATAACATCATCATCGTCTCTATAGAGGAAACCATTCGACAAAGCATCACGAACTGACATGTGTTCTGTCTTCGCAAGATCAACACGACTTAGTCAAAACTGGTTCATACCCTCCATGACGAATTATTCGGGAGGGTATTCCAACAGAACTCGCTCGCAGGCCCATTCCCCATCAACTGTAACTTGAGGAAAATGTGTATTCTAGATTAAAGGTGATTCTCGCTTTACACAGTAGGAATGCTCCACAAGATTCACCCAGACACAAACTCGATAGACGTTCGATTCTCTATGGAAACGGCGTTTTCAACAAGTATGACCTTGTGTGCAGAATGCTGAGGACAATCTCATTCTAGATCGAACATTTAGGGATGCAATTTAACACGGACAAGATTTTCGTCTAACATCCATCAAGATTGATGTTTCCAACCTTTAACATAACAGTAAACAACCAAGCATTAGAAGAAGTTGACCAGTTCCGTTACCGGTGGAAAATGCTAACATTTGCTATCACATGCAAGAAGGGCGTGGAGAACAGAATCAGGGAAGTCCGATCCGTCTCTGGGCAATTCCTGTACCGTGTATTCAACAACCACGCATTAAATATAACCAGTAAATAATGGTCGTTCGGGCAGTTGTCCTCCATGCTGCTGAACGCATGTGAGATATGGGTGCTACATAGAAATAAAATAAAAAATTTTAAACGCCTCCAGCGAACAAAACTGAGGTGGATTTTGAAACCACCCTTTGAGAAACACACCACTAATCTTGAAATCCCGAAACGAGCCGAACTGATCAGTGATGAGATCATGTTCATCCACTATCATTTGATAGGTAAGACACGTCAACAACCTAGATAATACAAGGTTCCCACACAAAAAAATAATAATTAAAAATGGTCCACAGTACGAGGCTATGAGTAGCTCCAAGAATGTGCTACAAGACCATCTCAAGCGAACCTTGGGTCTAACAAACATTGACCCGATCTCATGGGAGGAGTTGGCGTAGGAAAACGTGGACAGGTGCAGCACACTATCGTACAGTGTAATTTGAGTAAAAGAGGAGAGAGAATGAATGCTTGGAGGAGAAGAAGAATAGAGCGAGGAGAAGAGCCCCTTTCACCTTCCCTCTTTTGTAAACACTGTCCACGACTTTTCCACCATAGACTTTGATATAAGAACAAAATAATGCATAAAAAATAGAAGACTAATTGCTAAGGGATTGCGTGTAGGATTATACTGTTGTTTTTCTTATAATTTTATGTAAAATTGTGTGTAGATTTTCTGGTAATTTTGTCTAACACAGTTGACAAGTAGTAAATTATGCATAACACTAGAAAATGTGTTCGAATCTTAATTTTTTTTATATACAATATATATGAGAAAATATTTCAATCGCTTTGTTGTTGTTAAGGTCATGTTAACAGAAATCTGATACGATCATTCATCTTAAGCAAAACAGAAAATAAAAATAAAATACTTAAGGAATAAACAGAAATATACCTGAACTTATTTACAAGAAAATAGTTTTTCTGCAATCAAGAATTGAAAATAAAATGTAGGCGGAAGCATGAGTAAAATCTAGAAAACTTGTATGTGTAAAAACAGATACGTTATATACTAATATCTAATATATAAAATATTATATTTCTGTCTGTCTGCCTCTCTGTCTGTCTCTATATGTTCAAACTATATCTCTCATAAACTAACAGTCTCTGAACGGCGCTAGGTGTCTCTAATGATTGGATTTGTTTAGAGATTGCAATTTTATCGGTTTTTAGCCAGTCAAATTAGTTTTGGTGTGGTAACAAAGGGGTGAAAATTGACAAAATTTAACGTTAATCTCAGTTTATTTATTTTTTTATTTTAATCAATTAATAAGCATGCCGCGTTGGTGTAGACGTTACATAACCAACTTTGAATGTCACAGTTCACTTTCAGTTCTGATTCTAGCTGATCGAACCCAAATATTTTTTTTTTATATTTAAAATCACAACTCTATAAATGCATATACTTAGTATAGGCAAATTAAAATATCATATTAAAGAGTATTTCACGACCTGGCAAATAAGGGTGACACATGCCAGCCTAATATTTAAAAGGCTATATGTCGGCCTGTCTGAATATTTTCAAACTATGTTTTTCGACAATAAAGCAGAGCAAGCAGCCTTAAATATTTCATGCTTTGTGGGCCGTTCATTTCTGGGCCTTTAGATGGTTAAAATCGTTTTAAAGGGATCAAAAATGAGTCTAATTGAAAAATACCAATATAAATTTTGTACATTTATCTTAGTTTATTTTTATTGTTTAATTTCTAATCAGTTCATGTGCGTGTTACTGTGGTACAGTGGTAACGTCACAAGCTTTGGATGCTACATTTTCGCTTCCATTTACGATTGTAGCTTGTGTCACCGAATACTTTTCTTTTACTTTTGAAATCAGGATTCCATAATAATGCATATGAAGTCTGGACGGAATAAAATATCATATTAAGCGTGTTTTACCACCACACAAAGCCTAGCACTTTTCCGCTATTATATACTTATAGAGGAATAGTATAATTTGAACATATGAAAAATAAAATCAATTAAGAGTGTAAATTAAAATTTACAAACAAATGTATTATTCGAAAGATTGCCCCAAAATTGTTCACAAAAGTATTATATATATATATATATATATATATATATATATATATATATATATATATATATATATATATATATATATATATATATATATATATACGTTTATATTAAATGAATATATACAAATGGGTTTGGTTTTCTACATTCAGGATTTAGACAAATTGCTTATTACAACTTTAAAAACACGGATTCGTCGACTAATATTTTGTAGTGTATTTTTTAATATATCTATTTTTGTAGCTTTTTTTCAATATATCTATCTGTCTATATACCTATAGATCGATATACGTACCTTACTGGAAGTAAACAATACATCAAGCTCGGTGACCAATTGGGTATGCACCGACTGGAAGGACGAGCTTTTCTCTCACGTGTTCTGATTAGCTGGGCATGGAGTTAGAGTTGGAATTCGGAGATCAACCAGAGCGGATGGGTTGGGTTGTTTGCCCCTCACCATTTGGAAGAGGGATGTGACGAGTCCTTAAATGGAGAGTAAGAGAAACTCAAAAACAGATATATTAACTTTCCTTTATTTCTGCGATCGATACCTAGGAAGTAGAATAAACTTATATAAAAACAAACTATCGTCTAGGATATTTTGAAACGCATATGCCCCAAACAGGTATCTAAGAACTGATGAAATACCCAGACAAACAAACAGACAGAGGGGCACGACGAAGTTAAAAAAGTATGCTTAAATACATGTATGGATTTATGTAAATTTTTGATACACACGCACACATATGAACATCTAGACTAAATTATCACGGACCGTGAAATAAACAGTTACGTATATCTATCTATCTATCTATCTATCTATCTATCTATCTATCTCGCTATATATGTCTATCTATCTACATATTAAATCTGAAAAGGAAACACTAGATAAATGGATAGTCCTTTATCCGCGGAGTTTCGAAGAAATACTCTTTTTCTCATCAGAGGGTAGGATTTAGCAAAATGCGGGGTCGGATTTTGCATGCAGAAGTATTTGATGAAACAACAAGTAAGTCAAAGATCTTACTTGAAAACAAAATAAGTTAAGCAGAGGGAATATGGTAAAGAAAAAGGTGATTACACATTAATGGATAGTCTGGTGGAAGATAAATAATCCAGTGACGGTAAAATCAAAAGGTAAAACTTCAAGAAAGTTAAAAGAATTTCCATTTGTACAAGTAAATATATATATATATATATATATATATATATATATATATGATTGCCGCATCTTTCCAAATGATCGCCCTCACATTGAGTTTTCCCAATCCTGTCGTCCATGCCATCTAATATATATACATATATATATATATATGTATATATATATATATATATATATATATATATATATATATATAACTACTTCATTTGCTCACATAAAATTAATATACGAAAGTATAGATTTATGCGTAAACTTTAAGTATTTACTTCAAAAGTGCTCAATGCGTAGGTAGAGCTAGTTAGTAATTTATAAAATATATATGACGATTAAGCTCCACTGAATATTCGGCGTTTCATTTAAAACTAACAAAAACAATAGAAAACAAACAAATAAATAAATTAAATAAACATGAATATACATAAACGACCACATATATATATGTGTGTGTGTGTATGTATGTGTGCATGTGTGTTTGTACACATATGTATATTTATATATAAAAAAGAGCAGAAATGAGGAAAATCGTCTGCCTTAAACCACTAACCTTTGTTCGATAAAATGCATGCCCCTTGGATGATAGGAAGGCGCGCGGTGGATACTAGAAAGCTGACTGGCTTAGTAAAATCCTCAACATATATAAAAACAAGAAACAACCACAGAATGCGCGCATAAGCCTGACGAATCATATAGTGGATGAAACGCCGAATATTCAGTGTAGTTTAATCGCCATATATATTTTATAAATTACTCTCTCTCTCTCTCTCTCTCTCTCTCTCTATATATATATATATATATATATATATATATATATATATATATATACATATATATATATAAACACACGAATACACCCACATACACATACCCACACACACATATATATGCACAAACACACACAAATCCACATATTCATGTGTATATATATATATGCACAAACACACACAAATCCACATATTCATGTATATATATATATATATATATATATATATATATATATATATATATATATATATATATCGGCGACTAGCTTTTTCTTTATCTTTACACCGATAGAAACATTAATTTTGTTATTTCCGCAATCACAATACGCATTACAGACGGAACATTAAATAGCATATGTTGTAACCATATGATTATTTAGCAAGGGATTCGTAAAAGTGAGGCTATATATATTTCTTAACGATACATATACATGATTAATTACCTTACATCTAAACTTACATATGGAATAACCTATTTGACTGTTAATGACAGTATTTATTAAGTAAATTGACCTATCCACTAAGAAAAAACGATATTTGGTCATATGGCTCTAAATTAATAAATTGATGAGACTTAGGAAAAACATATGTTGCCATACTAGACGGTCACTAAAATAATGAGCTAAATATCATAAAGTATATTTACTCAATAAGCAGGCACTAGCACAGTAAATTGATATCGCATTAGATTCTCTATTGAAATATTTACAAGAAAATATAGGCAACTTAATTAATGAGTATGGTGTTTCTACTATACATACACAATATATGACGAATCGTAAATACGGCGCACAACAACTCGTACGAATGGATACCTTCTATAGAGCTACGAAGACGCGAGAGGACCATTAGAAACGCTGCTGTTTAAAACTGCATAGTCACTAGTATTCTAATGACGACTTGCCAATTCGTAATTAATAATCTTTGCTCACTGGCATTTGGATTGCACTATAGTATCATTCCAATTATATAAACAGATTCTTATCCTAAAATTCTTTAAAAACCATAAAGATAATACAATTTCCATGAAAAAGGAACCATCCATCTTGTCTAATAATGTATTTTTCTACATACTCACTCATCTTATCAATGCAAAATTTGTGTAAAATTTTATGTTTATTACAGGGCGTGTCTTAGATTCTCATAGTAAATATCTGCAACACAAATATGCCACTTTCAAGTCCTTAATTTTATCGCCAGTTATGAAACAATGTAATTTGCAATCAAGTGTTTTTTCATTTCATTGAGGGAGTAATAGATCAAATGTCAAAATTTCATCCACGATATATAAAGAAACCGGAATCATATATATATATATATATATATATATATATATATATATATATATATATATATATATATATATATATATATATATATATATATGTATATATATATATATATATATATATATATATATAATACCAATTATTATAGGTTCCACCGCGCTTATGAATAAAACCTAAAGTCCTGCCTAACTAATATTCCTGGTGATTCAACAGGAATTGCACTTACGGGAACAATGAGGATAATAAAAAAAAACTCTTGGGTTGGTTCAATAAAAAGCAGGGCAATGTTAGCAGCTGGTTTGGCTGCCCCATATCCAGCGTTACAATCTTCGAAGGAAGAATTAAAAAAAAAAAATCCCTTAATGAGTGAATAAAGAACAATAGGCATTACCAGCAGAACATCAATCGTATAATCATTAAGTAGCAACTTATATGAGAAAAATGCCTGATATAAGCGAATGTATCTTTAATTATTATCTCGAGTAAAGGCTCATTGCAATAATCGTAACGCAATTTCCTCATAATAAACGTGTTTCTTTCTAATAAATGGCTGTACGAAAATAATTCATTATTTTTTTTATTTATTCGCAACTATTATATTTAAGTGCTCAGAAATGAGAATGTATGTGTTATACTATATCATGGGCATGTTACCTAAAAATGAGTACGACAACAATTGTTGATTGTTAAGCAAAGTTGCTTATGTCATTTGAAATCATCAAATAATAATTATATTGAATTGAAATTTTCGAAAACAAATGAAGATTCCTCCACTTTTTGCAGTGAATCTGCTTTTTTCTACTTCAAAAGTTAAAAAAAATAGAAGAATATGTTTTATTGAGTTGCCTTTTACAGAATTAGAAAATCATCAGGTTCTTGTCTATTAGGATTCTTAAAAAAATATTTTTATCGTTTAGTAGTGAATAATATTTTTTTTATAAGTGATCGGGGAAAATCAATAGAAATAAAGAAGAAACGCTCAACGATTTCTGAATCAGGGAATAAGAAAACATATTTTAATATTATGTATTTAATGCAGTCTTCAGAGATAATGGATGCACTCTCTTAGTGTGTCACCGCGGGCAGTCTACAAAACCAAAATGATTCAATCACCAAATGCACTATCTGAAAATAACATACTCCACGATGACTACAGTATAATAAGATTAAGACATATTTCGAAATTGTTAATAATTCTATAACATTGCATTGAACGAACGTGTACTTTACTCAACATTATATTCTACATAAGGAGGGTGCATTCAATTAGATTATATATATATGTGTGTGTGTGGGTGTGTATGTGTGTGTGTGTAAATCCCGCCGCACCCGTGTTTTTTTTTATAAAAGAGCGCTCAATTAAAAACACAGCAAAGATATAGAATATTTGGTATTTGGTATATATATATATATATATATATATATATATATATATATATATATATATATATATATATATATAATGCATATATGCAGGTAGTTTATGTGTTTAAGACAAAACGGAAAGAATAAGGGTGGTTAAACTGTGGTTCTATTTTATCTGTTCGTATGATGTATAGCATCTATGCAGGGGGTTTACGCTTAAAAAAAATATTATCGGCAGAAGAAACCGAGATAACAACAGCACTTAGAGACGGTGTACATTTTCAGGTGTAACATTTGTGATGATGAATTAAAGTGAGGGGGTGTTTGCTTAGTATGGTATTTGTAAGGATATAATCATTTTCAGAACATAATGTATAATGGATAATATGTAATAATAATCCTTGTGTTGCCTTAGTATTAGGTGTAAAGGGGTGAAATATAAGGCAAAGATATAAAGATAGGGGAGTAAAGTTGATAGAAGTGGATAAATAGACAAAATAATTAGGATGTGTGCGGATGGCGCGGTGTGGTAATAAGGGAAACTATACTACTACTACTACTACTACTACTACTAATAATAATAATAATAATAATAATAAATAGATAAATACATTTAAAGGATAACAAAATACCGATAAATAAATAACTAAACAAATATTTAGTTAATTGGGAGCAGAGTTGGAGAAATACGGTACATGTATACAAAAGCGATGCACAAATGTATAATATATATATATATATATATATATATATATATATATATATATATATATTTATATATATATATACAGGGTGTCTATAAAGTGTGTGTGCACTTTAAAAACTTTAAAATTTATTTATATTTTGCGATAGAAATAATCGGTAAAAAATTTTTTATAAAGTTCCATCTATCTAGTTTTAAGTATACTTATTGGATAATGTTTCACCGCAAAATTCGTAACAATTTTTAGATAAGTAAACAATAAGTAAAACATGTTTTCTTTTGTTTTTTCAGAATCAATTTGATCCCATGGCTTCACTTGAGGAAAAAGTAAACTGTGTCCTTTGGTTGGCTGATTTGAAATCTACTATTGCTGTGCAAAGAAAGATTAGAACTGAATACAATAAAAAAGCGTCTCATAGGGACACCATTGTAATATGGCTGAAAAAATTTAAAGAGACAGGCTCTGTCCATGATACACTACGGTCTGAAAGGCCATGTGTCATGACGAAAGTGTTGCTTCCATAGAAGAATCCTTTACTTCAAGTCCAAGAAAGTGTGTAAGACGGGTATCATTGGAGCTCGGGCTGCCAAAGTCTGCTGTGCATAAGATTCTGCGGGCAAAACTTCATATGAAAGCTTACAAAATTCAATTACATTAACAGTTGTTAGAAGAGGATTATTATGCACGGCTAACTTCCTGTCACGAGTTCAATGAAAAACTTTGCAATGATGATGCATTTGTGAGTAATTTACTGTTTTCTGATGAAGATACAGTTAACATTAGTAGCACGGTCAACGGGCATACTTGCCGATTTTGGGGAACTGAAAACCCAAATGTAACTGTTGAACAGGAAAGGGGCTCTCTTAAAGTTAACGTGTGGTGTGCTTTGGGAATAAATCGAATCATAGGGCCATCTTTTTTGAAGATCGTGTTATTAACAGTGGCAGCTACTTGGATATGTTTGCAGAATTACTTTATTCCGCAACTTGAACAATCAAACTTGAAAGATGATACAGTGTTTCAACAAGATTGAGCTCCTTGTCACTTTGCTCGGCGTGTTAGACAGTTTCTAAGGAATTTCCTAACAGATGGATCTGAAAGGGTCGACCAATTCATTGGTCTCCACGTTCGCCAGATTTTACTCCATTAGATTTTTTTATGGGGACATGTGAAAACAACTGGGTATTCAACCAATCCTAGTACATTGGAAGATTTGAAAGCTAGAATAACTAATGTGATTTCAGGCATTACTATAAATCATTTGGCAAATGATTTTCGTGAACTGCAAAATCCTATTACCCTTTGTATTGCAAATGATAGAGGGCATGTGGAAAGTGGAAGAAAATATCACTAAAAGCTTCAAAATATACATTTACTTCTTTCAAATGCATTTTACAGCTTATTTCTGTTGGAAATACAAATAAAGTTATAATATTTATAAAAAGACACATGGACTTCATGGGCAAACTGTATATATATATATATATATATATATATATATATATATATATATATATATATATATATATATACATATACTAGCGAGGGCTAGCCGGCGTTGCTCGGGTGTTTGTAGGGGTGTGTGATGTTAAATAAAAAAAGAAACCGGGGGGGGGTAGGATCGAAGCCGAACACCTGAGGCGAAGTTTTAAAATACAATCGGCCAGCCAGAAGTGAAAGATGTTTGAAAGTCGTAGAGCGTTACGACGACGACGATGACGATGAAGCCATTGTTATAAGCGAAGTAAGAAAAGAAAACAACATTTTAATTAAGCGGGGGGAGGGTAAAACACAAAAAAATAACGTAAGGCAAACGAACGATTAAATCAGGAAAACGAACGAACGTTACGTGAAAAATGGCTTAAATAATACAGGGTTCCATATTTAAATTTAAAAAATCGAAAAAAAAAACATCTCTCACCACGATTCGAACCAAACACGCTTAGATAAAAAAAAACCATGCCTTAACTACCTGCGCTAAAGCGGCGTATATTAAGTTTGTTCGGTTTATCAACTATTTAAAGTAAATCAGTTCACGACGTCATGACGTCATCTGAGGCATGCGTTGTCGATTTCGGGGTGAAAATGTTAACGTTTTTCTCGTCTTCTGTCTAGACATCTCTCTCTGTTTGCGTATTTCTCTCTCTCTCTCTCTCTCTCTCTCACACTTCGTCTTCCTTACTCTAAAGACTGGAAAATGGCGTCTGGCTGCTTTTATTTTTAAAAACTTCGTTCGTTAATATTTTTTGTAAGCGTATTTTTTTTTTACTTCACATGTTTGGCTTGTTATTTTTCGTTTAACTATCGTATCTACCTATTTTGAATGTGGTAATAACTTTGGAAACGTTTCCATAGCGGAGAAGTTCATAGTTTAGCTTTAATTATTTTTTTACCGATGACAACGGTTTAAAATTGTAAATTAAGACCGCCATTAGAGCTTGCTGACGTCAAGACCACGTGACATGACTAAGTGGGTTTTAAATAAGAAGTTGACCCAAAGTAAACGGCCGCGTGTATACTTTATGTAGAAGAGTTGGCGGCCGTATTTTTTGGGCAGTTATAAATCAATTTAAAAATATGTAATGTTTAACATTAAAATGTCACTTTTTGGGCCCGAACCCCCTTGCAGAAAATCGATCAGTTGACCCACTTCTGATGGTCACCTTGGGCAAATTTTTCGATATTTGTCGTCCGGAAGGTTGGGATTTCATATGAGACGAAGTTTGTGAATTTTTGTTGTGTCTATCGAAAGTTTTTAGCAGATACACAAACATACACACAAGCAAACACACACACACATTTTCGATTTTATATATATATATATATATAGAGAGAGAGAGAGAGATGGAGAGAGATAAAGAGAGTGAGAAAGAGAAAGAAAGAGAGAGAGAGAGAGTCAGTAATGTAGAGAGATTGGTGAACGAGATAGATACAAAACTCTTGGGCGAAAAATGTTTGTAGATGTCAATATTATAGCCCGGAATTTATTGAATGTGAGGGCCAGTGACATAAGTGATTCATGAATAAGCAAGATATAAACAACAAATTACATTTAGGTTTGTGTTTGACGAGGTTGAATTTTCTCTGTATGAAGATTCGATGAAAAAGATTTGCAAGTTAAAATTTATAGGTCGACTTCTCAGGAGATAGGAAGAATGATAAAATTACCTCTTTCCTAAATAAGGGTGATGAATTTTGGATAGAAAATTAATTTCAAGTTAGTATTTTCCTTATTATATGATGTCATAGGGGTTACTAACTCCAACCTTGGAACTAGCCGACTACCTAATCTTCACAATCATTTTTATTTTCGTGCAGTTTTGAGTATGACTTATGCAAAATATTTTGCTAACTATAATTAAGTAATGCATTGCATAGCTTTCACTCTCTATCCGTACTAATCTGCACGTAAATATGATGAAGCCGACAGAGGACGTGTAATTTTGCCAGGAGTTTGCTTGTGCAGAAGTGAGAAGTATCTTTCATTTTGACAAAGTATAAATGTTACTTCCACGGATAACACTCATTATACCTCCTCTTCCCTACTATATTCCGTTACAGAATAAGGGAATATCTTCATTGGGAATATAACATCCACTGAACAATTCCCGCAACAAAAACTAGTTTAGTAACACTCAATATAACGTATCTTCTTCTTCTTTTGTGTCCCCCCGACGTAAATACCCCCTGACAAGCAGTAAAATGCTACTCCTTCACGGTAGAGATCCCTAGATGTAATAGAGGCTTCTACTTCAGTAATTTCTTCTCCAGAAACGCTAGACTTTAGAGTTCCCTTCCGGGTCCCTACTTTCACAAATGTATTGACATGCAGAAGTTCAAGTATAACGTGAACCGACATCAATCTGCCCAACTCCCTACACAGTACCCCTGATGCTTATGTACCTGATAGTAGCGCCTACATCAAAGTGGCAATGTGCATGTTTGGGGTGAAAATGCAAAAAATAAACATCCCTACTCTGGAACAGAACTTTTAATTAATAAAGAGACTTTAAAGAGGTTTTCCCTCTGAAAACACAAAAACAAGTTTGCTTCTTCTTAACAAGCTACAATATATTCATTTTACAGCACAGTGTTATAAAATAATGATTAGACATTATGTTAAGCAAGCAATAATATCTATTGATTTAAATCATATTAGGGTGGTGTTTATAATTAATAGCGTTATTAACTTTTTACTTTGGGTCATAATAAGCGAATATTTTTTTCTTGCCCAGTCCATATATGGATTATACCATGAGTGAATCGGCGGTGGAGCATTTATAATTTAATAATTATAGTAATATTATAATTTCAAACTATTTATCTGCTCACGCATATGAACATTTTCATATTGTTATATTTTTATATGTAAACCTCGGTGTCGCTGTGATGCAGAAAACATACATTTTAATCAACATATATGATTTATAAAAATTAAAATACATTTTTTTTACTGCAAGGCATTTTACAAAATGTAATAAGATATAACAACATCTATAAATGAATTACCGAGGCGTCCACTAAAGTGTAATTTTGTTGTGATAATTTGGCTTTCACAGAAAATTTCATGAGACTTTTTTATGAGGCGAGGCAATTGGAGAAGGTGCAATAGTAAATATGTGTTGCCGTCATACAAATATCTTTCTAGGAACACAATTGTCTACTTTTAGTGAACGCAGTGTAGTATTATAACAGATTGCTGCCCTGCGATGCGAAATAATGTACGTTAGCTAGTTTAGTTCAAGTGGGAAATATTATTGTAATTTTCAATGGGTGGTGCGGGATAGGGGTGGATGTGCTGTTCTTGCTGTGGGGATGAGTGTGCTGATGAGGTGGAGATAGAGACGAGCCATGGTGTGAAAATATGGAATGTTTGGAGGGTAACTTAATTAAGTGAGTTTAAGGTTGGATTCTTTCAATTTTGAGTGTATAGTTTAAAGGTGACTTGGTTAGTAAAAATAAGTCATTTAAACACATTTCTACCCCTCCCCCGCCGAATAAATTCCATTAAGACCTGTATGCTTGCCCAAATTTACCCCCCCCTTTCTTTACCCTCTATACTTCACCCCACTCTTCTCTTTCCCTCATCTAAAAGCCATTCCTCATCCACTATAAACAAGAAAACGCACTATTTTTCTAAGAGTCTCACACCTCAAGCAAGCCGTTCCAATGTTACCGTTCCGAATATCATCTCCAGGATTATTTTGCTATCTTTGAGATTTTGATTACCACACTATTGATTGCGAGGTCCATTTTACATTTAACTCAATGCTCAAACTCTATTACTACTGGGATAATTACAATGGAATGTTATATCCAACCAATTTCGGATATACTTTGTAAACACCGGGAAAGTATTAGGACTACAGCTACCAACACACAACCAACTCATAAGTCAGACAGGTATAATTTTCGAAATATAAATAAGGGGCAGTACGCTTTCGCTATATAGGAAGATCACTTTCTGCCCACCTGGATTTATAACCCCGAACGACATTGTACTCCTTTCGATAATGGACTACTAAGGTCGTATCAACTTCTCTTTTCGTATAATTTTCTCCATATAATTACCGACAACCACTCAAAAAACTATTTTCAATAATTGTACTGAAAAGTAAAATAGCGTCCATTCGTAGCAGAACATTTTTGCTAACTGCATTTCATTTTCTCTGATGATATTTTCATATTTGAAAATCCATGGATTAAGGAAATTAATATAACCACTTCCATATATACCTTTTGTCAAGCAATACATTCTAACATCGAATATATGTCTCTATATGTTGGTTTTCAGAATTTAAAATTTAACCACGAAACTTATATACTGCTCTATTCTTAAATATTGAGCTTTGCCTTTTAGGATCTCCTTGACTATTACTTCAAGTAATATCTATCAAGATTTTTTATCTGAAATTATATCAGTGTCTTATCTCGGTCATATATATATATATATATATATATATATATATATATATATATATATATATATATATATATATATACATATAGCTCTAACTACGTATTGATCACTTTTGAATAAAGACTTAAAGTTTACGCATAAGTCTATACTTTCGTATATTAATTTTATGTCAGTAAATTAAGTACTTATATATATATATATATATATATATATATATATATATATATATATATATATATATTCAATATAATAGGCGGAAGTCTCTCGAGAGCTCTTTCAGCTACTATCACATCAGGAGAAAATCGATAGCGTAAAAATAATTCTATGTTGAAAGTAAAGAGCGCTGATGGGGAACTATTTAATGTGCCAAAAATTTCGGGGACAATAAATTAAAGTGTATTAACGTTTAAAAAGCGATTAAATAATGCCACAGCAAGGGGAGAAAAGAAAACGGGAGAAAAGATTCACAGCTCCCCAAATAGAAACAATGTATTAGATGTTTCTTTCTGCCGGCACAAAGAAGACAGACTCCAAAATATTTAAATGGTTTCAGGAGTCCGCTCTATGTAGCACCTCGAACCATTCAATTTTATATCTATCGGTACAGCTCGGGTTGTCAACCAAATGCTGGCCAATAGCAGAGCCCAAGACTGCAGAAGAATGGACACTACCAAACCCCATCTCCCCTTGTCTGATCTTCGATGGAACATGCTGGTTTATACGAGTCAAAAGTTGCAAGGATGTTCGCTCAACATAACCAGCATCGCACTGGAATTTGAATTGATATACAATATTGCTATTTTGAATGTAAGGCAAACTATCCTTGGGAAAAGAAGGAAATGCAGGTCTCGTAGTATATACCAAACGCAAGGGCACAGAATAAAAGCAGTCATAAATACGTCTGCGAATCTGTTTGGAAAGTATATTACTCTTTTCCCCAATCCACGGTAATTTTAAATACACCGGGTATTTTAAAGATCCAAACTTTTAGGGGGATTTAAAATCCGCAACATTTTTTAAAATACAGTCATCAATAACTTATTATTTTTACGCTATCGATTTTCTCCTGATGAGATGATAGCTGATAGAGCTCTCGAGAGACTTCAGCCCATTATATTTGTAAGTTTATTTAAATTCCGTGCCTTTAAACATTTTAAAATATATATGTATATATAATTCATTAATAAATTATTAAATATTCTTTGGCAACATGTTAATAACTCAATTTGAATACCAAGAACAAACTCAAGCTATTTAGCCGGCTCACCCCGCCTTAATGCGGTCCGAGCAGATAGCTGTGATGGGATGGTTACGGAGGGTGAAGTTATTGCTGCGTTGAAGCAGGTTGGCCATAAGAAATCTCAAGGACTCGATGGTCTGCCCTACGAAGTGTATTTGAGGTTGTCGCCCATGTTTGTTCCTCTTCTGACGGGTGTGTTTACAACTGGTTTGCTCAGGGATCCATCCCTGGGTAGGTAACCAAAGGAGTGGTATCACTGCTGAAGAAAAGAGGGTAGCATGTGGGCAGGACTTAGGTCATCATAGGCCCATCACTCTGCTTAACACAGAGTTGAAGATTTTGCCCCACGTTCTTGCAAACCGACTGCAGGTTGAAATCGGTGACTTGGTCGATTCGGATCAGACTTGTTCGGTGGAGGGGAGATCGATTCAAAATAACTTCACTTGGCGCGCACGATCATAGTGGGGTTAGAAGACGACACAGGAGCCGCACTGATAAAGTTAGATAATTCCAAAATGTTCGATAGGGTCGACCATGAGTTCTTGGAATCTGTTATGGAGACCGCCGGCTTTGGTCCGGACTTCCGCAAGTGGATTTCCGTTCTGTATTGTGATCCTGCGTAGCGGTACAATAAATGGTAAGTTGTCGGAGTCCTTTGGGGTCTCTAGGTCGGTTCACCAGGGTTGTCCGCTGTTGGCTATGTTGTATGTTCTGGCGTTTGAGTCCTTCCTTCGCAAATAAAGGAGCGAGGCGGCTAGACCAGTTTTGCACGGCATAGCTCTACCTGGCGCCAAATTCGCCAGGATTTCCGCGTACGCTGATGATGTCACCATTTTCGTTGGGCGAAGGATCGATATCAAAGCGGGGATGGAGGCGGTCGCTCAGTACAAAAGTGTCACAGGGGTCGTAGTCAATCGCAGCAAGTTCGTTGGTCTGCGGTTGAGCGCCTGGACCGGGGTAAACTCGCTTCCAGGTGAGTTCGGCTGGGCGGATGCCCCGGTAAAGATTCTCGGAGTGTGATTCAGGCCTGGACTCCAGGTTGATAAAAATTGGTCTGAAGTACAGACGAAGGTCGAATCGTCAGTAAGGACTTGGATTCGCAGAGGCTTATCCTTGAAGGGCCGTGGGGAGGCGTGTCAAACTTATGTCTTTCCGTTGATCCTTTACCAGTTGTCAGTACTTGCTCTGCCTGCGGACGGCTGTAAGGCTTTGGAACAACTCTTTTTCAAACTTCTTTAGAAAAGGGGAAAGCCGTATGCCCATAGACAGGTATGTACACAGAAATTGAGCGTCCTCTCTCAGAGGAATTGGGCGCCAGCTTTATAAACAATTCAGATTTTTCTATTACATGGAGGCTTGTCCGGAATGCGCTGCCAATTTTTGGCATACTTGCCAGGGACTGCAAATGGGATGAATATGTTCCCATTTGCCCCGGATGCGAGGATGACGAGGATGAAACTAGGGATCACAGCTTTTTTCTTTGGAGCCGAGGTCGGAGCGGTTGGTGCCACTTGATTTTATTTTTCATCGGAACTAGGAGAGCTTTAAAAGATGGCCAGTCCACCCTTTGTTTTGTCCTCGGTCTGTTGCCCTATACGTACATTTATCTTGGAAGACGCCGTCCATTCCCTATATCGGCCATCCCTTATTTGTTTTCGAGATATCGTCCCTAGGTCCCCCACACACCACTTGGGAACGACCTGCTTGTTTTCGACCTTCGAAACCCGGAAGACAGTGGGCGTTCCATATTTTGAATTAGGTTGGGAGGATCCCTTACTAACCCGCCCACATTGGCATTTTTTTCTTTTTCTTTCCTTGTGGGTGTACCTTAGTTTGCCCCCTCCCCTATCATCTCATCCCTCATTTAGTTTTATATTTTTTATAAAAACTTTTGTTTGTACATACGATTTAATTTTGTTAATATGTAAAAATTGATTTTTCAGAGTGTATATAAAGCCGACTCATACGCTGGGAATATTTTAAGTAGATAATCACCATGGTAAGAATGAGGTATTGTGGCGGTATTTTTTTAGTGTAGGGCACTTAATAAAGTATTTTCAAAGACCAAGCTCTAAGGTTAGAAGTACCCTCGATCCCCACCCCCCTACCGGCTCCATGCTTAAGTGTTTTGAACTCTAAATGAGGGCCTCGCAGTAGATAATGCCAGGGCCGTGGCCAAGCTCTAAATAATATTTTTTCCGGTCGCGATGGCCAGAAATGTTCGAAAGCAATCAGATTTGATCGATGTGGAAATATTTTCCTTATATTAGACAATTGCTATTCAATTTGGACAACCCCCTTTTTATGGGGAGCTATTCCCCAACATCTTGGGAAAATAAGAATAAAAAAGCGTTCCCGCAGTAAATGAAATGCCACCGCGCAGTAAATGTTGACCTCATTAAGTCATTAAATTGTGCAATTGCCAATTCTAAATAGTACAAATAAATTCAAACACCCAGGCAACGCAAGGTACCCCCGCTAGTGTATCATGAAATGCAAAATAAGAATAACCGGCGAGAAAAGGCTTATACGATATACATAAATAGTTTATAATGAAATAATGCGCACCTAATCATGTGAAAAGGATGTGTAAATGTATATGAGAGTTTACGTAAATTAAAACAAGACGAAGTCTAGAATTATGGATTGTATACATAGTTAACTAGAATACATCCAAATCAGAGATGTTGTTTGAAATAAATGGGACACATCGGGATATTTGTAAAAATACTGTGAAAATCAAGCGAAGTAAAGGCGTGATTCAGACTAAACCTAAGTAAGTTCAAGATAAATGGTATTGATAAAAACAGACGTAAAAGTGTTGGCATATATAAGCTCTGGAACCAGGGGTATTAGTGCCCAAAACTAATATATATATATATATATATATATATATATATATATATATATATATATATATATATATATATATATATACACATATTCGTCCTTTCCCGACATGGGTTGGATTTTAAAAAACTGTCTTTTTTCGCACGATCTATGACTTTTCCTTTTATCACATTTTTATTTCAATTATCCTGAAGATGTCCTCTGAGACAAGGACGAAACGTTGATTTTTTAATAATTTCATTCGGTTTTTTCTATTTTTTCTTTAAACATATATATATATGTGTGTGTGTGTGTGTTTGAGTGTGTGTGTATCTATATAATTATTTACTGTAATAATTAGTAATATATATGTATTTAATGAAAAAAGTATAGATTTATAAATGCAGATTATATATATATATATATATATATATATATATATATATGTGTGGTAAAACTGGTAATTAGTAAAAACCTGATGACATTGCTCAATACTATTGCAGAGCAAATATGTGTTTTATTTTTATTACTGGTTTATCTGTTTGGTTACATATGTTACGGATGTTGGACCATGTTTACGATCCAACAGCCTCGTCAGACCTTACAGAAATGGTTGTAAGTATTAGGAAAAAATATTTAGAAGAAATACAAAGGGAGTAGCAGATTCAGGTAGGCGTGGGTGGAGATATATGGATATAGGGAGGAGGGTGGATAGATGATGGTAAAGAGAAAAAAGAGAAGGGGTAAGGAGAGAAGGAGGGCTGTAGTTTCAATTTTTAGGTTTTAACTTTTGACTGATTTTTCTTGTTCAGCGAGATATATTAAGTAGATGAGGGGGAGAGAGGGAGAGAGGGAGAAAGAGAGAGAGAGAGAGGGAAAGCGAGGGAGAGAGAGAGGGAAAGGGTTAGTGTAGAGTTCATGTGCGACAAGTACAGGGTTTTATTTAAAATTTTCGTAGTCGATATAAGTCGACTTGATCATTTCAGTTTACAATTGGTTGTTTTTTTTTAGCTAGTTAAGAGGTAATACATACGCTAACGCACGAACAAATACGCATACATACATATACATACATATTTCTACACATCCATATACAGGCAAATAGGCACACACACACACATATATATATAAACAATGTGTATGCAGACATACATGGATCTATATGCAGACGTACACACACATACACACAACTCTTATACACATATACATACTCAGATATATACATAGACACGTATACATACATACATATTGTTAAGTTTTGAGACATTATGTTGAACAAATATGGCGGCGTACTTAAGTTCAGTAACCAAGTTGTCAAGCAAGAATCAAATGCGGTCCCTGGCGTAGTTAACCTTTTAAGTTCTGAGATATTGTGTTTAACAAAGATGGCGGCGTAGTTAAGATCAGTAATCAAGATGGCGGCCAAGAATTAGATTCGGTCCGTGACGTAGTAAACGGCGAACTGATTGAATCCAAAATTCGACAATTTTTATAATAATTTTGTGGGCGTTGTAATTGGTTGTTTAGCACAGCCGTTGGTTATAAAAATAATTGGCGAATCCATTCGTCTCACACCCCTATTAGAAGTCAAAAATATTTTACACACCGTATTTTTTGATATAATGGAAACATCATTTCAGATTCAATTTTGGTTTCACTCGATAAAAGGAAAGAAAATAAATAAATACAAATAAATGAACACAGAAAAATAAACTAATACAATAATTGTTTTTTTTTTGTTTTTCCTTTCCTTTTGGTTTTATGGGAATTTGTCTTTATTCTCATCCGTCAAAAAGAAGTGTTAATATATCGGTACAATGTGTGCAAAAAGAATCCATTTTTTGGATACATATGAAAATAAACACTTTTTAAATATATATAAACATACAAATAGTATACTTTTCAAATACATATAAACATATGCACAAAAATTCACAAATATACATTTTTTTTATTTTGTTTTACCAAATGTTTGCCAAGAAAGATACAAAAAGAACTATTTGACTAATAAGAAGTTTACAGAAGGGTTTTAACAAGTGGCTTTTTTTAAACAACAACTGGAAACATTATGTAAGGTATTAATTGGTTAATTTGGTTAGTAAGGTAGAAATGGTCGCAGTTTAACGTCGTGCCCAGGGCAATTTACAATTATTATTATTTTTTTGTGTGTGATTTTAACTGTCCATGCATCTCCTTTTGGGTTTCTGAAAAGGGATTTATTCATAATTAGATTCCAAAAAGTTCGGTTATAAAATGTCTTAATTTTATTTTTTTTATAGGCTTAGTGAAAATGTCGGCCATATTATTTTCAGACGTCACATTAATAAGAGTAATAGATTTCATTAATAAGAGTAATAGATTTCATCCCTTATAAAATTATATCTGATATCAATATACTTCGACTTTTGATGAATCATATAATTATTTGTTAATATAATACTGCACTGATTATCACAATGAATGACTATGTTTTTTTTACTTAGATCTGGTTTTAAAATATATTTTAGAAGCGTGTTCAGAAAAATTACTTCCTGCGCGGAATGAGTAAGAGCCACGTTCTGCTTCACAAGTAGAAAGGGCAAAAATTTGTTACTTTTTTTGTTTTCCAAGAGATCATAGGTCCAGGCTTTGACAGTCTAAAACAATTCCCCGCTAAACTCTTTCTATCCTCAGAGTTAGCCCAATCTGAATCCGAAAAGCCTTTTAAATTTATAGGATATACAGATTTTTTAACTCTTAAATATTGTTCCTTGGTTCATTTTAGGTAACGAAGGATTTGTTTAGCACGACTAAGGTCTTTAGTTGTCGGTTTCGATAAGTTTGGAGATAGCTTTGTTACAGTGTAACATATGTCAGGACTTGTTGCGGTCATCACGTAGTAGGCTTCCTACCATTTCTCTGTATATTCGGTTATTTATGAATTTTGTTTCGGTCCCTATATTTTTATTTATTTCTATTTTGACAGGAGTTGAACGTGGCTTACAATCTTGCATTCTGAACTTGAGCAGATTTTTTCAATGTATCGTTATTGACTCATAGTTATAGTTTTATTTTCACAGGTGAATTTTGAACATAGGAACCATGACAGTCGTCCGAGTTCGGCCATTTTAAATTGTTGATTTAATTTATTTTTAATATCTCTTAAGGTGTTGTCACAGTTTGAGGCGAGTAATATATCGTCAACCCAAAAACCAAAATCAACAATTTATTACCTACAATTTTGGTATACATGCAAGCGGCTACGGGACATTGTTTGAATTTCTGTTCTATTAAATAATTATGGAGTTTTAAATTCGAATTGTGTGCAATTTGTTTTAGTCCATATAACGATTTATTTAATTTCCACACCCAATTTTTGTTTTCGTTTTAAATCCCTCTCGAGGGTAAATGTAGATTTCACAGTCAATCGAAGCATTTACATAAACATTTTACATCCATTTGATGTATTTTTAAGTAGTATTGAGTGGCAAGTTGTAATAAAATTCTAATCGTCGTTAAATTTGTCGTTGGTGAAAATGTGGCACAATATTCTACTCCAGGAATTTCTGAGAAACCTTTTGCCACAAATCTTGCTTTAAAGGTTTCACTGCCCGAAGTTGTGATTTTTTGGAGTAAACCCAGCTTGAAGAAATTATATTTTTATCTGTTGGTGTTGCCCCTATTTCGTATGTGTTATTTTCAGCTTTCAATTCGGATACCATAACTTGTTCCCATTCTTGGTGATTTTGTGAATTAATCGCCTCATTATAACTTTCCCGTGCGCTGTTCAACACATAACAGTAATCCACGGTGTAATCTTGTATCTTTTCAATTTGTAAGAAGTCTGACATTTTTCGCTCCCTTATCGGGTATCAACGTGTCCGGTTACTGTTTTCGTCAGAAGTACTGTAATTGTCGTCGTTATTAATATTTTCATTGTGATCGAATAATATACTAGCAAATATTTCACGTTTTTCATTCACTGGATCGCAATTTTTAAATTTAATGTATCATTGGATTTTACACATCCACCCTTTTTATGGCATTTTGAGCTGCAAAGTAGATTAAGTATGTCGGACTATTTTAATCGTAACCTACGAAAGTACCTTTTTCGCTTTTAGTATTTAGTTTACTGGTGTTTTCTATTAATGCTCAACAATCAGAACCAAATAAATGCATTCTGTTAATTTAAGGTTTAACACCGCAAAACGCTTAATACGGCATTTTTCCTAACCTCTTATTGAGCGATCTATTTCTGATATATGCTGCTGCCATTAAAGCGTATGCCCATAAACTATGCGCTAATTTCGATTCGATAAGTAACCATCTTGCCATCTCAAAAAGGGTTCGCCATGCCCTTTCAGATGTACCATTTTGGAATGGGGTGTACGGCGCTGATTTCTCGTGTTTAATATGGTGGTTAATTAATAGAAGTTCAAAGTCTTTACTAGTAAATTCAGTCACATTGTCTGAGCGAATACATTTTGCTGAACTATACGGGGCAACATCAGCTAAATATTTCTTAGTGGCGAGGATAGTGTCGTATTTGTTTTTCTTAAGAAAATAAACCATAATTAAACCGGAAAAATCCGCAATAAAGTTCAAAACGTACATTAGATTGTTTCTGCCCATCGGGCTGATCGGACCTGCTAAGTCACAATGCGAAAGTTAAAGGATTTTCGTAGCTTATTTATGGCGTTCGGCTTATATCTTTTGTCATTTTCCCTTGTGCACACACATCACAATTTGAGAGATCGTCTGAAGGTATTATTTTCATGCCTTCGACTTATTTGGTATTTTTTTTTTAATATCAGCTGTATTGCAGTGTCCTAGAATTTTATGCCAGGTTTCCATGTCGTGACAGGCAGCTTTTGAGGGGGCCATACTTTTTAAATAATATAGTCGGCCATTTTCTTTAATGTCAAATACAGTTCCATTGGGGTAGGTGAATTTGGATGTATTTTGGCTAAATTGTATATTCGGGCCTTGTTTAATTGCAGCTTGCACGGAAAATATGTCTTGCGTAAATGTAAGTATGAACAGACCATTTTTTAGAATACATTTACAGATTTCGCCTTTATTATTTTTAGGTATATTTTAGCATCGCCTCTTTTCAAGACTATATCCTTTATTTGACTACCGTTCAACAAAATGACTTTGAAGATTAAAGTTTGAATCAAAATTAATCAAATCAGATTCCTTGGTGATAACATGTGTTGTAGCACCACAGTCTACAAGTAGATTTTTACCGTTTGTGGTATTGTCAAAGTTATATGTGAATTGCAATGTATGTTCATCCTCAACGTTCTCAACGTTTTTTACGGAGTCCATTTTAGAGCGTTTATATCGACATTGCAAACTTCTGTGTTGGGGTGTCCACAATTATAGCAGATATTTTTTTCTTTTTCTTGGGAAAATCACGTTTGGAGAATACGTTGCGGTGAGGTGCGTAATTTGGTGGTGTCTGCTTTTGAGAGAATTTTTGAACTTCATAATATTGCTGGAGTTAGTATTGTCCACGAGCATGCGATCAGTCTCTTCGTAAATGCGCAATTTCACTTTAAATTCGCTGAAATGTATGGGTTTGTTTTTTTGAGTTATAACAGTTGTAAATGGTTTAGAATCGGCTGGAATTCCCTTGAGGGGCATTGATATCAACAAGCTATCGCTTATTATTTCACCTGAGAGTTTTAAGGCGTTGGCGGCTGTTTCTGCCCTTTATAACGTAGTCGGTAATTGTTTCATCCTCGTTACGTTTCAAATACGTTAATTCTGTATATAGGAATATTATTTTCGGTTTCCCTTTTGATAAATAATGTTCTCGTAATATGTTCAATGCTTTCCTCCCATCATCCAATGCGTCTCTTATAATCAGAGACAGATTTCTATCGTCTAAATATTGAATCAGTTCTGCAAAAACAGTCGCATTTTTTTCGAGAAATTCGGGGTCGTTGCGATTCTCTGTTATAGATTGTATGAGTATGTGTAGTTTTCGAATCCTTAGATATCCCAGAAATTTTACCTGCTACAATGCGAATTTAGATTCCGATCCGTCAAAGAAAAGACGATGTCTGGGTGCATAACCTGTTAAGTTGTGAGACATTTTGTTGCACAAATATGGCGGCGTAGTTCAAATCAGGCATCAAGATGGTGACCAAGAATCAAATGTGGTCCGTGGCGGAGATAACCTCTAAAGTTCTGAGATATTGTGTTGAACAAAGATGGCGGCGTAGTTCAGATCAGTAACCAAGATGGCGGCGTAATTCAGATCAGTAACTAAGATGGCGGCCAAGAATTAAATGTGGTCCGTGACGTAAACGGCGAACTGATTGAATCTAAAATTCGAAAATTTTTATAAATTGTTGGGAAGTTTTCATTGGTTGTTCAGCACAGCCGTTGTTTATGAAAAATGATTGGCGAATCCATTCGTCTCATACCCGCATTAGTGCGTCTGATGGGGAAGGTCGACTGCAGGGAGACAGGGTAGTACACGCCAAGTATTCGTCACTTGACACTCAGCCCAACAGGTGAGGGGCCGGGAACCGGCCCAGCACCTGTTGGACTGAGGTACACCACCTGGGTAATAATTAGGAGGCCCACACTCCCAGGCCTTTCCACCGGGCTTTCCGGTGGGGCAACTTTATTGGTTGCTGCCTGAGGCGCCCCGACCGGGGTTACTCAGGCAATTTTTAAAATTGCAGGAGTGCCCTTCCTTTAAGGGAGCCTGCGGGGTTCCCACTTTCCAGGCCTTGTGCCAAATATTGCCGATGTGGGCGGCAATTAAATAACTACCCCCATTAGAAGTCAAAAACATTTTACACATATATAGATATACATACACACACACATACCTATATAAACAGGCAGACACCCCACACACACACACACACACATATATATATATATATATATATATATATATATATGTGTGTGTGTGTGTGTGTGCATGTGTCTGACAAAATTACAATCTACTCTACGACAAACTATGGTTGTGAAATCAGTACCAATTAGGGATAAAATGTTACGTAAAATTTATTCGCGATGAATAGACCAAGCATCGATCTAATCCATACTGGAAGCTGACGGAAGATAGCAGAATGTAAAACGGAATATTTTAAATTAGACTCCAGAGAAAATAATCAGAGAAATCACTCATAAAATATTGCGAGAAAACCGCAATTGAGTTACTATGGGAGCGGAAAAGAAATTGAATTACAGGACATCTGCAAGTAATTTCTGCCATGGAAACTCAAGATAATTCTATGATTTCTCTCGCTAAGACTATATCGCTTACGAGTAGAGTGAGAGATGTAAGTGACACTAATAATCCCTGACGGAAACAATAAGAAGACATTATGATCACACACAATTATGCCGTAAATGTTAATGATAATTGCAGTGTTACTTCTTCTAATATAAAAACAACGCTGTAATATAATTCTATGAAATAGGAACTACAAACAATTGATATATACACACATACGAATACACGCATACACACAAACACACCCATATATATATATATATATATATATATATATATATATATATATGTGTGTGTTCGTGTTTATGGGCGTGTATTTGTGTGTCTGTGTGTGTGTTTTTGTGTGTTTGGCTTTGTAATTTAATCACTGTGACATTCATATCCACCGAAAGTGAAGTGTTTATAATATAGTGTTCATTACATCCTAGAATTGGTTTATTTTATAATACTTATTTTTTAAAAAATTTTTCAAATATTTTTGGTTGCATAAATGCGTACATCTTTAAGCTGTGATTTCATTCGAATTCCACAGTCATAAAGTAAATGCTCTCTAATAGTTAGCAAAGTAAATATATACCACGTGTTCTTTACTTTTTTATTACATATGTTCAAAGGGGATTTGTATGGGAATTCCTTTGCTGCAGTTTCTGGCGTGGGTAACGACGTTGCTCTCGGGTTGAGAGGTGAGTGACCGACGTTTGAATTGGTGAGAATATTTTGTAAATAACGGTGTTCATAACAGAAGAATGTTTTCATATAAGCCTGGAATTTAATATCGAAATATTTAGCCAGAAATACGTAAATCAATAAAATGTTTGCAAGGAGGTTTAAAAAAATAGGATTATAACGGTTCGTTTTAATAAACAAAGTTACGTGACAAAAAACGGACAAGGATCTTTGGTTATGAAAATACATGATCTAACGAGTTTAGAGACAACGCAGAAAATCATTTTTCAGTCTGAAGAGAACGACAGAGTGATACGGTTGACAACTGCAAGACTGATAACTAAGTTGTAAACAGGGCTATCAAAATTCAACCATTCCAAGATAGGAACAACATTCTCGAATAAAAATTGTCGGAATAAATTCGAGGTCTGTTGTTTGTGGTAGAAATTTTCATTGTAGCTTTCGGTTCAACAAAATCAAAAGATGAGCCAAGTGGGTACCATAATTGGCCACATTTCGTAATCACATAAAATGGGATCCGTCTCCTTTGTTTAAGATATATCTTTTTTGTGTCTGCTAAAATAGACAGACACGCTTATTTTGTCCTTTATTTGTTGTTATATGTGAACATACATCAGATAAGTTGTTTCGTGGCATTTGGAAAACTAGGCAATCACCCTCAAAGACATGTATGAAAAAAAGATCCACATTGAATAATACATTCGTTATATGCACGCGTATATATGCACAGAATGTATACAACATTATTTTTCATAGTGACTCCTACGATGATCCTGTATGATTAGTTTTAGCCCTTAAAGGATATATGTCTCGTCAGTCCAAAATTAAATAATGTGTCTATCAATAATGAAACTTGTTTCATCACGTTTAAATTAACTAATAATAACTTGTGCCTAGTGTTTAGATTTTATACGTGAATATTCTCTTAAGTTGCAAGAAAAATCAATTCCCAGTCGTAGTATTTAGGATGGTATATAAAGTCCGGTTTAAATCAGAGATTTAGTTGTATGACCCATAAACAAATGATATTATACGAAAAAAATATTACAGAAAATAGCAACAAATTAGTTATTCTTCATCAAATGTGATGTTAAGCTGTATTAGAATGGTAAATTTCGTTGATACGTACCGGTAACATATAGATACAAAGCATAAGAATACTGAGAGACGCATTACGTGTATCTATGTGGAATTTTCTCAGAAATACCGGTCCAGACGTTATAGGGAATGGGCTCTCTCTCTCTCTCTCTCTCTCTCACACACACACACACACACACACACACACACACACATGCAGGACAACATGTTATTTTTATATTAGAAGATACGCTAAAAAATTTCATCTATGGACTTTTTAAAAGTGTATACAATTGTCTTGCCTATGAAGAAATGCTATAAATTTTTAATTTAATTTACACCTTCATTCGTAATTGTATCGAACGATAATATTTAGATTCGGCGTTTTGACGTTTTGACGTTCAGGATGGTTTACAGTTTAATCTGTTGTATTTAGAGAGTGTACAATTATCGTGAATATGATTACATAGACCCTAAACTGTATTTAAAATACAAGCACATGATAGAATGTAATATATAGCCTCACCTCGTGGCTATAAATAATGCTATATTCGATACAATGATATCACAGATACAATGTTAAACCCTATGGGATCTTGATAGTATTACATAAACATGAAAATACTATGAAATGAAGAATAAAATGTAGCAAACAAGTTTATTTTTTCTTTTAATTAAAAGGTTTCTTAAAAGGAAAACACACGGGTTAATTTTCTTCTAGAGTTACTCCAGTTTCCCACAGAAAGGTACCCTAATTATTTACTGTCTCTAAACACTCAGTCTAGATGGGGATATATTGTCGGCTTCGAGACCGAAAGAATAATAATACTTAATACGTTACTTTCTTATAGTGTCTCTCCCGCGTCCTCTCTAGTTTCTCTATCTTTTCATCAGTACTCTATTTCTATGTTCTCTATTTATATTCATACATTTTACCTTCTTATTTAACGTAAATCCCCATGAATACAATGTCCCTTTTGATTTGCTAAATTTTGGTGACTTTTTTTATTATTAGGTCGTGTTTCGCTAATAACTATTTATTACATTTTATTATACTTAACTTATGTAATACTCTGTAAACAATGGTAATATTATTGTAAAAATGCTGAAATCCAATATTGAAGTATCTACCTTCAGATTGATAGTCTAACAAATCTAGCTGCTACATATATTTTAAGTAATTATACTAAATTTGTTCTTTGTACCCTATTTACCGATCTATGGGCACCTAGTTTTATTTTGAGAATCGGCAATTTACTCACCGAGGAATGCAATGCATTATGAGAACTATAAAGCGTTTTATGCAGCAGAATGAATATTAATTATGATTTCCTCGTGTTAAAAGCGTTTAAAACATTTACTAAAGAATGTACCTAAACAAAAGTAAAGACTGATTAAGTGATACTAAAATTATCAATAAATATTTTGTGAATCTACGTGAGCATGTTAAAAATAAAACGAATAAATGTAAGGCGCTCATAAAAACTTGAAAACAATTGCATTTCTGTGAAATATTAGCCTAATTTACGTTCGAGATATCTATATAATGATGAATGATAAAAGGTTCGTCGCTTTAGCGCGCAGTGGAACAACACGCGGTTTCGAAAGAACTGTGGAATTGCAAATCCATTCTTAAGAATATTGATTCCATTGTCCAACGCCTAGAAGAGTGCATATCAGAAGTCATTTTATTTGCACAACAATATGAATTATCTATTTCAGCTTTATTTCTGCAGAACTGTGCCTTTGTTTTTTGTTGTCTTAAAGGGTCAACTTTAGAATTTGTAGGGAATCTAAGTGATTTGAGTGATGAACAATGAAGAACAATCTTTATATTTATATGCTTGTCCGAACGGTGTCACGTCATAATCATCGCAAACATTAATTAATGAAACGCGTCATCATCATCGCAAACATTAATTAATGTGAAGTATCTCCCTTTATTGTTCACTCTTTATTAGTTAAAACACCATTAACCCCTTTTATTTTCCAAAACTTCCCGACCAAAAACAACAACAACAAAAAACATACATATATGAAGTGTCTATTTATGGTTCCGGATTATTTTAAAGACAATTATGCATAGAAGGTATCGTTCCACAGTTTAAATAGTATGGTATTTTACTTAAAGTTTTAACGATGTCTTCTGTTTATTATTGTAGTGTAATATGGAACGCTTATTCTATTTTATTCAGTAATAAATATCCTTTTTGACATTTAACGTTACGAGTTCGTTTTTTTTTTACTGTGCTACTTTATCTTTTTTTATTATTTACTTTTGAGTGAGCATTACCTAACAAAAAATATGTTTAGAAATAAATGTTACAAAAGTCAAGAATGACTTTATTAAATAAATCACCAAAGTCACCATTCGCAAATAGACTGAGTAACACAGAGTCAAAACATATTTTACGTCTTGTTGTTTTGTTTTACGGCATATCAATCCTTTTTCGTTTTATTTAATGCCAAATCGAGTAATTTGGTAACATTTATACAACTTCACGTTGTTTACATAGTTATCACTTATGTTGTGTTCGTTTTATTTTGCTCCTTTTACAGGCATTCATCATCTTCTAATGCCCACCAACAGGGCATGCATATTTAAATACTATAAAAAATGGACACAACATTTTTGTTTAATATGAAATAAACCACTTTGTTTCATTACTTACGATTTAATTTATTTAAAGAAATATTTATTCCCTATTTAAAGATTTTCAGTATATTTTATTTAACTAAAGAATTTTTTCCATTATTTTTATTACATTGTTAGGTGAAGTTTCAGAATAGTTACCCCGCTCCCCATATTAAGAATGGCTTTCAGCATGATTCTTACAATAGCGGTATCAAAGATTTTTTTCCTTATTTTAAAACAAATTATTAAAAAAAGATACAAGACCATTAAATTTGTTTTCATTAAATCGCTATTTAGGTGAAGGTTACAAAATAGTTAACCCTTCTCCCCATAACCGTTTTTTATGCAGTAAAATACTTTGCTTCAATAATTATGGTTTAAATAAATATTTATTCCTCATGAACAGATTTACAGTATATTTTATTTAACTGAAGTAATATTTATTATTCATACATATATTTTCCCTTATTTTTTTACATTGTTAAGTGTAGTTTCAGAATAGTAAACCACCCTCCCCATATTAAGAATGGCTTTCAGCATGATTGTTACAATAGTGCTATCTAAGTTATTGATTTTTCTTATTTAACAAAATTATAAAACAGATACAAGAACATGTTAAACATTTTTTTCATTAAATCGTTATTTAGGTGAAGGTTCAAAATAGTTAACCCTTCTCCCCATAACCGTTTTTTATGCAGTAAAATACTTTGTTTCAATAATTATGGTTTAAATAAATATTTATTCCTTATTAAAAGATTTACAGTATATTTTATTTAACTGAAATCTATATCAATAATTCGACTTAAAAAATATTTGGGAATTTCCAAATCTTCATTGATTAAAATTCAAAATAAATAGAAAAGCCTGTTGCATATGTAAAAGTTGACGGTTGCTTATTTAACTTCATTAAAAGCTATCAAAGTCAACCAAGAGCTCCTCAATATGCTGGCTTAATGGATCATTTAACAAGGAATGAAGATGGTTATTCTGGTGTATCAGTTATTCTACCATCTGCATTTACAGGAAGTCCTAGGAATCTACAACAGCTTCATCAAGATGCAATGGCAGTTTTCTGTGACCTATTCATTACTCACAGGTGTAATCCAAAATGTCCTGAAATATTAACCAACTTAGGGTCATCAGAACTTTAACAAAATCCATGTCAACAATGTCACAGTTGTTTTTTTTAATTCACAGTCTGACTCCCAAGAACCTGCTGACTGACCACTATTCTCACTCCAAGCAGCTGATCTATGTCCCTGTCACCGCCACAATCATCACCAGCACTTCCTGATAATATCAACAGCATCAGTTACGATCGCATTGACCTTCAATAAAAGAGTAAACGAAAGTTCTTTGTTCTACTTGCTTCCACACGTTCATTTTTTTAATATAACAATAAGGAATTACTTACTGATGTGTTTTAAAAGATTTTAACTAGCGTGGAAGTATATTTCAGTAATGGATAAACGTACATGTTGGTATACTGGAATCTATATATCTATAAACGTGAAAGTGTATGTGTGTGTGTCTGTGTGTAAATTTCCCTACAAAACAACTCTGTTAATTGTCAGTGTACAGACACGTGATTTTACAGAAACCTTATTGAGATTGACACATACTTAAATCATTCGTTAACATCTATGCTGATGACACGACCATCTAGGGCAACACATCAAAGGCTCTAAATGACAAAGTTCTCTCTGATTCTCTCTCCTCTGCTCTCGAGCGTGTAGTTCAGTGGGGGAAGACATGGCTGGTTACCTTTTATGTATCTAAAACCAAGCTCCTATCTTTACACCATCAACGATCTGATCCCCATCTGGCATCAATTGTATTGGATGTCTCTCGCCTAGAAGCTCAATGTTTTGACAAGCTCCTGGGCTTGACTTTTACTCCTGATCTGAAATTGACCACGTACATCAAGTCTGTCGCCAGGGTCGCTGGAAAGATGGTGTGATTCTTCTACCGCTCCAGAAGATATCTTACTACTGATGCAATTATCTATCTATATAAAAGCCAAGTACGTCCAAGGATGGAATACTGCTGCCATATCTGGGCAGGAGCTGCTAAAAACAGCTTATCCTGCCTGACAAAGTACAAAATAGACGTCGTGGATTATTGGAGGATGCCCTTTTCTCTTCCCTGCAACCTCTCTCCCACAGAAGAGACGTTGCGATCCTGTCTTTGTTGTACCGTTATTTCCATTGCAAGTGCTCGTCTAAGCTTCACTCTCTGGCCCCCCTCGCCAATCTTTTACGATAAACACCCGTCTAGCTGAAGCTACGGTCAAAAATGTTCCCCACTCTCTATCTGTGCCTAAATCAAAATGTAGATTCCACGTGCACAGCTTCTTTGTTAGAACAGCACGCCAGTGGAACTCTGTTCCGCCCGCCTGTTTCCCACCAGACTACAACTTGGATGTCTTCAAATCCAACGTAAACAAATTCCTGATGAACCGCTCCCTTAAATAGACGCTTTATGAAATCTCAACACTAACGTACAACGTACTGTACATGCAATAACCCTTATTCCTGAGTGGCTACCGTCCTTGGTAAGTGGTGACCTCCTTGTAAAAAAAAAAAAAATTAAGAAACTGTTTTTAATGAGGTTTGACCAGAAATTTGGCTGTCTAGCCATGAAATTTAAAGGATTGACACTTGAAACTCTACTAAAATCCTCCGCTAATTTTGGCTCTAAACATTTAAAATTTAAGATGTCGGTTAATTGGACATGGATCAAAAGTTTCAATTTGATTTGAGCCCAAAAAGTAAATGTTAAGGTGTAAAACGTGGAGTCAAATTAAAGAAAAATGACATTTGCGTTCTTTAACAAATTACTAAGCCAATTTTTTCTAAACATTTGAAAATTTCCATAAACGTATTCAGACTAAACGCAAGCCTTTTATTCGTTTTTTTTTTTCGAAAATTTGCCTTCCTTATATATAGGTTTGACTCATGTACATATATATATATATATATATATATATATATATATATATATATATATATATATATATGCACGTAAAGTTATGAACAGTAAATAGGGCCACATAAAAGATGGGCTGAACTGCTATAATATAAAAAAGGTTAACCAGGACAAATAATGTTTCATATATAACAAGTAATATTTCAATGCCGCTCTTCACAACCATTTTCGTCTATTTAAGTGTCTCATAACGGCAGCCTCTCGTGTTTTTCTTAAGCTTATTAGATAACAAAAGTCACTATCTTTGTCTGTGATTTTCTAAAAGAACCTTTAGGACAAACTCAGCACGAATCGCTCACATCTTCCTGTTCTCCTGAATAAGTGTGTACAAATTTCAACAATGCATAAAACTAGAGAAGCACTGTATCTATAGACACACTACGGTCCTTATCCATAAAATTCTTTATTTTGCCAATCAACTGCTTTTTCACCCAAAACACACCATCTCTTACAGGTTCCCTTCCATTCCTTGAATCTCTTGTTAAACTCAGAAACTGATACTCAATTAATGCAATTATTCTAAAAGCATGCTATATGTTTTAATGGATTTTACTATATTAGAAACATAATTCTTTTGCACATCTTTCGATGTATCCTGACATCAAGATATTATTTTTGTAATTTACCAGCTATAACAAGGATGATTTAGTAAGGTGTATTCTAATTACTTATGTAGCTGATTATAGGAATTCAACTTTATAAAAATTAGTCAATCATCTTATCAGATGTATAGCAATAACATACTAAATTTTCAAAGTCTACGGCTATATAAAATGCCTTTATAAAAAGGCAATATATAATACTATATATATATATATATATATATATAAATATAAATATAAATTTGATACCATTGTTAGTTATATTATAATTTGATACGAAATTACCTGGCATATATATATATATATATATATATATATATATATATATATATATATATATATATATATATATAATACAATAAGTTTACCAAGGTAATCAAAATGGCAAACTTAAAATATATTATAAATATTAAAGAGTCAATATTTACAAGTAAAGTAATCTCAACCAGTCATAAAAGCTCAATAAAACCGAAAAGGAAGTAGAGCTTATACTGTGAGCAAATGATAAATAAAACATGTTAAAAGATATCTTGAAAAAGAGTTAAAAACATATTTAATTTTAAAAAAGGAAGCACAAGATAAGTGGATAGTCCTTAATCCGCGGAGTTTAGAAAAAATACTCTCCTTCTCATCAGAGGGCAGGAATTAGCAAAATTCGGGATCGGATTTTGCATATAAAGTATTAAATGAAAATACAAGTAAGTCACAGATCTTACTTGGTTAAAAAAAACGGAGGGTAAGGGGAATATGAGGTAAAAGAAAACTGATAAAAAAAGATTTCACATGATTGGATAGTCCGGTGAAGAGTAAAAAATCCAAGAATTCTTGGATTTTTTACCCTTATTTAATAAACTATATATATATATATATATATATATATATATATATATATATATATATATATATATACTCCTATTAATTCGTTTTTTCTTTTTGGGTATTGATAGTCATATTACCATCCCTATTTTGTATTTATTTGGAAAGAAAATACAATTTCCTTATAAATGGGTTGTGGAATGGCATTCACTAGCAAAAGATCTAGCCTATTTGCATATTCTTTTAAACATTCATTTTAATTAATTGCCTATTAGTTTATTCGTTTTTCTTATGTGATGATCATCTTTAGTCAACTATTACGAGTAATTATATTCATGCAGATATTCTACTTTATTTATAATTTTATAACATTTTCGTAAAAAGGTAATAGTAAACACGAAATTGTTTCCATATATATGTATGCATACGTATATATTTTTGTGTAACAAATTTTGCCTACCAAACTTCTCCTAGAGTTTTCGGTTTAGAGACATGAAACATCATGTATTATGTGTTTAAATCCATGCAAAACTTTATATTTGTTTTTAGCGCTGAAAACTCGGTGTAAACTGTGAAAATTGTAAAAAATATAGTTTGAACGCCGGCATTGCATTACTAATGCATTATATTGTAGCTATTGGTTGATGTTTTAATTTTAAGCCTCGCAGTCAACATGTTTTCATAGCCCAGTCATTGACTACACGTTTTTGTTTCGATTATCGATGGTGGCGCATGAGATTTTTTTTATAATTTTTAAATCATTACTATATATTGCATCCAATCTATGTATTTCTGTGTGTGTCTACCTAGTTATATATCTATAATAGTGAACATGTATGCCTGTTTTTTCTCTATGATAGTTCAGGAAGACTATTATATAGACAGGCATTACTTTACATATTAACATTTTTTAATATATACAAATGCACATAAACTTATGAACACTACATAGGGCCACAGCTAAGCCGGGTGGAACTGCTAGTATATCTCTCTCTCCCTCTCTCTCTCTCTCTATATATATATATATATATATATATATATATATATATATACATATACATACATATATATATATATATATATATATATATATATATATATATATTCTAAGAGAAGTCACCAGTTTGGACAGTTATTTCCTCGATAAAAATACAAGAACTATTGCCAATTGTGTAAATTATAAGTTAGGATCTAACTTCGTATTAATGTCCACAGTACTATCCGTCGTGGACTAGTAGAGAGTATAGGAAATTTTGTAGTCACATATATTTACATATACCGAAACTCAAACGACAGTTCCTTTTAATGCAATGGGCAACAACATTTGCACTTTTTTTTAGTTTTACCTGAAGTGTTTAATACAGATTTACAACTTGAGTTTTTTAATATAAGAGTCTTACATGTTATAATTTCAAGTTCATTGAGAACATTGAATTTATTCGTCTGTGAGAATATCACAAGTGTTAGAAAAACATCAAAAGTAAGATATTACACTTTCATTTCATCTTATATGTAGATATTGATTGTTGTTTCATAGTATCGTACACGTATTTGTCCAAACGGAGTAGTCATACAAAAGAATAAATGCAATATATCTTCAAGCAACAAAATATATACAAAATTAGAAACAGCCCACTTTTGGCATTAAGTGCTGAAATATAACTTGATGGAGAGAAAAAAATCAGGGAGACACTATATATCTAGAATGAAGCGATGTCTCATCTATATACAATGGGGAAATATCATATGGACTCATAAAAGACATTCCTTCTAAACTAAAGAAATGTATCTTAAATTAAACGCGAACGTACAAGCTCATCGATTTATCATGTTAACAAAGAGCACACAGAGCTTAATTTGAGATATAAAATGTATGCTGTGTTTATATTTTACGTTTTCATATATCTATAATATGCAGCAATTTATTTAAAAACTATCTTCTCCACCCATGACTTTTATAAAGGTTTTATTAAATAAAAACCTATTGGTTAAAATTAGGAAAATATAGGTCGAACCTATTCACTTGTTTTTCAATTATTTATATTGCATATATATGTATGTTTATTACAAACACACACACATATATATAGATATATACATGTATATATGCATATATATATGCGTATGTATATATATATGTATATATATATATATATATATATATATATATATATATATATATATATATATATATATGTATATGCATACGTGTATAAGAATGGAGTACTGCTGCCGCATCTGGGCCGGAGCTGCACAAAACAGCCTATCCTGCCTTGACAGAGTACAAAATAGACTTCGTGGTTTAGTGGGAAAGTCCCTTTTCTCTTACCTGCAACCTCTCTCCCACGAAAGAGACGTTGCAAGCCTGTCTTTGTTTCATCGCTATTTGCATGCTAGGTGCTCGACTGAGCTCCATCCCCTCGTCCCCCTTCGCCAATCTTTCACGAGAAACACCACTCTGGCTGAAACTACAGTCAATAATTTTCCCCACTCTTTATCTGTGCCTCAATCCAAACGTAGATTCCCTGAGCAAAGCTTCTTTCTTAGAACAGCACGCTAGTGGAACTCTCTGCAGATTTCCTGTTTCCCACCTGACGACAACTTGGACGTCTTCAAGTCCAATATAAACAACTCCTGACAAACCGCCCCCTTAAGTAAGACACTTTTAAAGCCCCCCCAATATTAATGATTGCTACAATACTATCTCATTGATTAGTGTACACGCAATAACCCTTATCCCTGAGTGTCCTTTGGGCCTTGATAATTGTGACCCCCATGTAATATATATATATATATATATATATATATATATATATATATATATATATATATATATATATATATCCGGTTTGTTGGCTCTCTTGGCTCTTGTGGGCTGCGAAGTTGGTTCGGTTGTGGGAAATAATTATATATATATACATACAAACATATACATATATATATATATATATATATATATATATATATATATATATATATATATAGTTTATGATATAAACTGTGCAAATACACTTGTTTTGGCTTAATTCTTGTAATAAAATATATACATTAAATAGCAATTTCGTGTGGTATTTTGTCGTAGTCTACTAGACACAGAAATCACAATCAGAAAAAAGAACGTAGTATATTTATGGTTTGTTTGTTTCTCATAAAAATGCAGCAACCAATATTTATTTCAAAACCGAATAAATATAGAATTTCCTCGTTTTCATGTTCATGTTTTCCATTGTGTTGTAGTTTTAAAAGAAGCAATTATCCAAAACATAAGAGGCCAGAAAATTGTGCGGCATAGGAAATAATGGCCACAGAATATGAATAGCAACAAATACGACTAAGCAGTCGGTGTTTAAACTGTAACAAACAATTCCTAACAAAGAGTAAATATATACTAAAGTTGTCTAACTAAATTTATGCTCACACTTGAATGAATACATATGCCCAAAATTAGCGTCGATTGTTGCTATTTCGAATAGATGGCTACACCTTAAGAAATTATGAATTCGTACACAACAACAAATATTGGTCTATCGAGAGAATATGTATATATATATATATATATATATATATATATACATATATATATATATTTATTTATTTATATATGTACATATGTACCTTCGGTAGTAAAATATGCATATGTATTTATATACACACATATCTATATACATATATATATATATATATATATATATATATATATATATATATATATATATATATACATGACAACATGTATGTATGTATATGTATGGATATATATATGCATATATATATGCATATATATGTGTGTGTGTGTGTATATATGAATTAATGTGTTCTACGCAAGAGAGGGAAAGTGTGAAAAGCTTTCATTAAGTTTTGTCAAATCCAAGCGTGATTATTTGTGTAATTTCCAAATTTTTACGGTCCTATTTTTATTGGAATGGTTTCGAGTATGTTTTTCATTATTCTTGTTTTTATATTTTTGTCGCATTGTAACTTCTTCTATTGAAAACTAAAATGATATTTAAAACCTGTGCAATATAACAAAAATAGGAGGAATGATTATTAAAGTACAAGTTTTCTTAGTTTAATTCTTGTATATGTGGATATTATATATATATATATATATATATATATATATATATATATACATATATATACATATATGTGTATATATATATATATGGTATAAATATATTTCAAAAATGAGGAAAAACAACTATTTTCAAAAGTGCTTAATAAGTAGAAGAGCGCAATTCATGAAATTCTTAAATTATTTCATCTTTTTTGCTTATCTGCATATTCAAATACGCTTTACTCGAACTGAATGTCTTCATAGTTTATGCGTCTACTTACTAGCTTATAAAATTGGTTGTGTTTAATATTGTTTTCCAATCCTTAATTATATTTCACATTTTACAATTAGCCAGCAAATATGTAATCGTTAAAAATTCCCATGACGACATGCTTTTTTTAATGATACATAATTATTAAAAACAAATGGAAACAATTGCAATTGTATGAATGCTAATAGCGTGTATAATTGTTGCTTAAATGTCAGAAAAATATCAAAATGAATACTCCAGCTATCTGACAATGTATCAATTTCTCTCTAGTTTATATATATATATATATATATATATATATATATATATATATATATATATATATATATATATATATATATATATATATATATATATAAATGAAACGTCTGGTTTGTTAGTTTTTGAACAACTAAAATAGCACCGAACCGATTGCCTCGAAATTTTGGTATGGTATTTTCAGTTTACTCATGCGTGTTTTTACATCCTTTAGACAGAAATATATTAAAATATTTTAAAAAAAAAACATTGTTTTCGAAATCGTGTGAAATCGTTTTCATCAACAAAAGACGTACACGTTGTACAACAGCAAACACTGACATAAGTACAGCTCCGATTGGCTGAATTACAAATGTGAACGACGCGAAATTTAACGCTTCGTGATTGTTTATTTTTGTTTTATTTCAAAAAAAAAGATTAATGGCCTGACGTACACGAGTCGAACTCCCAATGCCATGCAATGTTGAACGTGGACTTTGCCATGCTGTTATTTTTTTTATTTAAGAACTTTTGATAACATGCACTTCGTTATAGTTTCTTCTGTTATTTTTTTTTTACAATGTTGCGGTTTTCCGGTCGAATATTTTTCGTACTAGGCACCTATGTTACCGTTCTGAAAAATATAGGTGTTTGTTGTATCAGGCAAAAAAAATGCTCACCAAGAGGTGCGTTTTGAGTTGAAACAGTTGTTTCTAGATAAGAAAATATTAACTGTTTTTTTTTTTTAATTTTTAGGTGAAAGAACAGTTTTGTCGAAGTAAATTTACGGTACATATGCATTTCGGTAACGTGCTGAAATTATACCGTTTTTCAGACATTCTTACCATGGATAGGGGATGGTCTTTTGTAACTATTCTTGCTTTCAACTAACAATTATTAAATTAAAAATGATATCGTTAAATATTTAAAAAAAGATATTGTGGAATTTCAATTTAACTTGAAAAAAAATGTAGCCGGGTCCTATTTGGCGATAAGATCCGATTCGTATACGTTAGTTGATTAATGTTTTGTTTTTTGCTTGTTTACCGTAAATTGTTACGTTAAAGTTGTGTTTTTTAAGAAAACTTTTATTTAACCAAATGGAAATTAAACATTTTTAATGAGTTGTTTTTTTTTATATAAGAAAATATGAATGTGTTTTCTTTAATAACACCGTTGCACTCATTAGCTTTATGTTCCATGGGAGCCAGCATATTTATTTAAGAGTAACTCCTTAGAAAAGGCTAACGCATGCGCAGGTAACATTTTATTTATTTATTTATCTACTCATTTGTTCAACTTTTTATGAATATTAAAAAAGAAAAGTAACCAACCCATTTATTGATACTTTCTCACTTTTACAAACATTTTTAATTTACGTGCGCAGATAACTTTTTGGTAAATATTTAGATTTAGGTCCACCTCCACAATTTTCTTTAAAATGACGAGTTCTATTTGTTTTACAAAAAGTCAGTCCGATAAATAAATCTCTTCTTCTTCAAACGACATTGGCCGCCCCCCCCATAAGCCAACGGTAGTAAATAAATTAATAAAAAAAGTTACGTGCGCATGCGGTCATTTCTTTTTAAGCGAAAAACTAATTAATAAATATGCTGCCACCATGGATCTCAACGTATATTGTAAGGTGAAATACAAAAAACTGTCTACCAAGAAAACCGTCATTTTTCCAGTTTTTTCTTTAAAAGGGGAGGCGATGGTTTTATGAAGTAGTCTGTGCTTTCAACTAACAAGTTATTAAAAAAAACGGTTTGAAAAAAAACGGTAATTTTTTAGATTAGGTCCACCTCCACACATTTTAACATGGGTAGATTGGGGTGTTTATTCTGAGAGCCGATCTAAACATGGGGAGGATGGGGGTAATTATTCCAAAAGCAATATTAGCATGGAGAGGTTTGGCGTGTTTATTCTGAAAGCAATTCTTAACATGAGAAATTTGAGAGTGTTTATTCCTAAAGCCGCTCTTAACATGGGGAGATTGTCGGTTTTTATTCCAAAAACCGTTCTTAATATGGGGAAGTTGGGTGTGTTTATTCATGGCAGCCAGTGAATTATAGCGCATAGCACAGGGCTTTATATCTCGAAAACGTGTTGTCTCTGTAAATTGTAAATAAGATGTTCTTACTCAGCATCGTCGAAAACTGTTAAAAGCAGTAATTTGTAAAAAAAAAATGTGGAGGTGGACATTATGTACAAAACGTACAAACAAAACCCAGAAATCGTGAAATTTAAGTTTAACTTCAAAAACCCGGATCAGATTCCGCAAGAGTACCGTTTTGTTTTTTTTTTGTTTTTATTTTTCATTTTCGGCTTTTTTTTTCACTTTTTGAGTGGATTGCTGTACTAAGAATAATAAACATGCATTTTCTCTTTTTATTAGATATTGGTGTTACACAGCAACGCGTTGCAGGGTACAGTGGTTTCTTATAAAATTTAAAAACATACTTGGAAGCAAATTCACAGTAATATATTTGAATGTCACGACTCCCATACACTTTTGATCAACATATTTCAACTGCAGATTTGTGAACGAGAATATAACATTGGTTAAGTACCCATGCTTGCATTTATATATATGTATGTATGTATGCATGTATGTATATGCACATATATATATGTATTTTTGCATATGCATATATATGTATGTGTGTTTATATATATATATCTATATATATGTACATATAATAAATAAATATTCTTATAATAAGTATAAAATAATATAATTATAATCCCTTTATCTAATAAAAGAGGCGCAATTATTCCCGTCTGTACCAAATCTTTCATGACTAGCCTATTGCCCATACTTTCCGTAACTATGATTATTATAAAAAAAGCATCGTACAATATAACAAATTTGTTGGTTTTTTTTTTTCGAAAAGAAATAATTAAATATGAATTCTAGAAGAGATGCTTAAACAAGGAAGCAGTGTTTCCAGGTATCATCGTATGCATCCGGAACAATATAAAATTTAAAATCGAACGAAAATCTTATTTGTATTGTTCAATGTTTTAAATTTTAAATTATGAATAAAACATTTTAAATTATGACTAAAACATTTTAAATTATGAATTAAAACACTTTTAAATCTTCATTTTTCATTTCTTTTCTATTTCTTATACACCGTATTGTTTGCATTGTTCAAAGTTTTGAATTTTCAATTATATAATAAAAAATATTAAATCATGAAATGAAACACATTGAAACCGTTTATTTCTTAAACAATCTGGTTAATCTATATACTAGTGTCAACCAAACGTGCCCCTTTTTTTGATATCAGAGTTTGAGCCTACTTATACAACTAAACGGCAAAATATAGAACATTAAGAAATCACGGATAAAACACTTTTTCATGAATAAACAATAAACAGAAATTTATATTTACCAGTTTTATTTTATAATAATCTTTTGGACAAAATTTTTGTGTTCTTGAATCCTTGCATTTTTATAGTACCTTTAACATTTCCTGGGAGTTTTCTTTTTTTAACTTTACTGCCGTCGCGATTTTTAGTAAAATGTACATGTTAAATCGTGATGGTAATTATATTTAGAATAGCATTCTAAAGACCCAAAAGCCGACCACACTAAATGAAATAATGGTTCTTATGGAAACGAAAACGAAAAGGGGATGATTTCTGTATGTGACGCCTGAATTTTTACACACGTTAAATTAAGTTTATGGATCATAAACTAAATTTAACATCCCAATGAATGCACTGACGATGATACTTACGCCCTTTAAGCGCGAATCATTAAAAGATAAATCCGTTTTACATAAAAAAAAATGCTTATTTTATTTTTGTGTCTTTAAAAGAAAACATTATTTTTGCTGATGAGGAGACTTGTTTAAAAAACTAAATGATAAAATTATTGTCCAAGACTTATTGTTTATCTCAATAAAAACAGCGTTTCCGGAACGATCGTACAAATCATTGGTTTTGTTTGTTCTTCCTTATGAAACCGATTTTTAATTTTTCATTTTAATTACAAATTATCAATCATATTACTCAATATTACAAAAGATGTATGATATATATGTTGGTGTGTGCGTATGTGCCTCTGTGCGTCTGTATACGATGCAATCTCATAATACTTGATGTGAATTATGAAAAATATTTATATACCATAGTAGAGGGGCAATTTTTGTTCGGAAATATACAATTACATAGTTTTCCTAAGCTAATTGCACAAACTAAACTTTGTAAACATAAAGAATTGCCAGATAATTCAAGGGTGGGTTATTCTTCCTAATGTATTGAATTTGTTCATGTTGGTGTTAATTGTGACTATGTTTTTTATAAACATCCTAAAGAAAATTGTTTACTACGTATTGTTTTGGGAACTTCCCGTTTACGTAGTATGTATCTTCTTAACATGTATATACATCACGAGGATAATAATTCTGTGGAGCTAATAACTCGATCACATACGTAACTACAGAGTTCCTTACCTGCCAGTCGAAAATTACTGACAATATTTCTGTCTATTTCACTCTCCTGTACATAACTTTCTTCCTATCTAAACCTGGTACTTGTGTCCTTTTATGATATAGATTAATGGCAACAACAAATAATGACAAGGTTTGGAGTACTTTCCACTGTAGAGCAATTTTCAATTTCACACAAAAATATGACAATAAGCATTCGAGAACGCACGTCAGAAAGTCAAATAAAAATAAACGTCAGCTTTCCACAATTGAATTATTTGAACTGATATCGTGGGGCTTTTCAAAGGACCCATCTCAAGAGCATTGAGTTTGCGACTTGAGACCTATCATCGACAAATATAATAAGATAATTGAACACGGAGAGAATCACCGCAGAGGGAGTTTTCCGACAACGAAAACATTACTAGTTTTAGAATCTTTTGGGGGTTTATGAACAATTACAAAATATACATGCTTAATATGCACGAACTTAAAGCCCCAGTAAGCTAATTCGAAAGAAGCGCTTGCTGTTATCTTCGCAGTAGAAATTCACCAAAATACATACACTGACGATTCTTTATACGGCAGACCGGTCATAACTATCTATTGACCATTTTTTGTTTTAATAAACATCTATCAGTTTACATGCTAAACGGACGGCTAAGTTTCGACACTATTTTGTTTACTTATATTTTCCCCCAAACAGACCGCATATGTTAGTGGACTTTAAAGGTAGGTCCAGTGAAATGAATCAGATGAAAACTTAGTAATTGCTTCCATACGTACTGCTGGTGGAATAAAAAAAACATGGTGTGCTATAATATTAGAAGACTTTGAGTCACAGTACATGGAATTAGCGCAAAAAGAAAAAATGATTTAGTGCTACAAAACAGAAGATCGCAAATAAAGACTAGAAAGTACAAAACATCTGTTTATGTGCGATGATCTCCTATTGTACAATTAACGGTCGTTATAATAAAAAAAAAGTTTTGCTAAAAATAACGGGAGAATTTTATAAAAGTCACTCATGAGTAAAGAAGATTAATAGCCTGGCACGCAGTTAGCAGTATTAGAACAATTTGGACGATGACAGTAAATATATCATCGAATTGTCTAAAGTGTGTGCTTTTACAGCAGAGACGCGTCCAACCACTAATAAACAGCAGCCAGAAAATACTAATCATCATCTATAATGCATGTAGATTTGACAGTACAAGAGGGGAATTGGTATTACATTATTGTGGTAGACAGCTACACAAAATAGCTGGACATTTTCATTAGTATGAAACTTACTACAGTTTTCATTAGTAAGCGATTACTTCTTGAACTATTTGTCCGATTTGGAAATTGACAGCTGCTTAGTGAGTGACTACGGAACACATTTTTCAGCAACAGGTTTCAAAAAAGTTTTCTGACGTTCCAAATTAATCATTTTACGACACCTCAGTACCATCAATTGAACGCAAAGTCGAGACTATAAAAATAACCATGAGAAAAGCATGCACCACCCTTACTGAAAAGGCATTACAAAATGTCCATAAGTTTACGAAATGATGCCTAATCCTAACACATTATCACCATTATCCCCAGTGCAGACGGTTTCAGCGGGATATGAGTTTTTCTTCAAAAAGTTATTAATAAAACCAAAAATTTAGACACCATATTGACTTAAGAGACGCTATGTTCCAAGGAGTAAAGTTTCTCACAAGACATATGTTAATTTTATATATGATTTCTCAATTAACTCTAATATATATATATATATATATATATATATATATATATATATATATATATATATCATTTTGAATTTTTCCTTCTATAGAATCGTGTTATTTGTTACTGTTCTTAATATATTCATGAATTTTTTGCAGGCTTTTCGACAGCATAGACAACATTCAGATACTCGCGATATTCTTGTTCTAGGTAACACTAGGCATAAAACAGCCGAGACAGCTCATAATATCAATGATAAGTTTTGCACAGGAACCACTAACGAACGCGTGACTCGACGGTGCTACAGTAGATTCCGCAAAACAATAGAAATGGAATCGGTCTTATTTACATAAATATGAATTGTCTATTTCTATCGGGAGTTTTATATCATGAATTTCGGTGTCTGTGAAAATATATCACTTTATGAAAATATTAGTAAAATAAACAATAATATGATATTGAATTAAATGATTACCACATTAAACAATGCTTTTAAGTAGCTGGGCTAAAATAAGTGTTAAAAGGCTATAGTTGATGTTACAATGACTTGCAACAGAGGAAATAGTTATTTTACATACTGAATTGAACTGACCACAATTACATTACACAATCTGTCCGGACTAAACTATAAATCTACATCAATAATAAATGCGAGCAAATATATTTCTACTGTTGGCTGTACATGTGCCACTGTATAAAGCAAATAACCATATTTACGAAATAAAAGTGAATAGAGAAGCAAGAGAGAAAGAGAGTTAGTGCTAAAGAGAAATAATATCAGCAAAATTACAAATCGACTAATTCCATGTCACTTACATTAGCCGAATGCTAATGATTACATTTTCTAAGTAATAAAACGGTTCAAACTCATTAACAATTAAAGACATGCATATATCTTCATGTGCTAAGGTATTATTTCACTCTATCATTTCTGACGACGAATTAATTATCCTGCCCTTTATAAAAATTAGAAGGTATCTGCATTGCAAATCATCGATGAAGCTATCTATTAAGTAAATGATTTTGATTACAAAATGTTACACTTCATTAAAAACATTGGTCGCGGTTTATTTTCTGTATTTATCTTGGGCATTTCTCTATTGTTTTGCTAGTTGCTAATACTATTATATTTTATATGATTACATAGTGCCTAAGAGTGTGGCCGTTTTGTTGCATATAAATGAGAACTTTATCATGAGTGTAATCTAATAAAACCTCAACTACACTCAATAGAGAATGGTCTCATATTATAACGATTGCATTTAAAACGAGTCTTACTGTATAAGGCGCCAAGTACTTTAAGCGGTAATAGACATTTAATTGACATCATGTAAGATGTTTGCACCCCTGAAATCTATTGAAAATTATAAGCATACTTTTTATATTAAAGCATTACAGAAACAGATTAGTTTGCACTGGTAAATTCGCAGCCACTTAATAATTATTTTGTAAATAACTGATAGCCTTGGATCAGAATCTGTATTTAGGCGTAATATTTTTAATAGTACGTGTATTTTTATTTCCTGCCACTGCTACAACTTCCACTAATGCTAATAATAATATAAATGCAAATACTACTACTGCAACTGCTATAATTGCTACTACGATACTTTGATTACTGCTTGCAATACTATCTCACTCAATCAACGGAGATCGCATGATTTATTTACTAATAAACATATTGAAACAGACAATTCCCACTTGTAGGAGTGTAAGTGATTTCCTCGTGCCAGCAGAATTGGTTAGACATTTTCAGACAGACGAACCAGCCTTACTCTGCACTTTTCATTGAAAGATCCTATTACTTACACTTAGGTAAAGAAACCTTTTGTGCTAGGATCCATTAGAGCACTTGAGTGGCAATTCTCACTTAAAACAGTGTAAGTGCATGTCCGAGGTATCGTAGACGTCAGTTCTAGACGATATGTCTCCTTCATTCGTATTTTGCTCACATTAATTAAAGTTTTTAGGTTGTATTACAACACTCAGTTATTCGAAAATGTTGTCAAAAACAAATACGTAACAAATACATGTTATCAAAGGAAATATAACTACCTTCTCTAATCGTATACGTTTTTAGTGTTTTATTTAATGCACCATGTTTATTCAGCTCGAAAAACACACAGGGTTTTCCGATATATTCGAAACTTTGGGACAATGAGTAAAAAAATGTTTAAACTATACAAACTACTATTAAAAATTCACAGATTATATGTCAGCCTATGCCACGGTAATATATATTAAGCTAGTTTCTAACAGTAATGTGTATAGTTTTTTTAACAAGTTTTCGAATCTATGTCTATAGTAATACACACGCAAGCTTTTCTTCATCAACGTTTTTCTCTGCAGCTATAAGAAAATTTTCATTTGTACAGGTTTTCTAAACAAAATTGGAGAATATTTCTAAAACACAAAACGTATTATCATGTCACTACACTTCCTCTTCCCTTAATTGAGTTAAAAACCAATTAACATAAGACGATAGATGCAGTATATAAGCGAGTGTATGGCATATATGTTAGAATATGAGTTGACTGTTCTTCTATTTGCCTTTTAGGTTGGAGTTTGCAGTAAACTTTCCTCTTAGCGATAAACGATCATAGAATTCACAACGATTATATCCCCAGGCCTTTCAAATACTTAAAAGTATTTAGTTGTTGTCCTTATATTTCCCTCCGAAGTAATTATTGATCTTCTTATCTCAACTCGACTCTTATAGCCCGTTACTCTAATTACATATTTATCGATCGGTCACACGGCGATAAAAAAGAAAAATTACAGGACCAGATAAGGGTAATGTATTCCTTGTTTACGACGTCTTAAATTAAGTCTCAGATTCAGCTGACAAGGTAAATTGAATTTGACACGACGGGAATTTGAAATTTCTCTTTTCATAAACGAATCAAAAAGGTCGCCAGCTTCTGTTATTTAATACATATATTACGGCCTAAACTTTCCTACAATTTAAATATTTCATATTGCTCATCATTAGCGAAGAAACTTTAACATTACTCTAGTATGACATTTGTGTTACTTGATGAACAATTACTATATACATATAAGTATAAATATATGTGTGTATATATATATTTGTTTACACACACACATATATATATATATTAATGCATACACACACATATATAAGTATAACTACTTAATTTACTCACATAGAATTAATATACGAAAGTACAAATTTATGCGTAAACTTTAAGTATTTACTTCAAAAGTGCTCAATACATAGGTAGAGCTGGTTAGTAAGTATAAAAAGGCATATAGCGATTAAGCTACACTGAATATTCCGCGTTTCATCCACTCTAGGATTATTCAGGCTTATGCGCATCAGCCTGAAGAATCCTAGAGTGGATGAAACTCGGAATATTCAGTGTAGCTAAATCGCCATATACGTTTTTTAACTTACTATACATATGTATATAAACTATTTGTATATACATCGAATTTTATCGAATACACGTATTAAATATCTATTAACGTGATAACATAAAATATGGAAAAGAATCAGTACTGAAACAAGCAAATAAATAGTCCATAACGTAATTATAAAAAATAGTTTATACAAAGGCGCAGATTTAAAGAATACTAAGTAACTATTATTTGAACTATACATTTTTTTTGTTAACGTCAGTTAACTAAAAATACAATATTCTCCATCTGACGATTGCCCAAACAGTAACTACAAAGGAGTAGTCTTACATATTTCGTTATTAATCGTAAATGAACGCGCCGAAGGCATACTTCCTTTAACAATAAACACCCCTACTATATACTGAGTATATAATAATTGGCATACCATACTGGGGGATTGCGAAAAGTTCATGGCTATTGACAACTAGCTAAACGTGTTCTTTTGGCAATCAAGAATATAAAAGCATTAATTTTTATTTGGCGCAATTACACCGGGATTAAGGGCAATTACGCCTTTGTACGGTGTATATAATATATAATATAATATAATATAACATAATATAATATGTATGTATATATATATAGTGATATATATATATATATATATATATATATATATATATATATATGAATGTGTGCTTTTCTGATTACGTGTCTCCATTATTTCAAACTGCAGTCCTTTCAAACACCAGGTTACAGGGCAGTATCTCAAATTGTTGATGTTTTTGTGAAAAGGTTTTACACATATATAAAAATAGATTTTTGAAAGAGTGATATACCGGGCCTAAGTCGATGTAAATGTATATATATATATATATATATATATATATATATATATATATATATATATATATATGGGGGTGAAGAGATTGATAGACAGATAGATAGATAGACAGATGGTTAGATAGATAAACATACAAACATATATAAATTTTACTCGTACTCGCGGTACGTGATGCTAATCATAGGGAATTACTCACTGAATAATGCTTTATCCAATAATGATAATCCATTATACCTGCAGGTACATGTTGAATCGGATTATACACCATCAAGGTTTAAATATTTAGATTGTTTCGATAAATATTTAATACACCAGAATATGAAATATCCGAAATACTCAATCGAATTCGTTCCCTAATTTTTTTTCTGAAATGCTATTTACTTAGATTGTTTAATAAATTGTTCTGATAAAAAGACATCGATTTTTAAAGATCAACTTCATTCAGAGTATTAATCAATTTGCTAAGTTTGGTCGCTGTGCTATAATGTTCTGAATTTGTTATTTTTCAGTTTTATTTTCATTCAAATTCAATGCGTCAATTATATTATCCTGTGCGCACGTGTATTACATTAGTAAATGTATAAAAATAAACCGAAATGTATTGAATATATATTTCTAGAAAGAAATTTAAAGAGAAGCAAACTCATCCAAATTAATGTAGTCCTCTTTTATACTGATCTCTGAACATATTTCTCGTCATACATACCTCTCTTACTCTCTGTATTTCCAATATATATATATATATATATATATATATATATATATATATATATATATATATATACATGTGTGTGTATAGTGTAGTATTATAATTATCCAACAAAGAGTGCGAATGTTAAATGAACAATTTAATTTGCCCATAATTGTGTTTTAACGTAAACATCTGAAGAGTACGTGACTAAATATGCAGCAGTAACATAAATTTTGCTGAATATTTAGTTGCAATATAATACAATATTGTAAAGTATAGTAGTAATGTAGTAGATAACTCCTTGCGAAACATTATATTATATATATTAGAATGTGATGTATACAATCTTAATCCCTCCAAACAAACACAACCATGTTCCCCCAACAGCCAATTCCTAGGCAATCAAATAAGATTGATTTGACCACCCCATTCATTAATAATCACAATAAATAACATCACTAACAATATAAATAGTGATAGTCTTTCGCAGAACAACTCAGATCATAATAGACTGGCACACAACTCAGCAATAATCTCCGGAATAATTAAACCGCATTCATACCTTACGATAATACCAATCTAATAGTAAATACCAACAAAAGTATGCACACTGCACCCAAAACATACACATACATCGGATTTGCTTTTACTTTAATAAAGAAAGAATATCTAACAACATACCTTCATTTCGTAATAAAACACAAATATCAACCAGTGAACTTGTTTCGCTACTCTTATAAAAAAAAGCTTTACTCTAAATACATTCGCTTTTTAATGTATTGAAATATTATATGTAATCGCAATCATCTACCCCTGGCTGTATATATCGTGGCTTCTGCTTATCTGAGGAAGTTATGACAATAACATATCTTCAATCCAAGAATATTATTGTGTGAGCTGATTTTCCAATGCAAAAATAGTTGCAATTTTGAAATAACATTTTTAAGTAAATACCTAATAATGCTGTTTATGAATTTTATTATAATTATTATCTTTATCATTACTATTATCATCAATTGTTTTAATTATAATTTTTCAACCCTTTTTATTTGCCTTTTGCACTCTTTTCTAGTTGAATGCGTTTTATCCTTAGAATTATAGAAATATTCAATACCACTATAGACTGCTAATTTTTTATTTTTTACTTACTAAGAAAAATGTTCATCCAATATTATATATATATATATATATATATATAATAACATGGAAAACCGATCTTTCTGCGAACATACAAGAGCAGCTTAATCGCAGCAAATTCTCACAACAACAGGAAAATTTATCAGGAAAAATGTATTGAAGAAAAAGTCATACCCGCATGCATACACACACCTTTTAGAACATCAGACCATATTTTCCCGGAGTACATTGAAAAATACCTTCTGTCATCTGTAGAATATCTAAAGCACCAAAGCTCTCATCTTTTTCGAAAAGCCAGTACATTAATTATTGAATATCGACAAAATTACAAGAAACCCAGTTCAATTAAGAACTTCAACAGATCTGTCCAAAAATGTAACATGCTCCATACGTTTAAATTTGTAAACATACTTGCTCAATTGATAAAAAACAACAAATGGAAAACGTTAGGACGTCCGGACTGTATTCTAAACCTTACTTCAAAAAGAACTCACGGACATTGAAACTGAAGCTCTCAGCGTCGGTCTTAAAATTCGCTACCGGCAAACATTCAAACATCACAACCCTAAAAAAATTATTGACAAGATGACTCGGATTTCACAAGGGACTTCATACAAGGGATAATATCTTTAACAACTACCCAAACTCAATAATTGGCATTACCAAAGAAATACATTGATACCTTAAAACTTTTAACAAAAAATAAACACATCATCATTTCACAAACTGATAAATGATGTGGAATAGTAATCATAGATAAAGATACATATCTAATGAAAATGCACATACTATTAACAGACGGATATACATATACTCCGATAGACTTAAAATCTTCCTTCAATAAATCTATAAAAAAACTGGATAAATAACATAGAATACAACCCCACTGTTCCTGTATTATACGACCTCCCCAAAACACATAAAGAAAACATCCCTATGCGACCCATAGTATCTAACATCGGAAGCGTCACCCATAAATTTGCACGAGCTATTTCCCAGATTTAAACTCCATTAATGGGCACTATCAGCATTTCACATATTAAAAACTCTGGTAACCTCCTAAATAAAATTAAAAAAAACAGTCATACAAAATAAAACCATGCATAGTCTAGATATAATTTTCTTATACACCAATATTCCTATCAAAAAATTATTTAATCTACCCCACAAGCACCTAAACAAAATTAAAGCCGGTCTACCTTGTTCCTCCCATATTAATACAAATAATAAAACTTCGCACCGATAGAACCTTATTCAAGTTTAATAATTCCTACTACAGACAAAAATTTGGACTCCTTATGTGTAACCCCCTCAGTGGTATACTAGCCTGCTTATTTCTAGAATTCCTAGAGAACAACACTCTCAAATTCAGACAACCTAAAAACTCCACATACTTTATATACATAGACGATATTCTTATGTTTCTCCCCATAAACGCACACATAGAACAACTTAGAAATAAATTAAATTCACTAGAACCATCCATAAAATTTACACACGAATCCGAACAAGACAACTCCCTAGCTTTTCTAGATATACTCATCATCAGATCAGAAACCGATCTGAGTTTCAAAGTACATAGAAAGACCACACACAAAAACGATTATATTCATTACTACTCGCACCACAATGATAAAATAAAGACCAGCATGGTCATTGGTTTTTCTTGCGTGCCTTTAGAATATGCAGTCCTCAATATCTTAATGATAAAATTCAATATATTACGAGTGTTTAAAAAAAAATTACAGTACGAGTCCTATTTAATTCCTTACGCAAAGAAATACACTTTAATACAAACAGACAGAAAAATAAAACAAATACATCCCTATTAAACAAACATCTTTTCATCCCATCCACAATGAATATACAAAAATCTACGACACTCTTAATAGACTTGGTTTTCACTTGATACAAACAACTTCCACAGCAATAAAACAGACATTAAAACTAACAAGCACTCTCCCAAAACCCTCACATCCGACGCCGATATATATTCCATCCCATGTAACGATTGCCAACATGCATATATAGGCGAGACACCGCGTAAATTGAAACTAAAACTTTACGAACACAGAAGAGATATAAGGAAGGGTAACACCCTAAAGGCACTCTTTTGCCATTTTGCAGAACACGATCATTCATTTAATTTAGATCATGCGAAAATTAAAAATGCGTGGTAGATAGAGCCAAAAGAAGACTTTTAGAGTCAGCACTAATATTAAACATAAATACTATTACGCAAAGAAAGGGTGTCTACCATATAGCCCCGAGTATAGGGAAAATAATAATCAAAGAATAAAATATAAAAACAGATCCTGGTTAACCGTTTTCCTTAATCATTAAATAATTGAAACAAAATGAATAAGCTTAGAGAGCGAAAAAATGTAGATATTTATTTAATGTATTTTTAAAAATGTATATATATATATATATATATATATATATATATATATATATATATAGAGAGAGAGAGAGAGAGAGAGAGAGAGAGAGATATTGAACAACCCACCCTTCCCACACACATAGTTTCCTTTCACATATGGGTAGGATTCTAACATTGTTTCCTTTTCATTTACGTATGGTCTATGATCGTTTTCTTCTCCTGCATTTTTATTTAAATAATCTGAAGATATCCTTTGCAATAGGGACGACACGTTGATCATTTCATAAATTCATTCGGTTTTTCTTTTTTCAAAACAACACACACACATATATGTATATATATATATATATATATATATTTATGTATACATATATATATATATACATATATATATATATAATTCATTTAGCAACATATACTCAATATTTCATTTTCATTAAGTACTTTGTGTAGCTTTAAAATTCGTAGATATCCTAGAAATGTCACTTGCCATAATTTGATTTTGATTCGGATCCATCGAAATAAAGAGGCCCGTTGGGTCAATAACCTCTAAAAGTGTAAGCCATGTTTAGTTTCAGAACAGTTTCCGATGGTTCGTTGTTCTACACAAGTCCTGGGATGTGACTGGTTTGCAGTAGATAGAACAGTTTCAGATGGTTCGTTGTTCTACACAAGTCATGGGAGTTTACTGGTTTGCAGTAGACAGTTGACACGTTGGAATACACAGAGAAAAAGATTCTTCCCGTGTTGACACGAAAAAAACATATACGAAAAAGAAAAAAAAATAGACGTGAATTAATTGCGTTCGTCAGTTACTAATAATGGGGAATAAATAGAATCTCCCGAATGTGCAATATCATACCAGGATGGTCTCGTAGCGGCTTCGACTGCAGGGAGAAAGGGTAGTAGTACAGGTCAAGGATCCGTTCTTGGCACTCAGCCCGACAGGTAAGGGTCCGGGAATCGGTCTAGTATCCATCGTACTGAGGTACACCGCCTGAGTAATATCCAGGAGTCCCATCCTCCCAGGCCTTGTCACCAGGCTTTCCGGTGGGGCAAGTTTATTGTATGTCGCCTGAGGCGCCCCGAACGGGGAATACCTACGCGGTTAGTAAAGCGTGCCCCTCCTTTAAGGGAGCCTGCTTCGATCCTCACTTTCCGGGCTTGTGCCAAATATTGCTGAGTTGGGCAGTAATTATCTACGACATTATAGTAAAAAATATTGTAACACATACATCTATTTAGTAATTATACATACGGAATACGCCTCCTCTCACTTTTAGCGAAAATACATGTCCATAAATAATCAAGCTCTATTCTATCAACTTACAGACGCTAAACTTCTGACTGGCCAACAATATGGATTTAGGCTAGCCCGTTCCACAGCATACATCTTTACTGTAATCTCTGAACGTATATTCCATTTACTGGACAAAGCAGAGGAGGGTAGAGTGGTAGATCTAGATATATCTAAGACTTTTGACAGGGTATGGCATGAAAGTCTTCTCACGAAAATCATATCATACGGCATCACTGGAAGAATACTTAACATGATTAAATTCTTCTTATATGAGAGAAAATACCAGGTTGTTCTCGACGGTCGTACATCAAAACAATATGATATAAATGCGGGAGTACGTTAAGGGGCTATCTTTTTTTTTACAAGGTGATCACTTCTTATCAAGTCCCGGAAGCCACTCAGGGATAAGGCTTATTGCATGTACCGTGCGTGTGTCTGGGCGTTTAATAAAAATGTCAACTTAAGGGGGTGTTTAATCAGGAATTTGGTTACACTGGACTTGAAGACATCTAGGTTGTATTAAGGTCGGAAGCAAGCAGAGGGAACAGGGTTCCACAGACGTGCATATCTAAGAAAGAAGCTTTGTTCATGGAATCTACGTTTTGATTTGGGAATAGATAAAGAGTGGGGAACATTTTTGACAGTGGTTTCAGCTAGACGGGGTTTTTTTGTAAAAGATTTGAGAGGAAGGACTAGAGATCAGAGCTCAGACGACATCCTGCCATGGAAATAACGATGAAACAAATATAGGCTCGCAGCGTCTCTTCTTTGGGAGAGAGGTTGCAGGGAAGAGAAAAAGAGCATCCCCCACTAAGCCACGAAGTCTCTTTTGTACTCTGTCAAGGCAGGATTGGCTGTTTTAGCAGCCCCTGCCCAGATATGGCAGCAGTATTCACTCCTTGGGCGTACTTGGCTTTTATATAGATAGAGAATTGCATCATTAGTAAGATATCTTCTTGACCGGTAGAAGGATCCCACCATCTTTCCAGCGACCTTGGCAACAGACGTGATGCACGTGTTCCATTTCAGATCAGGAGTAAAGGTCAAGCCGAGAAGCTTTCAAAACATGGGACTACTAGACGAGAGGCATCCATTTTAATTGATGCCAGATGGGGATCAGAGCGTTGATGATGTAGAGATAGGAGCTTGGATTTAGAGGCATTAAAGGTAACCAGCCACCTCTTCCCCCACTGAACCACGAGCTCGAGATCAGAGGAGAGAGGATCAGAGAGAACTTTGTCATTTACAGCCTTTGATGTGTTGCCGTAGATGGTCGTGTCATCAGCATATATGATTTAAGTATGTGTTTAGGGAGATTATTTATGTAGATAAGGAAAAGGGTTGGACAGGATGGACCCATGAGGGACTCCAGCATTAATACTGTGGGTCTCTGATTTTTGACCATTAACCACTACTCTTATGAACCTCTCGGATAGAAATGATTTAATGATTGAGAAAACATTACCAGTGATACAATACTGGAAATCTTGCGAAGTAGGTCGTTATGCCATACCTTGTCGAAGGTATTTGATATGTCAAGAGCAATTGACCTAGAAAGCAAGCCTTTGTCAAGAGATTAACTAATCCTATGATATATAACCGTTAGCACATCTGCGGTAGATCTTGCAGAACAGAAACCATATTGCATGTCACTAAGAAAGTTATTTTTGCTGAGGTGGTTGACAATTTCTCTATTTAATATGGATTCCAGAAACTTACTAATGACACACAGGAGACTTATTGGTCTGTACTGAGACGGAGATAACTTTTCACTTGAATTCTTAAATACAGGGCATACTGATGAGGTTTTCCTGTGTGTTGGAAAGCACTTATAGTTAAGGCAACGCTTAAACAGTTTCGTAAGTAAGAGAGCAATTTCAAGTTGGAGCTTTTTTAACACTATAATTGAGATGCCGTAAGGGGCAGTTGCTTTACTGGAATCTAGGTTCTTTATTAGCTTGGCGACCTCATGCACATATATGTGTATGTTACCTTACGTAGTCTGTGTTATAGAAGGAAATATTGGGAGCTGATGGCCTTCGTCGCATAGGGTAGAATTAGCAGTAAAGTTCTTGGCAAATAGTTTGGCCTTGTCTGACGGTGAGGAGATGACCTCAGGTCCATTGATAATAGTTGGGATAGAACGCACACTTCTGTTCAGACTCCTTTTTGTTATTTTACAAAACTGGTGGGAACCTAGCCGCTGATCAGCTACAAATGACCTCCATGACCAAGTTATCTGTGAGATGACTATATATGCTGATGACACCACGCTCTATAACAGGCACGACAGGAAAACAAATGATCGCATATCTAATGAAATGACAGAAACACTAGAAGTTTACCTCCAATCTGTAGTGGAATCGGGGACAAAAATGGATGGTCACCTTCAATGCTGCCAGGAATAAGCTGGTTTCCTTCAATAATTACATGATACCTTTTCTACCACCAATAGGAATGACCAAAGACTCTTTATCTGAAATCACATCTCTTAAACTCCTCGGCCTAACGTTCACAGGAAAGATAACTTGGAACAATTACATTGAGAGCATTACCAGTACGTCTGGGAAGAAGGTAGGTTTTCTCTACTGTGCTAGAAAGCTATTAACGCCCGAAAGTATACTGTACCTCTATAAGGTCACCATTCGCCCATGTATGAAGTATTGTTGTCATATTTGGGTTGGTACATCTGCTACTAGTCTCTCGCTCCTAGAGAAGGTTCCAAGGAGATTCGCGAACCTGTCATGAACTTTCAGACCCTGTCCCATCGAATAAATATTGCATCTCCCTGCCTGTTGTACAAGTATTTTAACGGTGAATGCTCCAACGAACTGCAAGCTCTTGTATTCTTTGACGTAAATACGTTCGACAAACGCAAGAAGCAGCTAAGTAATGTTCCTTAGATGTAAGAGAGCTGGGCCATTTTTAAACCAGAATCCCTGGATTCCATCAGTTCCAGACTTTCCAATTTGAAAGCTTTTTAGACTCTTCTCTCATCATTTGACGGTGACTGTTATGTTATTTGTATCTCCATTCTAGAAGACACTGCGATTTAAATTCCTTTGAGTCATTCTGCGTTGCCTTTGTGGTTTTCTTCTTTCCCTGAAGCATTGGGTACAACGCCCTATCCCTGTTTACATTCTTTTTAGTTGATTAAAAATGAGTTTTTGGTTATTCTCAAACCGTCTATTCTCTCATTGTAGCGTTTAACATTGGTAGTTTTAGCTGTGATATGCTGTTTGAGTTCTTCAAATACACACTCAAACTCTTTTTGTTGTATGTTAAATGTATGATTTAGTCTATTGCATCCGCTCTAACTTTTGAGGTTGCCTTCTACGGCAACTTGTACTCTACCGGGGTCATTTCGAAGTTGCTTTATCTGCAAATTAAGACGTTTCGCCACCAGGGTTTCTTTTTTTTTTTAAGTTTTCGCTCTCCAAACAATATTGGTACAGTAGTAGCAGCGACTTTAATTATGTAAATGCAATGTTTTAAATTAGTTACTGGAAAATGGCAGGACTTAATTAACCTTCGTAGTGATAGATTTAGTCTTCTCTTATTGACAAATCGAATGTTCGGCGTCTGTTTTAAATTGCCAGCTCTTAACTTCTCGTCTACTAATTTGAAGATATCAATCTCTTCCTTCATTTTCCCATGTTCAATCGTAAGTTTAACGACTGTTTCTTTATAATGCATCTTGTTGTTGAAAGGTTGACTACTTTCATTTATTTTTAAAGTAGTTACTTCTACTTTCATCATTTCATCAACCTGAATATATTTCTTGTCTTAATTTCGCGTTTCAGATATTCAATCCGTTATTTTTCTTATTATCCAGGATTGTCCTACAAGTTTTTACTCGTTACTTTAAACAGTCCTGGTTAATTCAATATGTGGTGAATTATTAACCTGTATCGCCTATTAGGGGAACCACTCTTCAGATAACACTTCCTTACAAGTTTATTAAAGGTGTTACTGCAATTTGTTCTAGCGTTAGTATTTCGAGACATTCTCTGGGATACGGCAAGGGAAGCCTCGTTCTTTCCCCTACTGGAAATGGGGCCTAAACTTGATGTTAATGCTGTGCCCCCATTTACGTCGTTCTCAGTATGATCGTTTGGAACAGTCATATTTGAATAATATAAGAAATAGTTTGTGTAAATTTTCCTTCCCTAGTATTTATATTGAGATACCATCTCAGAAATGTTCACCTGGGCTAAATACAAAGTTTTGGCTATAGAGGGTCATTAAATACCGCCATATGTCGACCCGTTTTTTTTTTTTGCTGGTGATTATTATTATGATTCTACTTCTTCTTCTTCTTCTTCTTCTTCTTCTTCTTCTTCTTCTTCTTCTTATTATTATTATTATTATTATTATGATTATTGTTATTATTATTATTTTTACTACTACTACTACTAATATTATTATTGTTGCTATTATATATATTTATATATATATATATGTGTGTATATACATATATATATAGGTGGGTGTATATATGGATGCGTATATATATATATATATATGTATATATCATACATGTAATATATATGCATATATATATATATATATATATATATATATATATATATATCCTTGCACATCGCGTTTATATTATAATCGTTATGTTATTAATATAATCTTGCTCATTATCATTATCATTGCTACTATTCTTAATATTTCTAGTACTATTTTATTACTATTATTAGTAGTATTTTTAAACTATTATTATCGTAATCATCAGTTATTATTGTTTTTTTTCATTATCTATATATTAATACGATAGAGTGGTTGTGATGTTTTCTGTAACACTTGCACCCGGTGGTTTAATTTTTGTGTACTTTTATTTCTTTTCATAGAATTTTTACGAATTACCATTCATGCGTTTTTGTTTTGGTCTCGAATATAGCTTATGACACTTAAGTTATCTATTTTTTCATAAATGATGTTATCAAGAATTCTTCATAAGTCTTCCTTTCGTTTTATCTGATAACTTCACTTCAGTAATCCATTGTTTTTATAAGTTAATTGTAATCTATTGTTTTTATAAATACATTTATAAAGAATTCTTCACAAGGTTTCGTTTCAGTTTTGCTTATGGCCGGAGGGACTCATATATATATATATATATATATATATATATATATATATATATATATATATATATATATATATATATATATATATATATATAAAGTAAGTTATAAAATAGATATGACGATTAATCTACACTGAATATTCCGCGTTTCATCCACTCTAGGACTCTTCAGACTTATGCGTCCTAGAGTGGATTAAACGCGGAATATTCACTGTAGCTTAATAGCCATATATATTTTATAACTTACTAACTAGCTTTACCTATATATTGCGCACTTTTGAAGTAAATACTTAAAGTTTACGCAGAAATTTATACTTTCGTATATTAATTTTATGTGAGTTATATATATATATATATATATATATATATATATATATATATATACATACATACATACATATAGGATAATTTTCTTTCAGCATATACTTATTTTTTCTTTAGTTTTTATTTCATTTTCGATACAAGCATCTACACCGAAGTCATGTCGATATATATTTTTTTTTTTGTGAATCGCAATTGTTAATATATGAAAATCGATGGAACAGGATCTCTCTAATAATATATACGAAACCTGCAAGAATTAAAAAATCATATTTAAGCGTATTTTAAAATCGGGCTGTTCCAGGCGTTCGTGCTAGCTTAGATAAATACTTTTGCACTTTTATCAAAAAGGTTATAATAATATCAGAACGCCCCCATTTAAATTGAACACCAACAAAATGCCAACACCTATATATTACATATGAATTTGACAAATGGCGTAATGTCAACATATTACATTATTTACAGCTTCTCTTCAAATTTTCGGATTTTTAATCATGCCCAAAGGCACTTTATCTTATCTTGATGTATTGATCGTTACTATTGCTTCTGAGGAGTAAAGGACAAAATAGATTAACTGATTCATATAATAATTAAGACATTGGCTTTGTGCTAAGAAACAGACACTCTCAAGAATTGTAAATGTCAATTAAATTAAAGGAATAAATTGTAAGATGGTCAATATCATGAACTTTGAGATTTACACTTTTGTCAATCATTCAAATATATATATATATATATATATATATATATATATATATATATACATATATATATATAGTTATTCACATACCGTAATGTTTCACTGTTTCACAGCTCATCAGTGAGGCTAGACAGTTTCCGAAGTCAAGTAATGTATAAATATAAATATATATATATATATATATATATATATATATATATATATATATATATATATATATATATATATGAATTGACTGACATCCTACGTCGAATGTAGGCACGCTTGTGTCTGACAAGCCCCATGCGGGACAAGCAGAGTTGGCCCCAGCGTCTGCACTCCAAAGTCACGTCAGGTACGGTTGTCGAGGTATCTCTGATCTTCTTCATACAGAGTTTATTCCTCAGGTTCTCTGTGGGATATCCTCAAAGGAGCTGACAACTCAATGGACAGTGTGTCACCAGGTGTCATGGCCAGCAGCAGAGTAGCAGTCGCCAACCATTCTCTTCAATCACCTCAAATCAAAGTTGTCTTCCAGACAGGCTTGCGATTCGAACTCAAAAACGACAGTAGTCAAGAAGAAGGCACCTTGCCGGAGCGATTATTGGATCAACTGAATACAGCCATGCGCCCATCATTTAAGGACGTCGTGGAGTTTTCCACTAAAACAACTGTAAGATGTTTGATGAAAACAACGAAGAGAGGCGGAACATCGGCCAATCGTGCCCAGCTTTACTCGGTCGAAATGTCTGCTGCCTTTCGTGACATCTGTAGCAACCTCTAGTACAAGATTGGAGTGATACACACACACACACACACACACACACACACACACACACACACACACACACATATATATATATATATATATAGACATATATATATTCATGACTTATATATATATATATATATATATATATATATATATATATATATATATATATATATATATATATATACAGTGATGATCATATTTATTGGCACGGTATTTTTTTCTAAAATCCGATTGCTGCATCGGAAAGGCCAGTTAATAATACATATTATACTTTGTTATTTTCTTTAATTTAATCCCTTTTTTAGAATTTATTAGACAAAATTTAACTTTTATTTTACCGTGCCAATAAATATGATCATCACTGTATATATATATATATATATATATATATATATATATATATATATATATATATATATATATATATAAGGACAAAACAGATAAACTGTTATATATATATATATATATATATTCATGACTTTTTTGTTTGTTTTAAATCGTACTTTCCTCGATTTAACTTTGATAAGTGAGTAACGAAACCTGGTTAGCTAACCTTTTTTTTTTTAAATTAATTATGCTTTTTGGTCTGTATTTAGCCGTCATAAATTCTGTACCACCCGAAAAAATTTTCAAATATTTTAAGACCAGGTACACACCTTATTTAATCAATAGATTAACTGCATTAATAAAAATTAAAGTAAAATCAGAACTGCCCAGGAAATCAAACCTTCTTAAATTCGTTCTTGAGCAACCAAGTTTGCCCCGCTTTTATTTTATTTAAAATAGTGCGAGCTAAGTTACATCATAGACAAAAAATTGAAAGTGAATTTATCTCTAATTTTTTGACAAAATTAGATTTACTATATATGTTCCGATAATTCACCAACGTAGCCTTTCTAGGTTATCGATAAAAATCAAAAGAATTTGCAACATTTGATCTTCAAAAACTATGGTTGCTCGACGAACCCTATTGTTACTCAAAACGTCTTAAATCTCTCTTCCGCGCAGTTGTCTGAGCTTGAAAATATTCTTTCGTATAGCTTGGACCTCTGCATTCCTCCCATACCTCCCAAGCGTTAAGAGATATATGCTGAATTTGCTGATTTTTTTACTCAAGTAAAAAGACATTCTCTTCTTTCCGACTCTATGGTCATTGACATTAAGGCGAAACTCAATGACGTCGCATATTCTTAGGCGGGCACACCCATTTTGTTCTGTGAAGCAAAATGGCGAAGTGAACATTATCATAGCACTTCGCCATAATAAATCTCTAGTCACCACAAAACCCGACAAAGGTTCTGGCGTTGTCATTATGGATCACCAGGATTTTGTCAATAAAATGTTGACTATTTTGGTGGACACCTCTAAATTTGTTAAATTGTGTACGGTAGATATTCATGATTCTACGGTTTCTATCGAGACCAAGTTCCAAAAGCAACTTGTCAAATGGGTCAAAATGGTGGTCTTCCCACTTTCATTTCTGATTTAATTCTCCCTACTGGTTTTATTCGCCATCGTTTGTATGGTTTGCCTAAGACACATCAAGACGGAGTACCGTTGAGACCCATATTATCTATTATAGGGTCTTGTCAACATAAGCTAGGAAAATGGTTGATAATTATGTTAGAACCTGTTTTTTAAGTTAATAGTTCATATTTTATTAAAGATTCTGTTAGCTTTGCTAACTTTATACAAAATTATACGCATTCAGACAATTGTATGTGTTCCTTTGATATTTCCAGCCTTTTTGCTTGCATTCCATTGTTAGAGACTATTAATATTTATGCGGACGCTTTATATCGGAGTAAACTTCCGACTCCCCCAATACCAGAAGATATTTTTGTAGGATTGATGAAATTCGCAACCATGTCGCTAGAATTCAGTTTCAACGATATTATGTACAGACAGACGAATGGGGTTGTCATGGGTTCCCCATTGGGACCAGCGTTGGCTAATATCTTTGTGGGTTTTCATGAAGATGGTCTATTATATGGTTTGCATAAACCAGGCATTTATTTTCATTACGTTTATGACACTTTCTGCTTAATTGACAACGTGACGAATGCGGATGCTTTTTTTGTGTCCCTTAATAACTTTCATCCAGCCCTTAAGTGTACGGTAGACAAGGACACGAATTCAACTCTTCCGTTTTTGGATGTTTTTGTGTCCAAGAAATCCTCGTGTTTTCTTACTTCTGTTTATCGTAAACCAACTTTTACGGGTCTCTATACGCGTTGGGACGCTTTTGGCCCTATAAACCAAAAATATGATTTAATAAAAACTTTAGCACATAGAGTCTTGATTATTTGTTCTGAAGTTAATTTGGATGACGAACTCAAATGTATCACTAAGACCATTTGTAATAATGGTGTCCCCTTGGATATTGTTGAAACTAATATCAATAAGAAAGTTTCCAATTTTCATAATACAAAGTAATAATAGCTAATAGATGTCTCGTGTACCTACATCTATAGTGGCTAGGTAACATCAGTCACCGATTTGCTAAGCAAATTCCTTTGTCTGTGCAACGGTGATATTTTGCATTGAACCTGCGTGTTATTTTACAACAAGGCCTATGTTGCCGTCCATTCGCAAAGACGTTCTTTTCCCGACAATAATAATGCTACTATTTTTTAAATTTAAATGTAGTTGCAGTGCGCACTATGTTGGGCGAATATTGCAAAGATTAAATTTTCGCTTAAAACAGCATGTGCCTTCAAATATTCGTCATGCAAATTTTTCACCCTCGGATGTTCTGAGTAATACGTATCGTTCTGCGATTTGCGACCATCTCATAAATAACGATACGTGTGCCACGAATTTCGGTGCTGACATGTTTACGATCCTTAGTAAGTCGAACTCTCCCTGCCATTTGAAAATTTTATAGACTCTCTTTATTAAGTCTTTGAGACCTTCTCTTTGCAAGCAAAAAGGAAATTTTCTAGGATTTAATTTAATCTCTTTGTAATTTATTTTTCCCCATTTATTTCTGTTTTTCCTACCCCCGCCATATTCATTACTTTTTTTCTTTGTTTTAAATCGTATTTTCCTACATTTAGCTTTGATAACTGAGGAACGAATCCTGGTTAGCTAACCTTTATTTTCATTTTTTTAAAATTCATTATGCTTTGTGGTTTGTATTTAGCCGTTAAAAAATTCTGTATCCCCCGAAAAAATTTCAAATATATATATATATATATATATATATATATATATATATATATATATATATATATATAATAAGATTTTCTTTGAAAAATTCAATACAACAATATATATATATACATATATATTTATATATATATGTATATATATGTATATATATATATATAATATGCATATAAAGCATAGTTTATAATATGCATATATATGATATAACAAAAACATAATGAATTAATTTTGGATCGCTATTCACATATATAGCTGTAAAACTTGTTTGAAAGTTGGTCGCAAAACAAGTGAGCGGTAAGGCTGTTAACAGTTCTCAATAATTAAAACTAACAGTTGACCATATATTAAACACGTTCAAGTTGTAATGTTATAAATGTGTGTGTGTATGTGTGCATGTATATGTGAAAATTATACCAAAAGTAATGCCGCAGATGTTTCTACCCCGTGAGTTCAATTGTTATGTTGACAAAGTGTTGCATTAATACACCTGGTATGATGACATCCGGAGGGAATGTGAGAAAAAAACGTGTACAAACGACGACGCCTCCCTCTGCATTGTCACGTGATGGAATCAAAAAAGGGAAAAGAATAAGTATCGTTTACAGACAGTTAATAAATATATGTATATATATATATATATATATATATATATATATATATATATATATATATATCAGTTTCGCCCGCCTTTGCCCGGGGCCTATGTATTGTTCATAACTTCATGTGCATATGTATATATTAAAAAGTGTGAATGTGTAAGGTAATGTGTTTCTATATAACAGTCTTCCTTAAGAGAGAAGTCAGTAGAGAACGTAGACGAAATTTTTAAACTTAGACTCCAATTTAGACCCCTTTAACATTTATTGTTTTGGGCTCAAATCAAATTCTAAAGTAAGATCAATGCCCAGAGAACCTATATAAAAAATTTCAAGTGTTTAGATCCGAAACTGGCGGGAGAGTTTGCTAGAACGTGCAAAGGTCAACTCTGTAAACTTTGACCTCTTGGCAACGAAACATTCTCCCCAAAACTGATTAAAATCTTGCTGAACGTCTAAATACCCTTTACGTAAAAGTACAAATGTTTAGCCTCAAAATTGGCTTAATAGTTTGCTAGACACCACAAACTTTGACCCCTTGGAAGCAAAATTTTCGGAACACACGCGATTATAACGGTTGCCCTTTGTCTGAATAAGTTTTATGTAAAGTTTCAAATGTTTAGACCAAAAACTCGCTAAGTAATTTTGTAAAGAATGCAGTGGTAACTTTTTTTTTAATGTTTGACCCCAATTATGACCTCTTAGCATTTATTATTTTCGGTTCAAATAAAATTATAAATTTTGGTCCATGTCCAAGTAACCTATAACTAATTTTTAAAGTGTTTAGACACAAAATTGGCGGAGGGGTTTGGTTGAGTTCTCAAAGGTCAAATCGTTGAACTTTGACACCTTAAAAGCAAAATTTCTGACCGAAAACTGATCAAAAATCTTTTCCCAACTCGCAGTATCCCGTATGCCGTATGCCAATTTTTTAGTCTGTAGGCCGAAAATTGACAGAGTACTTTGGTAGGGAAATGTACACAAACATACATTTTCATATATATATATATATATATATATATATATATATATATATATATATATATATATATATACTCGTGAGCAAAAATATGGGCCAAACAAGTTTTCTACATTCCATTGCACTAAAAGCTAGAGTGAATAAAGAACAATTGAACAAGGAAACTTAAACGAGACTAATCAAACAGAACAATACATTTACTTTAATAAATGTTTCGGATGGAATCGCATTCCCTTTTGATTTCTTTAAAAGATCAATCCTGTTAGACATGCTCTCAAACATTGTTAAGAGGAGATGCTATTTCATTCGCTTTGCACAGCTTTCCAAAGTTTTTCATTGTTTGAAAACGTTCTTCCAGCTAATGCACGAGATATTATGGATCAATTATTCTCGATTGGGTTTAAATCGGGCCTTTCACCCGACCAAAATATCACATCAATTGAATTATCTGAAAAATATTTTTGTAACTTTAGCTGTGTGTGCAGGGGAATTATTCTGTTGAAAAATAATGTTCTGGGATATTCCCAGCTTCTGGATGCTTGGAAACTGTCCTGTTTCTAATATTCGAGTGTACTCTTTTGCATAGATTGACTTCTCACATCTAAAAAGTTCCCCAACTGCTGCTCCAGAAAAGGTTCCCCATACAATTATCTCTCCATTCCCGTGTTTAACTGCCATTGTTATGCCACTTGTCGAAAATCTTTCTCCATTTATTCGATTGCGCCGTTCGTGAGCATAAGGAAAATCCATAACAAGAACAAATCTGGATTCATCTGACAAGAAGACATGCCTGAACCAGTCTTTATATTTTTTTTCATAACACGAGAAAATATCTTTCTATCATTGATATTCTTCTTAGATAAAAATGTCGTCTTTGCACACCTTTTAAAGGAAAATCTCATTTCTTTTATTTGGCTAGATACTGTAAATACAGAAATAGAATTTCCAGTCCTTGTTTTCAATTCTTTGCTCTGGTCAACATAAGTTTTCTTTCGATCCTTCAAAATAGTTCATTTAACCATGTGGTCGTCCTTTAAAGTAAATGCTCTAGGCGACCAGATCCAGATTTCCCTTTTACTAAGCATTCGGCTTTAGACCTTTGAACAATTCGATTCACTGCAGAAAGAGATGTGTTCACATTAGCTCTTTTTAAAATATCTAAAATCTGCCTGTAACTCATTTTGGACGGCCTTAATCGTGTAATTGTTTGTCTTATATCCTCGCCAAGATGCGGTCTTACCATTTTAAGGATTCATTTTTCCACGTATTATTATATGCTATAATAATAATGATCTGCAAAATAGAAATTTCAGTTAAAAGTAATAAAAACTCATGAGAAATACTCTTGGCCTATGTTTTTGTTCTGCTCACATGTACATATATATATATATATATATGTATATATATATATATATATATATATATATAAAAAAATAATATAATTGCAATTAAATTTACCGAAATGATCCAAGATGGTAAAATTAATAACAATGAACCAGTCTACATTTATAATCCAAACAAATATACTAATCGCAATACCTCTAACCCACCCAGTCGCATCAGGAGAAAGAAGGGAATTCTTCAACATTGTACAAAACGCTTTCAAATACCCATACAGATATAGTGCTATTTTCAATAACAAATCAATCAGGATTTCTTATTCAACAATGCCTAATTTATCACAAAGAATCTAAACATCTAATAACAAAAAAATTAAATCAGCCCAAAACAACCCTTTCTCAATTAAACCCAAAACTAACTGTAATTGTAATAACAAACATCTTTGCCCACTCAATAATGATTACATCCATAAAGATGTTATATATTCCGCAATATTACTGAGCTCCCACGCAATCCCCCCATAACAGACACTAATATTTCGTCTTCAAGTTATTCGTCTTCCCACCCCCCATTTGATATAGTTACTAATCAAATACACCACTCGAGCAGCTCCTCCATCTACACTCATACAACTAGTAATAATAAAATTAATAATAATAATAATAATGAGAATAATAATATTTCTCCTAACAGCCATCCTAACACTAACAGCACTCATTATCCCCTCCAAAATAGTCCTTATACAGACATTGTCCCACCATTTGTTGAACACGATGAACAAAATTCAAACTATTTAACTAATGCAAATCAGCAAATTTATATTAATACCATACCCCGAGCTTTTAATAAAGTACATACATATATCGACGCTACTTCAACATTAATTAAGAAAAGAATATCAAACCACATTTCTTCTTTACAACCATAATTCTAATAATAACCAAGAAACTTCTGTGCCAACTTTAATTAAAAAAAAACTTAACACTTACAATACCCCCTTCTCAATCAAATGGACAATCATAAAAAAGTTAAGTCTTATACTCCAGGCTCTAACTCATGTCGCCTCTGCACAACCGAAGCTATAACTATAATTACTTCCTCTCAAAGTAACAATATAATAAATTCTAAAAATTAACTGATCTCTTTCTGTAAACATAAGTCCAAATTTAATTATGGCAATTTTGAAATTACATAGTTATTACTTTTACTTTTTATTTAGATATAAAAAATGTTTCTTTAACTTTATGGTTTTTCAACATACTTCTTAATACATTATAATTTAATAATCCTTTGTTTTAATTCTTTATCTCTTTTATTTCTTCTTTGCATGGTCGGTTATTTATATGCCATTTCTTCTTTATTTTTTAAACTTTCCTATCTAATATATCAATCTACCCATACTTTCATATCTTGTATGTATATTTACTTATATTTTACTATATGCATTTTCTTAATTTTTCTTGCTTTTTCCTGAATTTGCAGATACCGGCCATCCTCACCTCTTAAATAATTTTAATTTAATTTTTTTATTTTATGCTTTATTTTTTAAGCATTTGTTCTTTATTTATTATTTATTTTCTATTTATTTATTAATGTATTTATTCATTTATTTATTTTCCATTTAGTGTCTTCTAACAACTCTTGCCGACATTTTTTAAGTGATGACTTGTACATTTCAGTTGACCTATATTATTTTGGCCTATATATTTTTTCGCGCCTTTAACAATTCTTGTCTGGGTAATTTTGACATTTGTTTCCCTTTATTTTATATTTTATCTTTAAATCTATCATCATTTTTTCTCTCCTATTTGTCTTTCCTGATCTTTCTTATTTATATTTATGCCTCGGAAGTAGAGTGACAAGCATATCTTATTTTTCTTTTATTAATAATATTCGAATCGTTTCCTTGTACACATTTTTGTGAATTATTGCATGGATTTCTGCCTTTGGATTACTATGGACTATCTTCTTCCAATTACGGGATTTCCTTGGATTTTACTTGTGCTAATGGAAATCCTTTCAACTTTCTTGAAGTTATACATTATGATTTTACCGTCACTGGATTATTTACCTTCCACCAGACTATCCATTCATGTGTAATCACCTTTTTCTTTACAATATTCCCTCTGCTTCACTTTTTTTGCTTTCAAGTAAGATGTTTGACGTACTTGTTTCATTAAAAACTTTTGCATGCAAAATCCGATCCCGCATTTTGCTAAATCCTTCCCTCTAATGAGAAGGAGAGTATTTCTTCGAAACTTCGCGGATAAAGGACTATCCACTTATTTAGTTTTTTTTTCCTTTTCCGATTAAATATATTTTAACTCATTTCAAAGTGTTTTTAAAATGTTTTATTAACTGTTTACTCATATATATATATATATATATATATATATATATATATATATGTGTGTGTGTGTGTGTATGTGTGTGTGAGTGTGTGTGTGGCGGTCATTTGCATATGAAGTCAATGAACGATGTGAAATAGGGGGAAGCACAGGGAAATTAGCTTTTGGGGCAGTTGAGAGAGCAAGATAGAGAAGAGAGTGAGCACGATGGATGAATAGCGTAGCTGAAGTTCAGATGCGGCAAGAAAATGTTTGGATGTTTATTTATTATTATATTTTATATATGTGTAATAAAATATTTGCAAAGATAAAGCTTGTTGATAAAAATAATGCAATTTAATTGTTATAAGCGTCTTATTTGTGTGAGGTTGTATATATTTCGACTCGCATCTCACCATTATTGGACTAATTAGTTGAACAGATAAGTCAAGATTCGAAACTTGCGTCTCTTGGACGCTGGGGCAAACCCTCCGGCCCATAAGAGAAATTCTATTAGTAACCGTAGATCAAGCAAACTGCGGCGAAATCTGACTATATAATGCATATACTTTGTCTCAAATCGAAGGTGTAGTAATGAAACCCCTGAGAAGACAAGCCAATGTCTTACAAGTAGGATTTTACATAATCGAAATGGGCGCACACAATAACACGTATGGTTATATGTAGAAACCCGTAAATTTAAACCAAGGATAATCAAAATCGAGTATGATTTCTTGGAAATTATTTTTATTACAGCAAAACAAGCGCCAATACTTAAGACAAGCAACATAAAAGTATAAAATACGATGACCGTTTTAAAAGTAAGGTATCTTAATTTCTAATCTCTCCGAATGGATCAAAGACGATTGCGAATTGCATTACTATGATGAATGTCTGATGTATTAGATTAATCACTCTGTTGCATATATTGATAAAGTCTTCGAAAGTTACTCTTCTCATTGATGTGCAGCAGAAGCAGCGATACTCCAGCAGAATTTTACGCGTGTGAATTCACGATTATGTTGACAGTATAGAAAAGTAAACCTTACAGTTAGTTTTGACCGTTTGCGTTAATTCGCCACTGCTGTCTTTTTTTTTGCGTTAAAATATCAAATGTGCATTTCTTTCACAACGTGCCTGTAATAGGATACTGAAATAACATGCATTAGTTCAATACGTAAATCGGCTTATTATTTTCTATATGAAAGTTAAATTCAATTACAGAAATGTTGAAATAAAATATTCATGCATGAAATATTAAATATTCGAATGTATTTACTACATATATATGCTTATAATGTAATATTCTGTTTAGCTTTGTCTTATTTTAAATTCTTTAACAATATATATATATATGTGTGTGTGTGTGTGTGTTCTCTGTGCTCTTATATATTGCTTTGTGCTTAATCCATTTTGTTTCCTTCTATATGTATTCAAAAATAGCTTCATCACGCGTCGTATTTTTTAAATATATTTTTATGCTACATAGATTTGTTACGGTATTTTTCGCTTGGGCAATTCCACTTCCAATTTCTTACACGATGATATCACTTATAGAATGAATAGTTTACAAAAAAAAAAGTTGCGTTTGTATCGAAGAGTAAAATATGTAATTTGCATAAAATGAAAATAGAAATTAAAAAAATGTATTTTATTTACATACGCATTAAGCCTATTTAAGGATTTTTCATATGAAAGAAACAATCTTATTTGGTCGTGTAATGGAAACTAAAAAAAGTAAGCGGAAATATTAAGACGATTAGCATATAAATATATAACTGCTAAGTATATGCACATTGATATATATATATATATATATTAATGATGAGAATAAAGAAATACAGAAAATACTGACAAAATAGTGAAATAAAAAGCAACAAACTGAGTTATGTGTTCATCAAAGTTTCGTCTTTATTTACAGACTTCCTCTGGATAGATGGTATTAAGAAAACAAAAATCATCTGTAAAATATTAAAAAGATTTTCATATGAACTGTGACGCTGGCTGTTTAAGATACGGAAAAAAGACGTTGGAAATTTAAAAAATGAGAGGAGCTTATGTAGCAAGAGAGAGTGATATTTGTAATAACATTATATGGTCGTTTATATATTTGTAAAAGACGTGAACGCAGTTAATATTCTTTCTGGAAAAATATGTCTGTTAAAATGCAAATATACCCGAATAACGGATATGAAATTATGTGTTTTTGTTATGTAATTTATTGATTGGAATTGTAGGTATTAATTATGAAAGGGGGTGTATATTTGCTGCCAGAAGATTAACCGGTGTCTACAATTATAGTATGTTCTTTGAATAAAATATTACATATTAATGGGGTTACATCATAAACACATTCACGTTATTAAATTGTGCTTGGACTTGCGATATGCCCTGATTCAAGAAGTCTCCGACGCGGTTTATTTGAAATAATTTTAACTGTTTTTGCTTGTTTAAAGTAAAATGTGTGATTGTACTGCAATGAATGAAGGAATAATGCACTTAAAGAATTGCTATGTTTTACACCTCTTATATGTTCATTGAGCCTTTTTCCAACTTACGCTTGGTTTCACCAACGTATCTTAATAGCAAGTTTGTACATATGCCTGCATTGGAAACTATTTCTTTTTTTTAGATGTTTAGTTGTTTTTAATATTTTCCTAAAGTGTGTGATGTGGTATTTATGATCTGAATTCTTTGTTAGCTTGTGTCTTGCAAATTATTGTATTAACTGTGGAAACCGTGGTGTCAACGGCATTTTACCATGTATATGTGTGTGTGTAAGTGTGTGTATGTGTGTGTGCTTCCGTGTTTACATAGGTTTGACAACATAATTGCAAAGGCAACGCAAAAAAAATCAATAAAATATAATATAATCTACTGTGGGCTCTCTTTTTTGGCTGTTACAGCCTCGATTATCCGACGTATTTATTCATACAAATTGCTAATTATTCAAAATAAATTTTCTCTGATTGTTTGGTTAAATTACTCCTGTTTTTATGAGAGGATGTCGTGTATAAATAGACTTCTTATTATAATCTCTAAAATCGATCAATAATGTTTCAGTCTAGGGAACTAATTGCATTACAGGATGTTTAACATGTTTGTTTCTCCTGCCCTTAGTTAACAATTGTTGCTATATGGATTAAAGTATTATCTTCGCGAAACCTGAAAGAATGAATTTGGTCGAACAAATCTTTAACATATGGCTGTTGAGTCTTGATGTGAAATAATTGATCTTGCGAATTTCTAGGAATTATCACTTCAGATTATCACAGAACTACCGTTATGTATTACATTTGAAGAAGACAGTCTGGATTAAACACTTCCTTCGTCTATCTGTAAACGTACACTCGGCCAGTAATGTGGAATAAGAAACTGGCGTTTCCTATGAGAATAAACACATTTTGCATGAATATAATAATCAATTCACTATGAAGCTTTTTTCTTTCAAGTCAAGGTTTTCCTAATTGCATGTCTTATTTATGTTTATGTGAGAAAGGTCGTGTGCATATGAATAAAAATGCAAATACCTCAGAAACAGTTTGAAAACCTTGCAATATCCCAAATATTTCATGTTAAATGCTAAGCGAGAAGCCACACAAATATTTACTAGGATAAATAATAAAAAAATCATGTGCAGCAGACCTTTTTCTCATAAAGGGACACCTTCTTTTACCAACAAACACGAATAATACAATAATTTGCAACACACTATACAAACTAGAAATTCCAATTATATAAACCACATCACAGACTATAACACAAATATTTAAAACTAGAAAACATACAAAAATGCAGTTTCCAATGCAGGTATATATACAATTATTTGCCAAAATTACCACCATAGATACGTTGGTTAAACCCAACGTAAGTTGGATAAAAAGGCTCAATGAACATATAAGAGATATAAACCATAGCAATTCTCTAAATGCATTATTCTCTCATTTATTGCAGCATAATCACACATTTGACGTTAAACAAGCAAAAGTAGTTAAATTCAAGCACAATTAAACAACGTGCAGGTGTCTATAATGTCGCGATTTTAATAAGTGATATTTTATTAAAATAACTTAATTTGATTGTATGCACAGGTTAATTTCCTAACACCAAAGTAACACCCACGGTAGTTATTAATACAGATAACCTCAATCAATAAATTGCAAAAGAAAACACAATCATTTCATTTCTGTTATACTGCCATATTTGAATTTTAACAGATATATTTTTCCATAAAGAAAAGTAACTGCGTTCATATCTCTTAAAAAACATGCCACCGACTATATGACGTTATTAAAAATATCCCTCTCTCCAACTACATAAGCTCCTCTCCTTTTTTTAAATTTCCAACGTCTTTTTCCTTTTCTAAACTTTGCACAAGAATTTTCTTCCGTTTCTGAAATAGAAAACTTTGCACATAAAAAATCTTCAAATATATGAACTGGTGTTTTTTTTTGTTCTTACTCTTATTTATTCAGATGAAGTCTCTAAATAAAGTCGAAACGTTGATGAACTCATAACTCTGTTCGTTCCTTTATATTTATCTCTCTTTCCCTACCTCTCTCTCTCTCTCTCTCTCTATATATATATATATATATATATATATATATATATATGTAAATATATATATATTTGTGTGTGTGTGTGTGTGTGTGCGTTTCTGTGTGTGCGTGCATTCATCAGTTGACTTTATATAGGCATTTTTATATGTAAGTGTCGAACTTCAGTTTAAAATGCAAAAATCACATATGATAGTCTTATTGAGCTCTAATCGAAAACATTCATTTTAAAAGCACCCCTGTTATATCGAAGAACCTACTATATATTTCTTCGTCCTTCCTTTCTGTTTGTGGCCCTGTCGGTGGGGCATTAGAATACGCCGACTGCCCCCCCCCCTGCAGAGTGTAAAAGTCCCTCAATGGGGGTCCTGGATATGACCTTAAACTATATCCAGTGGTGAGGCCCCAGCTTGTAGGCTTTGGGGAGTGTGGAGCCACCCTTTAATTGCCATAGCTCCCAGGTCCACTCTGACCCGGAGTGGTAGTACCTGTTAGGGCCCCAACTATGGGTTAAATAGAAACCGACTTGAAATCAAATATATTCTATTAAAAAAAAATCTTCAAAATCTTTGGATTCGGCATTAAATAACCCGAAAATGGTTGATATGCCGTAAAACAAAAACAACCAATCAACCTTTCTGTTTGTGGTGTGATAATTACTTGAATTTACGTTTTAAATGAAACACTCACGTATCATGTTTCACTTGTGTTTAAACAGAAACATTCATTTAAGACGCGCTCCTCTCACATCAAAAATATCTTGATTTCATATTTCGGGACTTTTTACGTTTGTGTAATGAAAGTTTGTAAATTCAATTGTGAAGTGAGTTTGTAGTTGGTGGTAAGTTTTGTCAAAATAGCTTTCCTTTTATCTGTTTTTGTTTGTTTATTTTTTTTTTATATTTCCGAAGCTTTTCCGATCTCCAGATCCAGATAATCGAATACTTCTATATACATGATGGGCATTTGTTTGAAACGCTACAAACATCGCTCCAGCCATTTTCGGTCAACAGGAAACAAATTTACGCACACACGCATAAAAGTTCCTTTTATATAATAGTACTTAGATTGGTAGCATATATATTGATAGATAGATACATAAGTTGATGAATAAAACACACACACACACACATATATGCGTTTATATATATGTGTGTGTGTTTATGTGTGTATATATGCATTTGTGTATAGTCTAAACATTTTATTTATTCCAAGTACACGCTGCGTTAAACTGTCGAAATTTCAGCTAAATTATTAAACATTTACCTTAGACTCAATCTTGCTAACTTTATTTAACCTTCATTGCATAAATATATTTACAAAATTCTACAAGTTTAAGAATAATTTTGTAATAAGATATATCTAGTGAAATTATGTAGATATTAATAAGGTACTTTCTTACTCGATCATTTGGGGGAATATTGAATGTATCTGGAAGTTAGTCCAAGTTTGGCGAATATTGACCTGTCCTTTAATAAGCATTTCTTAAAAGGCGACTTCGGGAAGATATGAAAATATATTTTAAGACAGCCTGTGCGACTGCATTAATCATTGATATGATACTGTCGCCGTTTTGTTTGTAAAATTCAGCTGTTATTCTTATGGATTCGCTATTAAATAACTCGCAAAAGATTTTAGTACAACATAAAAAGAGAACGTTACGAAAATTATATGATAAAATGTTAATAGATATGAACAATTTGTGACCGATATTTTTTCATAATCGCTATATTCGGTATTAAGTTATATAGAAAATGCTGATACAACATTAAACAACACCAAGTAACAAACCGATTTTCAAAACATTTCTGTTAGATATATTGTTTGCAGTAATATTAAACAATAAACTTTTTCTAACTATGTGTAACGTAGTACGCAAGCTTAACCACGCGACCAACCCGTTGCATGCATTCTACTTCACAAAATAATGCTAACAACAAACAAATAATTCGAAAACACTTTTTTGTAACAACGACATTTATTTTCTCATCCTGCTACGCGTTACTTCTCATTACGCTGCAACGTCTTTTCTATGAACGCCGTTTTTATAGTATTTTCCCCACCTGTGTCTTCAATTCACAGTCATTTGCATATGCGCGTTCACAATCTGCTATGTATGAAGTGATTTGTGTTTGACCATTGAATTAGGATCAATTTAATAAATTATGAGATTTTTTAAAAACAAACTGGTGTATACTATATTGGTACTGCGTCCAGTGATGCGTATATCCTTTACATTTACATTATTTATTTAATATTATCAACCTACTGTACTTTTACGTTCCTAGTTACACTTTACTTTCTCCGAAAAACAGTGTCCTTTAGTGTTTTACTGACTATGGATACTCAGGAAAGGGTGGCTGCGCGTGAAACAAGTTGGGAGGAGGTGCACAATCTCCGACCACACCTCTCCTGTCTACATTGTTAAATACAAGTGGCAAGTTAAGCGTATGTACAAGACGACAGGAAACAAATGCCAAGATAAGCGGAGAGTATATACAGCGCCTAGAATTCACAAATGATCACCCATCTTATAGTAAATAGGCCCAACGTTGTTAAACTTCGATCTGATGAGAACCGATGTGTCAACACGATTATGCCGTATTCTCTCCGATATATTACATGTTATTCTCAATGGCGGTAACATCTAAGGCATTCAATTTATTAACAAGGCAAAAAAATCTAGTAAGCATGTGACTTATTCCGAATTTTACTATTGATTGGTTGTGTCTATTTCTTTAACAGAATGAATTTTACTTTTATTTAAAAAGCAATTCAGATTGAACCACAAAGATTTCATCAAAACCTTCGTCTTTTGCGTAAGTATAAAACAGTATCAGTTTTTAAAGACGCACATTATCTTATTCAATCGATCTTATTTTGTACATGTTTTTTTTTATTGGAGATGCATCTGATGTTATAAAAATAGATTAGGATATGCTTCCTGTAGATTAAAACAGAAAGATTAAGAATTCAGATTTATTAGTGTGCTGACCGAATTCTAGAAGACACAGAGAAGGTCACCTTTATATTTTTAGACAATTTAATTTAGATGCTTTCAAATTGGATATTATTTTCGAATGGGTTCGATATTTCCAATTATGTATGGAACCTTATCCAATCGCGAATATGTTTTAATATATTTTTATCAGCTATATTTTAGCTGTATCAGAGCATGCTAATCCGTTGCAATAAATAACGAATGGATTATTTCTGTGTTAAAGGCTTTGCATCTCAAATAATATTAAGTCTTAATATATATTATGTTATAATCGATTATCCTTATCAAATTAATATCGATTTTCTAGGTGCATAAAAAATGATGTTTATGCATTCATTAATCACGTGTTAACTAGCTATGTGAGTAAAATCCTTCAACCTTGAGCAATAATTTAATATTTTCAATTATTTTTTGTACATAATTAATCGCTGGAACTTGACAGCATCGATCAAGTCCGACGATGCTGCAATGGAAAAGTATTTATTAAAAATGATATGAACATAATGTCAACAAGTGCAAATGTAAATATTGTTTTAGTGCGAAAAAACACAATAAGAGTAAGAATGACTATAATGTATTAAGATTTCGTGTGTTTTTTATTTGTTTTTTCGACGTAAAAAACACCATTTAAAAGGACGCCAAATTTCGTAATGCATTTTCTAGTACACACAAAGGTTACAATACGTCACAACACTATGTAACGCGTTTGTTTGTAAAGATTAGTTCAAGTGATTATTTCTTTGAGTAGGAAGTTGACAAGTCATCTCTGTATACCATTATTTACTACATACTATTAAGGAAGAACCCTGTTGCTTATATGTATTTAACTTAATATTTAACCATGAATCATTAATGTTGCGTAATAATATAATATATAAAATAAACCAGTTTATTTATTTTATGAATTAGCTAACTATTACGTCTTTTAGAAGCACTCTATAACATCTTCACTCTTAGGCGAATATTAACAATAACTAATATATGAAAAATGTCAGACGGATATGCAAATTTCTGATACTGAATATCAATGTATGTAGCAATAGTATATACTACGTGAAGAGATTACAAAATTAGACCAAAGATGTTTTACCTCTGTAAAATCTTTACAAGCCTTACGGTATAAATATGTTGTCATATATTTCATTTGGAGTATTAAACAAATCAGTGAGTTATACAGATATATTGTTTATATAAATACATTATTTGATCATGGGAATCTGTGATTGTATGAAAATAAAGGAGCGTTGTATGCATTTTTGGGGGTCACAGTAAAGGATTATCGAATTGAATCTAATAAATAAGCATTCATAGAAATAGTGATCAAGACAAAATATTCCTCATTTAAAGCATTGCCGAATTTCTTAATTCATAGTACATACATTTTTCTGTGGGGATTGCCTCAGACGAAAATCATTTGTGGTAGTTTGTAACGGAGACTTGAAGACAATATATAGATATTTGAAAATATAAACTATGTGACTAAGTGGTTTTTCAAACATAATCATCTCCTAAAAATACACGAATTATGTTTTAAACCGATACTCTTCTTTATACAGACTTATATTTGAATTATATTTTATAGGTTATTAACAAACATTACTTAATTTTCTCGGAACTAATACGATGGTATTTATCGTTATCTAGAAACACGGTGACAACCACAATATACTCGGTTATATGAAAAAATTTATCTCTGCGGTCTCTATCTAATTACTCAGACAATGTCTGGTCAAAACCTTTGAAATTTTACATAAAGGGTATTCAGAGATAGGGCAAGCTTTTTCATCGGTGAAGGTCGATAATTTTTAGTTACCAATATATAAGTGTATGTATGTTTGCATGTCTGCTTGTAACTTTCGACAGAGGCGACGAATTTTACCAATATCAGTATCGTTTTGAAGTTCGACCTTTCATACAATAAATATCGAAACGTTGCCTAAAAACATTTTCATCTTCACCTTCAACCGGACACTTTTCTACGGAAGGAGGGGGGTCGCTTTTTTCACCGATATTTTTAAAAGATATCCTCTCCTTCGATTTTCTAGCCTTAATATAAACAGAAGTAACTTCAGTTTTGGCGGCGGTCGTAACGGCAAAGACGTCATATTTTTGTTCCTGTTCTTTTCCTCCTTTGCGGTACGGGTTCGAGCCTGCCTTCCAACTACCAATTTTTTTTCTTTGCCCAACATACACATCCAAACATCGGTGCAACGCCGGGCTGAAATGCGTGTATATCTATAAAAGTGAACGTATCTGTGTGTCTGTGTGTCTGTGTACATTTTCCTACGCAACAACTCTGTCAGTCTCAGTCTACACGCTCGAAATTTGATATGCAGCGTACTGAGAAAATATTTGTCATCCGTTTTCTGGCTTAAACATTAGACATTTTACATAAATGTTATATAGAGATAAGACAAGCTTTTAAATGAGATTGGGTCGAAAAATTGAGCTACCAATATATTAAATGTATGTATGTTTGCATGTCTGCTTAAAACTTTTGACAGAGACGAAGGATTTTCACAAGACTAGTATTGTTTGTAAGCTCGACCCTTCAGATGCAGAAAAAATCGCTACAAAATTAATTTTCCACCCTCAACTGGGCACATTTCAATAGGGAGGAATCGATTTTTTTGCTGATATTTTCGAAAGTCATCCCCTGTTTTTGATTGTCTAGCCCTAATTCAAACCTACATCACTTCCGGTGTGCCGGTGGTTGTAACAGCAAATACATCACGTTTTCCCCCGTTCTTTTCTTCCTTCTCCGTATGGGTTGGACGCTGCCTTTCTACTACCACTTTTATTAATTTTTGTTTTGCTCAACACATATCTTAAACCACCCGGGCAACGTCGGGCCCCCATGCTAGTATATACATACATACGAACATACATGGAACACATTACACTAGGGACTATTCAAATCATTGCATATAAAACAACGAGATTAATGATACGGATGCAAAAATAGCAATATTTATTTTTTTAAAAATCACCAGATCCCATGCTATATGGGTGAACAATCGCATGATATTTTTTCCAAAAGGAGACCAAATTTTATAAATTCTATGAGGAAAAATAATTTTGCTGAATCGTTGATATTAATGTCCCAGTTGACCACATAAGGAACACGGAGAAGCGAAGCAAATACAAGAGACTGGATAGAAAGTTGAAAGGAATATTTGATTAAAATGAGAGTCACGATAACACCAATAATCGTGGGAACCTGTAGAACAATCGATGTTGAATAAATAGTGTGAGTAGTTAGAATCAAGGTTCAAGCTAAAAAGATATACAGGACAACAATAATGAAAACGGCTGAAATATCTATGAAAATCTCGAATGCGGAGATTAATTCACATGCGTCCCGGTCGCAAGTCGTATGCATAAAATAGACAGCAAATGTGAACAAAAATTAGAAAACGCCACATGGAAATAAGAAAACTGAAACGCTAAAATTTACAAAGTTCACCACTCAGAAAAAAAATCCCGAATGAGTGTCTGCAGCACAGCAAATTATTCAGAAGGCTAGAGGAGATTGAAGAATAAGCAACACTATAGAAGAAACTTAACCTCTACTTAAAAGTTGCGAGGGTGAATGTGAACTTGAAGAGACACTGCCATCTGAATTCTCGTAAAAACTAATGCTCATTACGAGCAAGAAATCGAGAAAGAATCATCCGTTGACAAAACGCCAATACATTTGCAGAGATTACCGAAAGTGGTGTTAGTTCCTGGCAATCTGGAGAGACTTGTTGTCACTAAGCTGAAAGAGAACATAACAGGCTGTTTTCAGTAAGTAATCTCTGATAATACCATGGGTGTAAAGTTAAGAGAAATATCATAATAAAACCAAGAATTTGGTGCCTAGATATAAAAAAAATTAGTATTATTATGCACAAAAGAAAATTGTCAGTCTTTATCTGTGTATTCGTTTCCTATGGACTTGAAAACGGTTGGACTGATTTTTTTTTTTTAAATTTCACACGAAGTTTAGTTGTGTCCTTACGTAGGTTTGCGTCGAAATATTTTCTAATAAGACAGATACTCGATAATCAAAATATCCGATAATATGATTCTTACAAATGATATACCTTACACATCCTAACATCACGAATGCATTTGAAAATGTTTCTCTTTTAACACACAAGTCGAAAATAAGCCACAGTTCCTTGATAAGAAAGGTGCGATTTCTGAACGAAGGTTTCTGTTTAAAGCACATGTGCACCACGATACTTGATATTTTCATTTTAAATTAAATCCAAACCGTTATAACCGCACAAGTGGTATAGTCAGGTATAGAAATTCAAAAGTAGGTTCTTTGATATGACAGATGCCCGTTCAAAATGAATGTTTCTCTTTATAATACAGTTGAAGCATGTTAATGGATTTTAAATTTTAAACTTAAATTCAACCCGTGATATATGAAATAATTTTATAAAATTAACAGTAAGTTCCATACAGATCAATGTGACTAAAAAAAAGTGACTGCCTGAAGGCATGTTCCGCTGTCACGTGGTGCACCGAAATTGGTCCCACAATTAGCGCAGGCAAACCAATCGATTTCATTGACAAATTGGTGATGACAAGGATTATGATGCTAATAAAAATATGGAAATGTATAGCATGTGTGTATCATTATACAATTTCAGTGAAGGTCGGATTCTAGTTATACAGGGTGACCCCCCAAAAAAACAAAAGCTAAATGGAGGCCATCTAGAATATATGCTATAGAACGGGGGAAAAAGACCAAAGGCCCTAGTTATGACCAAAGTATAATTTCATTACGACAAAGCACTAAGAGATGGGGCCTAATTAGTGTAGGGGCCAGTTTTTGTGGGTCATCTTGTATATGTATATTTTCGAAAGTATGTATAATAGAATAATTACTGATGATTAAAATACCAAACATGGTCATCGCGGTAGAAATGTAACAATGGAGATAATTGAGACTTTTGTGATTGAATGATCTCTGCACGACATAAATATAACGAAACATATTCAAAGTTTGTTTATATAGAGACTACACATACATGCATGATCTTATATGCACTGTATAGGTATACTACATCTCATGATACTCTCTGTAAAATGAATAGATTTTTATCGAATAAACGTTAAAAAACTTATAAATTATAAGTATTATTTTCAATACAGCCATGCAGTAGCGGGTTGAAAAAAGACTCACAAATAAGTCAAAGAGCAGACATCTAGAATTAAAGGATGGTACATGTCAATTAAATTCTATCTATATCGAATATATTATCAAAAGAATCGAGAGAAAACTTACTACACGTTCTTCAAGAAATAGTCATGCAGAATATCTAGCCAGCAAAAAATAACTATAATTACCACCTGGAAAAACAGCCATGAGTATTGTACGTGAAGAGAATAACGATAATTAAATACTTGAAAAGCACCGTAAAAATGTAGATATTAGATGCAAACAGGGGGTTTGTACAATGCATTAAAATCTACATATTATTTTTATTTGGCGTGTCTGGAAGCAATACACTGGCATTAATCAGTCTATATGTATTTCTGATAGAGTTTGTAGAAAGCATGTTTATTAAATAAGCCTCAAAATTATCGAAAATAAAATACACAGTATGTTTTGTTATTCTATCCTTTATAACGTAATTATGTACGGATACCAAGCGTTTATTTCTGTGTAAGAGAATGCATGGAAACGCGAATGAAAATATTAGCCACAGTCGAAGTATATCTGGCTTGCGAAAATATTAGCAGCAGAAGTCGTTAAAGCACTAAATAAGTTTTTAAAATTTTCACGAAATTGCCTCACAAGTAAATGAGAGAAAAATACTCCACGAAGACCAAAGAGAAGAAAAGTGCTTGCGGTGAAGATGGACGTGTAAATACGAGCGCAGTAAATAGCTTACAAGAGCAAGCATTAGGATAAAAACAAGTTGTTATCCGGACAAGACTGGCATGCAAATACGAGAATGAGAAAGTGCTTGCGATAGACAGGGTCAGGTGGCAAAAAGGCAGGGATTTTAAAACGCTTATGTCTCGTAGAAAAACTTTGGAAAAAATTATAAACGTTGCTTTGGAAGGACCACAACTAAGTTTGATTTTTACTTCTTTCATTTTTATTTGTGTGTTTCTGCGACTGTGCCCACGATACATTATTATTTTGGATACCGCGACAAGGCCTTTTAATTAACGAAAATGTCAAAATGAAGAGAAACAACGAAGAATAAACGTCATTATATAATAATGCAGCCGCAAAAGAGAGACGTTAAAACAAACGAGGCCGGGAGCGAAGAATTTGTAAAAGGCATATTGCACTAATCTGTGTGTCAAGGGTTCGCTTTTTTACCCCTTGCAGGTCACTTTCGAATTTTCTTGTGTCCTGCCAGTCATATTACAATCTGAGTCTATGATGTTTTGTAGGGAACGTTGTTTATCTTCAATGCTGTTTTAGTATTTAAGACTAAAAGTTTAACTTATGGGTCAGCCATGCAGTAAAAGAGATTTCGTTTCATGATCATTTTAACGTAACAAATAGTTCGGAGATTTCGCAAGTAATGTGTAATGTTAAACAGTTGTAATGCATGAATGAAGATGTGCATTAAAATTATAAAAATACGAATAAATCTTTGTTCCTTAAAGACTATTAATTTTGTTCTAATCGTATGTCGTTTATTATTTACTGTCATCCGGTCATTGTGAATTTTTTTTATTTATAATGAATACAAGGTATATTTTTATTTTTACTTATCTTTAATAAGAGAACTGGAAAAAAAACTTATTCTTAACACAGGTTATACTAAAAGCTGATAAGTAATTTTGTCTTGTTTTCGAGGTTTCTAATCATGCCTGATGCTTTCGTTTGTTGGTGTTTTTCTATTTGTATTCAGAAAAATACTGAACGCTCTAATAGTAATATTTTATGTCGCTTTAGTTTTTAAATAAACGGCAAGCACGGTAGTGTGCCAATCAGGTAAGAAACTTGACATGGATAGAATTATTCTTTAAAACTGACCTAAAAAGAAAAGGGTTCACTAAATATAAGGGCTGTACACAGTTCTCGGTTATCGAGATCGAGAATCGGAATAGCGACTTGATGTTTATATAGATAGTCCGATAAGTATCGACAGAATTCAGACATCAACTCAAATTTCCCGGATATAGAACGTAATCTAGTAATTAGATGTTAGTCGCTGGATGTTTGATGGATAGGTTTATACAAACAAATCTTAGAAGATAGTGGCAATTGGAGAAAAGTGAGTGAATAAACAGTTCTCGCATAAGATAGCAGAACTTCTAATGCTTAATAATAAAATCATACTATATTAAGACACGAAAATATAAAAATGCGGTCATTGGTGTATAAGATATTTATATCCGAGGAGTTGAAGGACACAGATAATGCCTTTGGTATGTTAGATCAGGTGTCAACCGACATTGTCTCGAATATGCTCGTCAAACGTGACGGAGAAAATCAGACACGAAAATAGGTTGAAATTGTATTGGATAGTTTTTGTAATTAAGGTGAAGAGCGGTAAGAGGCAAAAAGGGGCAGTAAACTAAAAAAAGATTAGATTAACTTACTATCTTCTAAGATAATCTTGTTAAAAGTAACTGAGGAAGGAGACAAATGAGTCAGTAGGAATAGCTATAATTACAAGTTTAGCCAAAGATTTCTAAGAGGAGGTTTTAACTAAATGAAAACTATTTGGAGAGTTGGCGTAAAAAATTCATCAAAGACAAGATATATGTTATGACTGATAGAATAGTGAGTAGTTGTGTAAGACAATAAGGTAAAAATTTGCCCGAAAAAATAAAAATAACACGAATACATGTATTTGTAAAATGTATCTTGGAACACAAATTACAGATTAACATATGAAGCGACTTCATTACTAAAAAGTATACCGTTTCAGTTGGGGGAATATACAAACTCAGGATTAATAAACATCCCTGACTAATCAAACTCAGATTGTAGTTGTGTTACAGGTTTTTTAAAAGCAGTTTTAACATATAAAATGGCATTCTTGCACAACCAATCTGAAACACTTCGACATTGCTTCAATGAAATTTCTCAAAATACCAAACGTCATAAATTATTGCATTTAAATAGATACTTATCTTTTACCATATATAAACGTTTCCTGTGAATTAAAAATAAATCCTTGGAATGCATTTAAATAAAAAAGAAAAAAAGAAATGAGCAAAAAGAGTTGATGAAAATAAAACTGTGAAATAGAAATGTCGAACACCCTAAACGCTAAGACATTTTTATATTTGGATATAATATTTATGTATTATGGCGTGATATTTTGTATTTTCTTTTTTGTATCTTGTATTTCGCAGGCAGGTTTAATTAAAATATTTTTTTGATAAACGAAGATATGCATAAGAGTGCGTAAAATATCAGTGTCATCCGAAGGATAGTTGGCTTGCGTATTTTCATTTTAAAACACATATAAATCTTAACAAATGCGGGTGATCTTGCGTCAGAGGAATACGATAGAAGAACACTCCACCTGGTTGAAAGAGTAGCAAAGTGCACGCGAGTGAAACGGTAGTTTAATTACAAGGAAGGGGAAGTGTTGGCAAGCGCCAGTGTAAGGAAATAAGCAAGTTGTTAGTTGAGCAATATGAATGAGTGAATAAGCGGGTTCGAATGTGCTCCCGTCAAGTGGCCGAGAGACAGACATTTTTAAAACAACTTTAGTTAGAATAACATATAGATACATTTCATTTGCACTTCGAAAAAATGCAGAATCGATTTTTCATTTATTTTCCTTCTTTCTATTTGTTTGTTCTTTATGACGAATGACCAGTCTATTTGTTTGTCCGAAAGGTGTGAAATGTTATGACACAATTTAAAAGTAACGACCACTTTACACATGAAGTGTAACACTAAAATAACATTAAACATGCATTTATGTTGGTATTTTGGAAATTTTGACTGAAAATCTCATCGGAAACTCTATATGAGTACGAACACATGCATTCACTTGTAATTTAGCAGCGAAGACTGGCATAATCAGATGCAAACCCTGGATGAAAACTGGCGATTCGTGGCCTAGGATCTTAATAGAATTTACTGGAAGAGTATATGCTTTTTCGTATTCGTAGATAGTTTATTTAACTATGGAACGAAATAAGCATGAACGTGGTATTAATTTATTGTATCAGAAAAGTGTACTGCAGAGGGTAGTAATCGCTTTCAAAGTTGTACGAGAATCACCCGAGTGTAATATTACGGTACAGTTAATCAATCTGCATGTATATAAATTAATATTAAATTCTAAGATTCAATTATTTATGACGCAATCAAAATTACTGTGTGCAAAGGTGGTTCAACATGAACGAGAAGAATCGATTCTTTAAAGTAATTAAAATGTGAAGAGTAGTAAACGTATTCGCAATATCAATCATTTGATAAAGTGCCCCAAGTTTATTCATAAAATACACATTTAACAGATTACTAGACAATATTCTTATTTCAATTTACAAAAAAAAAAACGCAAGAAATCTTACTAGTGGGAGGCGAGTACGGCACATTTGAGATACGAATATCGCATGCGATTTCTAAACAATGTTGAACATATAAGACTATAAAGTTGATTGTTATAAACCCTAAAAGAAAACAAAACATGCGTTTAAACGGATGAACAGAGTGTCGTATATGAGGACAGAGATCTCCTGGCTTCTGGAGTATATGAATTTATTTAGGAATGAAACATGTTAGCAACTGCGACGACAGAATAACACTCTTTATCTAACACATTATTCAGCATTTCTTTAAACGTGCCACCGTTTTTCTACTATTTAATACATTAAACAGTAATGACATGAGCTCAAACACCATAGGAAATCACGCATAACCATGTAATGCTGATCCAGTAAAGATAAACTGAAAAATATAGAACAATTGTGTTGGTGTATATGGGAATAGATTCATTTACACTAAAACGAACAAATCTCATAATCTGAAATGATTTATTATCAGAAACACATAGACGACATCTTGTTTCAGACATTTTTTCCATTTCTTTAATTACTTTCCGTGCGTTCTTATGCAAGTAAGAAACTCGTCAATCTATGTTAAGTCTAACATAGACATCTACATCTACAACACAGAATATTTGTTCTGTTAATTGCGTTTGCAAGTAAGCTTCATAAAGGATCCTCGAATGTCATTCTAGGCCAACTGTTTATTTGCAAACTAAATAACAAAGAAGTTTACTCCTCAGACCGTGCTGGCATGGCTCCTTGTAGATTGTTTATCTTGATTTATATTATTAAAAACAGTTTACATCACTGCATTTGGATAAAAAATAAAAACATACAATGCAGTTTAGTTTGCATGTTCTGTAATATTCCATCGTAATATTCAGAACGAGTTTTTTGTATGATATAGAAATCGCTCTTCAAATATTTCCGTTTTTTTATGTTCCTGATTTATAAATGTCAACATTCACATTGTGGTTCACAGTTATATGTGAACCTCAATTATTATCTCGTTGCTTCTCTGGACATCCCGAATACGTTCCCTATAGGTATGTTTTGTATGTTGTATATACTAGTGTTATTTTGCCATCATATGCCTGCAAAAAGAAAGGTATCTCGTTTATGTATTAAGCATATTACATGCCTTCGACCATTTAAAGTTCATGGAAAGGTAGAGGAAATAAACATTAATATACATCTACTGCCATGATCCACTGCATGGAAAAGATGGGCAAATAAAAGATAAGATAAAATTAAAAATCAAGGCGAACTGTGCTAGCTTCTAACAAAGTAAAGTATTTTTTTATTTAACGTAAATTACAGATAATCTGAAAAGAAGTGTGACTACCTATTAGCTGAGCATAGTATATGTTCTCGTTCAGGACTTCTAATGTAAGTAATTGCGTTACAACTTCTGAAAAAAAGGATCAAACTAAAATTACTCCTGACAATAATGCGTAAATTTACACGGATACACTTCGTAGAAAAAATCAACATAATTTCATTTATAATTATAATTAAAACAAGCAATACGAATTTTGACAAAAACATACTTAATCGACCCACACCTGTTTTTTACACCATTCCAGTAAAAAAAGTAACACATTGTATTTTTCACGGGTATGCTGTTTTTATCATCAACATAATTATGTTCCCTTTGATTGCTATATGGCGGAACATTATATTGTTGCTTACAATACAACACATAAGTTTATTTTAAAACTACAATTGAAAAACTCAATTTAGGTAACTTGATTATGTATGAGAGCCACAGTCTAAATCACCGGCTCGATACGGGTCAACAAACTGGGCGCACGTTTTTTTTTCTTTCTGTTGCTAGGTAACATCAGTGACCGATTTGCTAAGCACATTTCTTTGTCTGTGCGACGGTGTTATTTTGCATCGCACCCGCGTATTGTTTTTACAACTAGGCCAATGTTGCCGTCTATTCGCAAAGATGCCCTCCCCCCCATAATAATTCTCTTATTCATTTATTTAAATGAAGTTGCAGTGCGAACTATGATGGGCGAACATCGCAAAGATTAGATTTTGGTTTGAAACAGCATGTACCTTCAAAGATTCATCATGCAAATTTTTCACCCTCGGATGTTCGGAGCAATACGTATGGTTCTGCGATTTGCGACCATCTTATAAATAACCATACGTATGCCACGAATTTCAGTGCTGACATATTTGCGATCCTTAGTAAGTCGCACTCTCCCTATCATTTGAAAATTTTAGAGGCTCTTTTTATTAAGCCTTTGAGACCTTCTCTTTGCAAGCAAAAAGAAAATCTTCTAGGACTTAATTTAGTCTCTATGTAATCCCCCCGTTTCTTTTTGCTTTTTTTTTCATACCGCCGCCATATTCATGATTTTTTTTTAATCGTATTTTCCTCGATTTAGCTTTGATAATTAAGGAATTAGCTAACCTTTATTTTCATTTTTTTATTTTTTTAAATTCATTCATTATGATTTTTGGTCGGTATTTAGCCGTTATAAAATTCTGTACCCTCTGGAATAAATATATATATATATATATATATATATATATATATATATATATATATATAATGCTATCTTTATCACACTGTCTATAATCTTATAAGAACATTTTTTCACTTATAATATAATTTTCTAGCTAATAATCTTTAAGAATAATGTATATGCTGTTAATTGAGACATGATAGTAACATTTGCTTTCACGTGAAATACTATATATTTCTCGTTATTATAATATAGAACAACCGGCAAAAAACCCCAATTGTTTGCATGCGGTAAACATTATTAATAAACATTTGCAAGAATCGTTAATGCATTTAGACTGCAAATTACGGCATCTAATGCAAGAAAAACAACTTAAAAATAATTTAAATTGTAGAAGCAAAAGTAAATACGTTGAAAAGAGACTAGGTTATTACGTTAGATTACAGTTGCAGTGAGAATTTATATGATGAAATTATAGGAAACTGAAATAGGATTTACCAGATTAATGTATTTAATTCCTGCGTGGTTTCTTAACCAATCGGTTAACTATGAGGTGTCACTTCAATTGCGTTTGATAACTTATATCTCCCGGTATATTTTTTATGTTCCATTTATGAATAATAGATGTGATTATGAGGTGGTAGTTTATTCATGTCTGTTTATAAACACGGTTTCTTCTCCGTGTTGTATATATATATATATATATATATATATATATATATATATATATATATATATATATATATATATATGTGTGTGTGTGTGTGTATGTGTGTATATATATATTTATATATATATACACACACACATATATATATATATATATATATATATATATATATATATATATATATATATATATAATGGATATAGTGTTCGTTCGACCTTTCGCCCTGAATCGGCTGATGTTAAAAAGTCGCCCATCAGTTCTGTACACAATCCGAACTCCACGGGAAAGATGTTTGTCTGTGAGATGGAGGATAGCAGTAATGAAGATGGAGAACAGGGTTGGGGCAATGACACATCCCTGTTTCACTCTCTTGTCAACCCTGAAGGGATCTGTTTCATCTACACTACTACTGAGGACTGTAGCTCACATATTGTCATGCAGCAGTCTCAGTACCTGAATGTACCTCTCTGGGCATCCTAACTCCCTCTCTTCCAAGCGTTCCTCTCCAGTGCTGCTGGTCTCGTCCCACTCTGGCATTGAAGTCTCCAAGTAGGATTATCTTGTTCCCCTTGGAGGCCCCTGGATAGAATGGTGTCAAGGTCAGCATAAAAGGTCTCCTTTATTTCATCATGTGCATCAAGCGTTGGAGCATACGCACTAATCACAGTGACCATTTGGCTGCCCGCAAGCATCAGGAGCATGGTCATTAGGCGTCCGTTGATGCCCGAAGGGGGCTCATTGAGGTGGCGGAGGATACTGTTGTTTATAGCAAAGCCCACGCCATGGATATGTGCCTCTTCTTCAGGCCTTCCTTTCCAAAAGAAGGTGTACCCGCCTGTCTCCTCCCTCAGCTGCCCGTCGTCAGCCAGTCGGGTTTCAGAGAGCGCAGCTATGTCAATCTGGAACCTCCTTAGCTCTCTTGAGATAATGGCAGTTCTTCTTTCGGGGCGATCACTTGTTTTGTTGTCCATGAGGGTCCTCACATTCCAGGTTCCAAAATATAGGCGTAGGTTTTCTTTCTTTTTCCGACCGCGTGGTGGTGATCCCTTTGGATGCGGTAGTCCAGACAGGTTTTTTTTAGGCAGTCTATTTTTAGGGGTACCTTTTCTAACCCCCTCCCATACTGGGGTGAGCAGAGTGGATCCTAAACAGGGCTGCTCAGTCATGGATGCAACTGCCGAAAAAACTCTTTCTGCGTCGGTCCGTGAGGTTAGCGACTGAATCTGACACCCACCGCCTATGTGCCGGGTTGTAGCTAGGAACTGCAGGACTACACTGTCCTGCTCCCGTCACCACTTCCTGGTCGCCACAGGACTTTCTATCCGGGAATTAAGGGAGAGCTGTCTCTGCCTCAGTCCGGGAGCTTAATGACTAAAACTGTCAGAAGACTTTTCCATCCATGATGTAGAGTAGGATGTGTTTCCTTTCGGGAGGACGCCTGCGCGTGATGTCTTTAAACGTGGGGAGACTGATGCGCCTGAAGGCACCACACGCCCCCTTGGCAGAGGAGGCCTGATTCCAATGGCATGGAGAACCACGACGACTGGAGACCCTCCTCTGTTGCAGTCTTCATCCGCCTTCAGTGCCGTCGTGTCATTATTGCCATCACCCGCCGCATCAGCCGTTGAGGTCTTTTGGATCACTCTTTGTCTGGAACCTCCCCTTCAACCTGGCACCCATTGGTGGCCCTACCAGGAGCCTAGGCTCCAGACGGAATCTCTCTCATGCTACAGTATACAGACGATAACGCCTGTGTAGCCTTCTCAGAAGAGGACCTACAGTGTACACTGGTTGCCTTCACGAGGGCGTACAAACAGCTAGGACTAACAATTAATATAAAAAAACCTCAAATCCTTCATCAATCACCACCAAACAGTACTCCAGTCTCACCCCCGAACATCTCAATTAACAACGCTAGACTGGAAAATGTGAACCACTTCCCATACCTAGGCAGCATCCTATCATCAAAAGCCAACATAGATGATGAAATACAAAACCGTCTCAGCTGTGCCAGTGGGGCTTTCTCAAGGCTAAGGAAGAGAGCATTTGAGAACCGTGACCTTCTGGCAAAGACCAAAATCATGGTATACAAAGCTGTCTTGCTGCCCACTCTTCTCTATGGATCGGAGACCTGGACCACATACAGGAGGCACGTAAAAACCCTGGAGACGTACCACCAAAGATGCCTCCGAAAAATTCTCAGAATCAGTTGGAAGGGCCGACGCACCAACACTAGCGTCCTGAGTGAGGCTGACTTTCCTACTGTCACCGCTACTGTTGCTCAACGCCAGCTCAGATGGACTGGTCATGCTGTCCGAATGCCGAATCTTCGCCTCCCAAAACAGATTTTCTACTTTCAGCTTGTTGAGGGAAGCGTGCCCAGGGTGGCCAAAAGATGAGGTATAAGGACAACATAAAAGTAAATGTAAAGCGGTTTCACATTGACCTTGAGACATGGTAGAACGTGGCTGGGAGCAGGTTGGCATAGAGGAGCGTTGTCCATGAAGATGCTGCGCTTTATAGCAGTGACGTTAATCAAGCTGCTGAGGATAAACGCAAGCATAGAAAGGACAGATTATAAACCAAGCCCACCAACCTCATCTTTATCTGCCCAAATTGCATAAGCAAAATTGGATCTATGATTGGGTTCTATGCTCACCTGAGGACCCACAGGAGCCACAACGGAGGAAAGTCTTACTCGGACACGAGTGACCGCCGATGACTATATATATATATATATATATATATATATATATATATATATATATATATATATATATATATATATATATATATATATATATATATATATATACGAGTAACTTGAACTTTTTTTCATTATCAATTACCAAATATATAAAAAAAAAACTAATAAAATATATATATATATATATATATATATATATATATATATATATATTACATGGAGGGTCACCACTTATCAATGCCCGGAGTCTACTCAGGGGTAAGGGTTATTGCGTATACAGTAATCACTGAAATAGTATTGTAGTAATCATTGGTATTGGAGATTTGATAGAGTGTCTTACTAAAGGGGGCGGTTTGTCAGAAATTTTTTTATGTTGTATTTGAAGACATCCAAGTTGTAGTCAGGTGGGAAACAGGCGAACGGAAGAGAGTTCCACAATCGTGCACTTCTGAGAAAGAAGCTCGCCTCATGGAATCTACGTTTGGATCTAGGCACAAACAAAGAGTGGGGAAAATTATTGACAGTAGTTTCAGCCAGACGACGGATTGGCGAGGGGGGACGAGAGATTGGAGCTCATACGAACACTTGCCATGAAAATAACGATAAAATAAAGACAGGCTCGCAACGTCTCTTCTGTGGGAGAGAGGCTGCAGGGAAGAGAAAAGAGCATCCCCCACCAAACCATGGTCTATTTTATACTGTGTCCAGGCAGGATAGGCTGTTTTTAGCAGCTCATGCCCAGATGTGGCAGCAATACTCCATCCTTGGACGTACTTTTATACAGATAGAGAATTGCATCAACAGTGAGATATCTTCTGGAGCGGTAGATTCGTAAACATATTTGTTTTGTTCTTGTAAAAAATAAATCCAACTTGCAATCAAAAATATAAATAAAATTCGTAAAATGCCGATGTAAAAAAACAGAAAGGAATTTCAGCTTTGTTTTTATTTGCATGTCCAAAACGTGAAAAATACTAACACACCTGAAATCGCACAAGCGACCTTTGCCCCAGTTTGGATGCCAGTAAATGCGTGTGTTTTTGTAATACATGAATATTAAATTTACTTAGATTTTTTTGTCTCAAGATTAACCTGCAAATTATTAAAAAATCATGTGTGTACTGCATTATATTAAATAAAAATAAAACACTTAAGAGGAAAAATGGTGTTTCTAACGCAAGTTAATTTTGATAAAATAGTTTCGTTTTTTTTGTGTTCGCTTATATTCGTATTGTTTATTGTTAAGTGTGTGGAAAAATGACATTCATATTTGAAAATAAATAAAATATGAAAGACGATCCTCGTAATTTTTCAGTTCAAAAATGCTTTTATAGTTTGTTTGGTTTTCATACATTTAGGCATTGACTAAATTTTGGAAAATGGAAATTCTTAATCGGATGATAAGTTTTACCACTCTCACAAGTCGATTAAAGTTTTTCATTATAATAGATAAATATATAGACATGTATATATATAAATATATACATATATAATTATATATATATATATATATATAGAGAGAGAGAGAGAGAAAGAGAGAGATGTTTTTTGTTGTTTTTTTGCGATACGTTTTGAATGAATTCGACTATTTACGAGATTGCATTTTTTCCTAAATGCGAGTTAGAAATAAATTTCCATTTAACCAATTTGGTACACCCATATAGGGAGCGGCATATAAACTGTGTTTTTTTAATATACTATAATATAATTTTCCACACACCAATACATATATATATATATATATATATATATATACACATAAAGAGAGAGAGAGTGAGAGAGAGAGAGATGTGGATATATATTTGTGTGCGCACGTGTAAATGATATATTGTTTTTATTACCTTGAATACACCATTGAAAATGTGTGTTAAAATGATGTTTTACTGAGAAGAAAAATACAATTAAAATTGTCTCTTAGAATTCTGTACTATTTGAAGTTGGAAGCCATTAATCCTGTTAAAACATTATTTTCATTATTCGTAATGATTGGACGTTTTAATTATGAATAAACACGTGCTAAATGTTGAGCCTAATAAAGACCAGCTTACATAGACCTTTAGTATTTTAAGGTAATAATATTTTACACATCATATAAAATGTATACTGCATACTATTTATAAAAGTATGTGAGTACTTATTTATTTCGCGACTAATCAAATGGCGTTAGGTGTAAGGTATTCATTCTCAAATATATATTAGGACATAATCGTTTCCGTAATTAAAGCACGCATATATCCTTACATAACGATTTCGCTTCATTATACCATCAATATCGTTACGCTCTCCTCATGTGATTCAGCTTACCAAGCAGGTTTCAACATGTCATTTAAGTTAAATCCAATAATGATCATGTCGGATACAATTATTCCTTAATAGCTAAGCATTATGAGACATGCTACTAAGAGCGTGTCGACCGTCTAGTGATTGATTGATTTAATAAATGTTGCGAGATTTTATACCATAATGTACAGGGTGATCACGAGTATGTCTGAATGTATTACATCCGTTGTCGTTTCTCTCTCTTCCTCATGCTCTGTATCTCTGTGTTTCTCTCACCTTTTATTACGCAGAAATCTATATTTCGTTTATGGTTCTTTAGCTAATTGTTAATACTAATTCTTCATTCTTGAAAAAAAAACTGTAATGAAAAAGATATACGTGCGCACGAAAGAACACGTTCATACACGTCAATATATATATAAATATATATATATATATGTATATATATATACATATATATACATATATATATACAACTTTTTGAAAGGCATTTAAAATTGTCGTAGGCTCTCGAAAGTTTATTATGATATCGCTATACATCCGACGAAATAATTGATTAAAATTTACGATGTTTAATTAAAATAAGCTGCTACAGATGTAATTCGTATACACCTTGATAAAGTCTCATGATAAATTAAAAAATACAAACTTTACGTCATAATATAGAACCATGCATCAGAAAAATAAAACTGATTTGAGAATGACGAGCATGAATCAGGTATCAGTTTTGGAGTGCACTAAGAGATTCAAGGAATGGCAGGGAAAATGTAAGAGATGATGAGTTATGTGGGAAAAAGGAGGTAGTCTGTTGATTGGCAGAATAAAGAATTTTATGAACAGGGAGTGTCGTGTGTCTATATAGACAATACGTGCCCAGCTTGATGTATTGTTTGGACTGTATATAGAATTATTCGCGAGGGCTGTAAGATGCGAGCGATGCGTGCATAGTTTGTCTCAAGGGCGCTTACAGAAAATCTCAGACTATTTGAATAAAATAGGACCCAAAACAGTTCCTACACTCCCTATAGTCTAGAATCTTCCTAATGTGATTTTTATTTATACAAAATGCTCAAGGAAAACATGAGAAGCTGCCGTTATGAGACAATTGAAAAGATGAAAAAGTTTGTGAAGAGAGTTATTGAGACGCTCACGCAAGAGGATTTCAACGAGCCTTGCAGAATGTGTAGTTGAGTGGTATAATAAATGCATCTCAACCGGTGGAGATCACCGCAAAGGAGACTGGCGTTTCATATGTATACTATCAATAAAATAGCCCATACGAAAAATTCTGGAAACTTACTAAAGGTATTTCGTGTACATATATATATATATATATATATATATATATATATATATATATATATATATGATGTAAGCTACGCAGACTATTTGACCCTGCTGTGATTATTTATCATTACCTCATCTCATCAGATGAGTAGGTTTGTATATATATATATGTATATATATATACATATATATATATGTATATATATATATATATATTCGTGTAAGTGTGTGTTCTAGTCACATGATCAGATCATTTGTTGTTCCCAGACATATTTATCTTAGCCAATAGGCGCTCGTATATCAGGAAGATTTGCAATTAACCACTAATTGACATCTGTCTGTGGTGTTTTTTTTAGCGTGGATTGGTTCCTTGTGTTCATGTTTAGAAGGAACCTCGGTTTACTCTTGCCGTTTTCACATTCCTTTTTATCTATCTATTTGTTTATATTAAAAATTTAGTGTGTTATTTGTTTTATTATATATCGTTATTTTTGTTGTTATTATGATGTATTTTATTATCGTGGTGTGCATTACTTTTTATCTCACGAAAAGGAATAAAGAAACCCATAAATCTTAAATGGCTAAACATTCAGACAAACATCACTTCTGAGTATATTGCAATATCATATGAGCCTGGCATATATATATATATATATATATATATATATATATATATACATATATATATATATGTGTGTGTGTGTCTGTGTCTGTGAGTATGTATGTGTGTGTGCGTGTGTGTGTGCGATTGTGTGTGTAGATCTCCAAGTAAATACAAAATAATCAAAATACTTTTGTAAGACTATAGGAAGAACTTCATAATTATATTATTATAATTAAGATTAAAGATGTTAAATTCATCTCGGTAAAACACGAATATTCTCATGGCACATTTTATGAACTACAGGCTTTAGCATCCTAACTTCATTATTATACACTAAATTTATCCATAAAATGTCTTTATTTGTATTTATTATAATCGATTTTTAATGTATATATATATATATATATATATATATATATATATATATATATATATATATATATCAGGTCGTATGCTACTGGTACCATGTAACCCGTACTACCGTCCTCATGGTCGAATCACAGGCGAATATACTGGTTCCCCCCCACACAAGACTTGTTAAGTGAGGAGGGTGTCTAGTCTCCCTGAAGGATATAAAACAAGACCTTTCAAAGGGCGAATGAACCCTTGTTCGGGGTCAACGCTCAACTAGTACCGTGTGTGTTTGGGTGTATGTAAGTGTGTGTTGGGGTGGATATATCTCCCGTAAGCTATGGTAAAGGAAACCTTTAGAGGAGAAGCAAATCTCTGATTTAAAAAAAAACATAAAGCGGGAGACCAGTACCCGCATTAAGCTGATCTGCAACTTAATTGTTGCTGGCTATCATGCTCTTGCTTGTTGGTGGATCTCAATATTTTGAACTAAGAGAGAGACTTAGAGGTAGTACAAAGCTAAGACTCTGCAACATCATGCTGATGAAACTACCATTTATGGTAGCACATCTAAGACATTGAAGGGCCAAGTTCTCTCCAATTCCCTCTCCCCTGATCCTGAGCACGTGATACAATGGGGAAAGGAGTGGCTGGTTACTTTTAATCTTTTTTCTTTACACCATCAACATTCTGATCCACATCTGGTATCAATTGAAATGAATGGCTCTCCTCTTCTGAAGGCCTAAAGTTTTGACAAGCTTCTGGGCTTCACCGTTACTCCTGATCTTAAATGGAACACCTACATCAAATGTGTTTCCAAGACCGCTGGAAACATAGTGGGATCTTTCCATCGATCCAGTAGATATCTCACTACTGATGCAATTCTCTATCTATATAAGAGCCATGTACGTCCAAGGATGGAATACTGTTGCCACATCTGGGCAGGAGCTGCTAGAAAATACTTGCCCTGCCTTGATAAACTTCAAAATAGACTTCGTAGCCTCGAAGGAGATGTCCTTTTCTCTTCCATGCAACCTCTATCTCACAGAAGAGATGTTGCGAGTTCGTCTCTGATGTATCGTTATTTTCATGGAAAGTGTTCGACTGAGCTTCAGTCTATGGTCCCCCCTCGCCAAACTTTCACAAGAAACACTCGTCTAGCTGAAAACACTATAAATCATTCCCCCACTCTTTATATGTGCCTAAACCTAAACGTACATTCAATGAACAAAGCTTCTTTCTTAGAACTGCACGCCTGTGGAATTGTCTTCCGTTTTCCTGCTTTCCGGCTGACTACAATATGGTTGTCTTCAAGTCTAACGTAAATAAGTTCTTGATGAGCCGTTCCATATAAGGTAACAAATTTTCCGAATTTCCATTACTAATGATTACTATACTGTCCAATTTCTAATGTACACTCTTTAACCCTGATCCTCGAGCACCCTGTTAGCCTTTATAATGTGGTGATGTCTGTGTATGAAAAACAACAACAAAAAACATCATCATATATATATATATATATATATATATATATATATATATATATATATATATTGATATCTTTCTATCACCGATTCAAAGTAAAACAAACCATCTTTTGCCGTTAAGTTTTAACGTATTTTTCTTATTTTGACAATTAGGATTGATAGCTTAGTAATGCCTTTTTTTCTTTACTGACATAGTTTGGTTCAACAACCGTTGATTTGTTCATTTCTCTGACGGCAGTTTAAACTTCTGCCTTTAGGATTGGTCATTATTTTATAGGTTTCATAAAAGATTGCTTTTACAAAAGAATAATTTTCAATATTAATTAATATTAAATTATAAAAAGTCAGAGAATGGTCTGTCTTGTAAGCAATCGCTTGCTAATAAACATAAATTTGAGTAATATTAAAAACGAATGGTTTTTAAATATTTTTGAAAAAAAAAGAAAAATAGAAACGAGATAAATAGAAAACAGAAAAGGAAAAGGGAATAGAAAACGGATAAATATGATATATATATACATGTATATATATGTATATGTATATGTATATATATATGTATGTACACACACACACACACACACACACACACACACACACACACACACATATATATATATATATATATATATATATATATATATATATATATATATATGGGTATAATAAAAATATAAACGAAAAAATTAAGCTAAAACAAAAAGAAACAATGACAAATAACAAAAACGTAAAAAAACATATAAGTAAAATAGTGTATGGCGTAAACACTAAAGGGAGTGAAAAGTTTTGTAAATGTCGAAGCAAGTTTGAAAGAGAATGAGATTAGAATCTAAAAGACCATCAGAAGTCTAGCCAATTTTCTAAAGCATCTTGCTTTTGTTAGTGCAAAATAATCTGACGAGGTCTATACTTATTTATTAGTAGCCGACTTCAACATATCCATGACTGTGTATTGATTCCTTAATGTTTATGCAATTATGAAATATATATATTTATATATATATATATATATATATATATATATATATATATTCGATTGGCAAAATTTTAGAATAATTATAAAGAAGTGAACCATCGCGTAAATTCAATCAACTAAAACATGGAAAACGGGATGAGGAAAAGAAAAAAAATATATATATATATATATATATATATATATATATATATATATATATATATATAATGGGGCAAGTTATATGTACAATTCAATAAAATAAATAAGTCGATTAAAAACGATCGTTAAAATACACCCAAAGCGCTTTTCGTTCAGACTAACATTTTCAAGGGTCATAAGTCTGAAAATTATTATAATTTTTTTTTTTTTTTTAGAATATTTGGTAGTGGTATGGAATAAGAGCGGAGAGGGGCTTAAGAGAAAAAAAAAACACCTGACTACCCAAATAATTCTAATTGAAGCCGGAGGTTTCTCTGCTTGCACAAAGTCGGGGGGTTAGCAATGATGGCAAGTGCTTCGATGACAGACAGGTGGAACTTTGTGCGTCCTCGGCTTAAATTAGAATTATTTGGGTAGTCAGGGTTTTTTTTTTTCTCTGAACCTCCTCTCCGCTCTTATTCCATACCACTACCAAATATTCTAAAAAAAAATAAATAAATAAATAATTTTCAGACTTATGACCCTTGAAAATGTTAGTCTGAACGAAAAGCGCTTTGGGTGTATTTTAACGATCGTTTTTAATCGACTTATTTATTTTATTGAATTGTACATATAACTTGCCCCATTATATTTTTTTTCTTTTCCTCACACCGTTTTCCATTTTTTTAGTTGATTGAATTTACGCGATGGTTCACTTCTTTATAATTATATATATATATATATATATATATATATATATATATATATATATATATACATATATATACCTGCATACATGCACGTACACACACACTCACACACACACACATACACACACACACACATATATATATATATATATATATATACATATATATATAAAAGGGGAGTTCCGAATATAATGCTTTTATGAGGATAAAAATTGATTGCAAACTTCACTATTTTTACGATTGGCATTATATTTATAACTGCAAATTTCATATTTTGGTAACAGATATTGTCGTTGTGAGACTGTAAGGAAGCCATACATATCACGGGAGTGTATCTGAAGCAGAAATGGCTCATTAAATTTCTGTAAAACTCACATATAGATTAGTAGTTACTATCTAGAAAATATAATATGGAGCTGAAAGGCCTAATCCTATTAAGGCTTCACTGCGTCCCTCGAAGATGTTTGACTGTTTGAAGTGTTACTTTTCGAAAGTCTTCTCTCGCTCTCTCTCTTTCTCTTTCTCTCTCTCTATATATGTATGTATATATATATATATATATATGAATATATATACTTATATATATTAATGTATATATATATATATATATATATATATATATATATATATGTGGGGGGAGTGTAAAATAGAACGGGAGAGAGACATGTTTCGCGTTGTTCGATATGCATAACTATGTAAATGCATGTGGTTTTATATGCAGTATGATACGTGGTTTTCGTGCTGATTGCTACGTTTCTTGTATAATATTTGTAAAAAAAACAAGCATTTATTTAGCAAGCGTGACTTTAGTGATATTCAAAATCTTAACATTTCTAAAACTTGTAGCACCATGTATCACAGTCGTAACTGAATTACATTGTTTCTCCTTGTCATTCCATCCTTATACTTCTCTTCCTATATCTATGTTATTTTTTTCTATGTTAAGAATTTAACTCGTGTAACACTTTAACCAAAGAAATTATTTTATTCCAGAAATTACAATACTATCAATAAATTTCAACGCGCCGTTACGTTTTCAGCGGGCAAATTATTCAGAATTCGACTAAACTTGCAACATTAGACAATAAAAATTTCAGAACATTAATAAAAACGCATATTTCGGGGATTACATTGTTATTGTACGGAGTCACTTACTTAGTTGCAAAAATTTCTTTATTGTTTATAGTTGTTTAAGTTTATATAATTATTATAAATTGCCCTTTTTTTCGCATAAATAATACCAGCTTTTTATTCTTATTAGTCTAATTCCTTGACACTCATTATGTTACTGAGAAATCTGAAATTTTATTATTACTACTTAAACGTAATAATTAATATTTCATGTCGTTCAGCTTCTGTATTCTGTTGTTAGTTTTTTTTAAACTATATACACGTTAATGTAAGTCGTAGATTTTAAATAGGCATAATAAAAGTGCTTCTATGAAATGGATAAATTTTGTTATACGCAGATTATCAGTTCACGCCCTCTTCAACATCATCCCTGTAAACTCTTATGTTTAAATTATATCCCTTTTATTTCTATGTACTTACGTTTTTGAGCTTGATTAATAACTTTTTAGAAGAATATTACACAGTGAAAATGTACAATATATGAAGTTATATCGTACTCATAGATTCCGCACCAAACATTTTCTTATTTTGAACTTCCAGTGAATAATTAGTATGTTAATACACACGTAGTATGCATGTTCCCTCCTAGGTCTTCCGGCGCAGGCATTGTATAATTTTCTTCTTTATGGGTTCATTGTATTGTATGTGTGTCTGGGGAAATAGGAATTTCGATACTTTGGCGCCAACTTAAAGCCAAAGCATTCACACAACTATTTAACATTTCAGCGCTTCTTAAAGTCAGGCCGATGACGAGGTTGTTCATAATGGCGTTTATGACAGAAAAAGGCGGAAATATTGAATGTCAGTCATCCGTCCGGCCAACAAGTCTCCATGACTGATGATCTTTGTTGTTTACTAGGGTCAAGTATAGTTGATCTCTCAATTTCGTGGTGTCCATCGAAGAAAACGGCTTAAGAGACAGTCATAATCATATTTCTTTTTGACTCATCTGATACAGGCATTGACAATGGCTGGAGCGAGATTCGCATCCATCAAGGAATACTATTGTTCTTTTATCGTCTTAATTGATATTTATAATCGTTTTCATCGGTTTGACGCCTTAGATTCTGACATTCTTTCCACTTCCTACGTTTTGGTTCTTATCTTTATCTTTTTCGCGCTACCGCAATATCCGCTGTACTCCTCTCTCTTTTCAACTTATGACGCGTGTTATCGCTATTGTCTTATCTTTCGTTTATATCCGTTAACTCGTATTACTTAGTCAAAAATTAACGTGCACATACGCCTTCAACCTTTCCTTAATAAGCATGCTTCTTTCTTTATTATAATTTTCATTACCGTCGAATTTTCCTCACCTACTTTTTATACTTTCTTTCTCACTATGTTTTTTTTCTTTTTTCCATTTTAGTTTGCGTTCTCCTCCCGTTACGTCTATCTAAAAATTTTTCATGAATTCATAAGCAAAAGACAGCGGTCAAAATTTGACAACGAAACGTTTAGAAAGCCACTAATAATTATTTATATAAATGCCTTTTGATATCAATAATTTATATACCCATGTGTTTATAAAGTATTTCCACAACGTATTTTATTTAATGAGCTCGTATCTATCAATCTTATTCATGAAATCAACATTAAAAAAATAATCCAGGCAATAGTTTCAATGTTATTTTGGTTTATATCGTACTTCTGAAATATTATTCCTACTCTAGCTATTTATAATTACAATAATCTATTCTAATTTGTAGATGCCATATTGTCCCCATATATGTATGGTTCATTATATGTATTTTACACTACATAGTACCGTTGTTCCGATGCTTGCAAGCAATAAAATATTGCATTATCTTTTCAATATTGATATGTTAAAACCTCCTTTTCATGTTGCCGTTACGAATAGATTCAATAACAATTTTTTTTTCGGATACTGCTTCATAAATATATGTTATGAATGAATTAAGTGTTCAGCTTTTTATTCAATTAAAATAAATGTAGAGATATAAGATTTAATAATAAATATAGGAAATAAACTCATTAAAAAAGCTTAATATAACAAGGTTCCCTAAAAGATATCCCATTTTTATGATTCAATTTTGGATAGCCTTTCTGCCAGTTACCTACCACCCTCTTATAATATGTTACTATATTTATGCATGAGAACACGCCTTTTGTTCGAAAAATAGTTTAGATCGCTGCATATTACTGACAAAATTTAATAATGTTTCTATTTAATCAATAAATATTTACTTAAAATACTTCATAAATAAGATCATTAAATATGATATTGTACAATGAATTTATATACTTACATGTATAGTAATGTATAGTCTAATAATATTATCGATGCAAAAATAAAAGCCTCTTAAATTTTATCTAAACTACTAAAACGTCCATAGATTCTCTATTAATACAAAATATATGAGTTTTATTATATGGTTAAGTTTTATATAAAGACATAAGACTTTTTACAATTATAATCACCCTTACAATGAGTTTTCGGTAGAAGTAGTCAATCCTGTAAACGTAAACGGTTTGTCTGGTGTCATCGGTGAAAATCTATAATACTCCTTGTTTCACTCCATTCTCAATTGTTGCTGCGTAAATGTAAAAGGAGTCTGTGTTACTGAAACTTTTGCAGAAGTCATAGTTCATGTTGGGGCGTTAGGACACCACATCGCTTTGCAATTTGATTTAATTGATTTTTCAGATTATTTACGCAGGTAAACGATCAATAATACCTAACACTTTTTACGTGAAGATATTGGATATTTCAATATGTGACCATTTCTATATTGCCGTAATGTCCTTCATTTTATTTTTGCAGTATTCAAATGCCGATATATTTATCATGCTATTACACTAGCATATTTTCGTTTACGCTTTTCATTTATTAGTATTGTTTATTTTCACTTCCAGAGAGATAATTCGAAATTATCATTGTTTATTTTGAATAAAAAATAAGCATTATCTTTGGTAACTTTCAAATGAGATAAATACTTGTGTACATTCTGCATTGATGATTCCCGAAATGATGAAACACTAGTGTCTCTAGGTATTTAATAGTTATATACATATATATATATATATATATATATATATGTATATATGTATATATATATATATATATATATATATTATTGTGTTTTTAGATGTGAAAATCGTTGGGAACCTAGATTTTTCACTTAATAAGTAGTTGCGCATGTTTCGCACTCACCGTTTTTCGGCGGGTTTGTTTGCTTTTGGAAGATAGTGTCAATCTCTCTACCGTTCTCGTAGTCAGTATTTAAATCAAGCAGTTATTTTCGCATGTGAACTATAGACGAGCAATCTATCAGTAAATTCATACTTCTCGACGTATACGTCTGAGAACTATTTAATCCCAGAAAATCCAATAAATAAATATATATATGTATATATATGTGTGTGTGTGTGTGTGTGTGAAGTTGGTTTACATAGACACATTTCATATAAATACTATTTTCTATGAATATCTATTAACTTGCTTAGCACAATTAAATAATCGATATCTTTTCTTCTATTACAATATCATTTAATATTTATTTTGTAATTCTTTTTTATTAATGTATTTACAGAAAAAGTATATGTCCTATCGTTTACAATCGGTACATTATTTTTACTTTAAATATATATTGGACAATTGTTTATAATGTGGGAGTTCAATAACTTTATACTCTATCATAACTTCTATTCAGCAATAATTTTGTTTTCCACTTTAAATATACAATTATAATTTGATTCGCTCTCTTCGATAAAGATGCAAACATTTTACCTAATTTACATCCTACATAAATCAATTAGTAATTCAAGTATAAAATGAATAAATGATGACGATATTTCTTTCACATAAAATTATTGATTAAATCCAAATAACGAACGAGGCGTCATAACTTCATGGCATTAGTATAAAGTATGTCAGAAAAAATATGTGAATAATATATGTGAACAGGAAGTTATTGTATGGAATATATGCGTGCACTGCTGTCATTTATCTTAAAGACTCGCAGTAAATTCTGATTATATTCCTTTAAGATTAATGTTATTAGAGTTCTTTAACAACTGGAAAAAATCGACCATATCGAGATCTCAGTCAAGACTTGAGGTGTATCCTAGATACAGTAAGGAAAACCGCTCACAAAAATCAGGCTAACTTTTTTCTCGTGTTTCTTCCTGCGTATTCTGCAAACCTTACATTACAGTCTTAAACATTTTGACCTAGTCTACAGTGTAAACTAGTTTTTTTCATCCCTTTTGTAGTTCTCTGTTCCTTATTATGCTATCACACTTTCGGTACAAATCTTCGTTATAGCTCTTATTTTCAGGAAAATCGCTAGTGCATTCAATACCTAAACTTCCGTGATCACTATTAGTACTTTACGAATCATTTGCAACTTCAGATTATAAAGATGGGCGTGCATGCCGTCTTCTCTCGGATTCAGAATGTCTCTACTGAAATTACTTCGTTCGCACATATTCTACACTTCTTCATTTCTGTACATTAACTCACGGTTCTTATACCCATTTTTACCCAACTTATTGCATGAGACTGTCAGGGATTTCACATTTCATTTCGTGACCCATCGTCGTTCAAGTGAGTTTTCTCTCCTGTAATCTGACATTAGACCATCTACAACGTAATTCTAAGTTCGATGACAAAAAAAAACGTTCAACATCTTTACTCAATGTTGCGAATACTGACGATTCATTTGATTAAACAAAATACCGCCATTTTGGTTTGACATTTAAAGTTACACCACTTATGATTCATTTGCCGATACGTTGTTTTCTTCTATTTTCCAAGCCAATGACAATTGTTGGAATTACCGTAGCATACAGATTTTAACGGACGAAGTTGTTATTTCATTCTTTAACATACTTCCGTTGTCTAATGCAAGTGGACATAATGCAACACTAATCATTGAAGTAGATAAAAATAATACGTTCAAAGCATAACAAAGCAAATCTTTGCAAATAGTAAAAACGCATCTCATCTTCTTGACTTATAAAACGAAAACACTGCTTTGCAGACAAAATTACAATCTAAATACACGATACTTGAATCATCCAATTAGTACTTGCCTAGAATAGTAATCCTCATTTATCCTGAGTTTAAAATATTTTAAGATAATTAACACATTAATCCTTGCATGAATTTAAATATCTTATTAAAAGAAAATTATATTAAAGATCTGGTATTTACTGACAGCAATGTTGCGCAAAACATGATTTTTCTCGAATTAGATATATACGAGCAATTTCATTTTATTTATTTTACTTAAAAAATATAAGAGCGCATTTCGCTTCTCTTATAAAGACGGCACTGTGTCATATTCACGCAATTATTATGCTTTGTTTCCTACGAAGATCTTGTGACATAATATTCTCCTTACAGCAACCGTAATTGCTTCAAGTTTTTTTTTTTGCTGATTCTTAGATTTGCACATATTTGTCTGCTTACCGTAAAATTGTCGTCAGTTTTTCATACGTTTTTTTTTAGTTGCCTGGGATGTAAATCAATAATACTATCCATTTGCTGCACACTTTCGTGTATGAGGAATCAATTATTTTCTCTGTATGAAATTGATTTTGTATGTTTTTTACTTTGAATAACTTTATTTTACTACCTGACATTTTTTTTAATGCCGCTGTAAATAATTTGGTCCTACTTCCTCTGTGTTCATTAAAACTGCTGACATATTTATTATTTTGCGCTTGTAAAGCTTCACTCTATTTGATGGTCTAAGTCATTTTTTTAACTCAGCAATATATACAAGTACAATATTAATATTCGATAAATGGTTTTACTGTTATAATAAATACGGATTATGTGAAAGTGTATTTCATGACAACGAAACAGCGACGGCCACTGATAGTTAATAATCCATAAAAAATTGGACTCATATGGATGGAATTAACCGTTACAAATTATTAGTGCTGGGGCGGTTCCAATATTTTCCGACCTGAAGACAATTCTCGATTTGGATTAAGATTCTTTTAAAAATTCAAAATACCACGTTATTTCCTGAAAAGCGGCTCGAATTGCCGTAAGAACCCATAAAATATGTGCATATATTTTCGCTAATGTAAAGATCACCATCTGATGTTACTTATAGATTTTTGTTGGACTATTTGTTTTAAATCCACTAATATTTATTTCATATCATTAATACATGCAGTGGTAAATAAAGATTTAAACACAACAAATATATAAAAACATTAAAATAAATACGTTTTGACATCGTACAATATTAATAAATTATTCAAATTCCTATGCCAATTCCGATATCGATTTCGATACCAAATTTGTCATGTCCCGATTCCGATTTCGCTTACTGAAATCGTCACAGTACTACGAAATATGATCAGGCAGCCACTCAGATGTGTTGTAGACGAGGAAACACGTGTCGGTGGATAATTATATTTTTAAAACAATATATATATATATATATGTATATATATATATATATATATAGTTTTTATTTTAATTTAATTCAGAAATACATTTTTTAAAATATATACTTCTCGTTTGAACAATGAACAAAACTTGGGTTGTTTTATTTTTCTCAACCTGATACTTGATACGCATATTTTTACTTTCTGTACATGCGGTGGCATCATTGGCAAATCTTCTGACTTTAAAAAATTCTGTTAGATAATTAACGACTTCATCTGTCTTCCAAAGCGTGTCAATGGACTTGTATGTCAAAAACCCACTTGGAATTTTTTCCTAAATGATATCGTTAAGGTCGTGGACGTCTTCGTATTGAGCTGCAAGAATAGCTCCTTCACTCAGTCCACTGTAATTTGTATAATTAATGTGAATAACTGGAAACTATTTTCTACTGACACTTCTTTTCGTGTAGCTAAATTACAGAGGTTAGGAGTCAATGAACTTTTTCCCTTATCTTGGATCACATGGAACTTTTCTGTGTCAAATTCCCCACTATGGATTCGAAAATTGCTCAGCAGATCGAGCACTCTGCAAATGGATACGCATATATCGAGCTCAGTTTAAAGTCTTCACATGGCACCGATAAGTAAAATATTTGAGGCAAGTATTCATTTCATCTGCTGCTGCTGAAGAATTACAGTTAATGTGAAATCTCCTACAAGCAATTCTACTGCATTTCGAAATGGGCTGACATTGCCACGCAAATCCTGCAAGGATCAATCAAGAACTTCAACTGATTTTTGTGTGCCAGTGTACATTCATCCCAAACAGTAAGTGTGCATTTCTCCAATAGTTTCGCATGGTTAATGTTTTGGATGTATTACACATGGCAGTTTAGAAAAAATGAATGTTTAATAGTTATTTCAAATCAGAATAAGTAGTGTCCTGTACTTATGTCGAAGCTATTCCGCATGCAGAAAGAGCTAAAGTATCTAAGTTTTTCATCGAATGGTTGCCAAAATCAATTTACTTTGAATTCTTTTACTAGCTCCTCCTTGAACTGTCCAAAGTAGCAGTGATTTCCGAATAATTTCTATCCTCGCAGTAAGTAAATTAGGTCATTAAATTGGATTTATCCATGTTTTGACAATGCTCTCATCACTGTCATTAATTTAGGTGACTAAAATAGAATTGTATTGATAATACATTATTCACAGTAATTAATTTAGTGAACGAGTATAGGATGCGGGATTAGAGATGAATAGATAGAGAGGAAGATAGAGAGATAGAATAAGAGAACGAGACATAAAGAAAGAGATTTAGATAGAGAGGAGTAGAAGGATTTAAAGATAAAGAGAGGGGAAAGGAAGATAGAAAGAGAAAGAGAGAGAAAAAGAGAAATATAGAGGGAGTAAGAGAGAGAAAGAGGATCAACGTGGGCTTGAGAAAGCGATAATGAGCAAAAAGTATATAGAGAGGGATAGATGAATAGAAAGATAGATATTACGAGAATGAGAGGAAGAGGGAGAAAAACGGATTTGAACTACACTGCACTATTTTTCTCGATCAATGGAGGAGAAATATTTATAGACTGAAGAATATTATTTTCTTACTATCCAGAGTACATTTTTGGGGGCTGAATTTTCCACACATTAAAAATTGATCGCTGCTTGTGCAGAAGCAGACATAACAAACTATCTGCTCGGCTTTGTCTGAAACATGACACCAACCACGGGCGTTCGCCGAGCGTCGCGATTATCAAAGTGTAACAACGATACTCAAGTAAATTACTGAAAAAAAAACCCATGTAACTATAATAAATAATCAGAAAAAAATATAACAAAATTAAAATGAAACGATATACCGTAAAAAAGTATGTTTTATTTTTGTAATGTTTAGTAATAATGTGTTTTTTACGCACGTGTTATATCACGTCGTTATTTTTCGGCTTTTCAAAATGTTCGACTGTTGCCGAAAAGAAAGGATGTTGAGAAAAAAGTTTGTTATTTTTTTAAATGCTAATCAATCTATATATCTCTAAATGTGAACGTTTCTGTGTATATGAGTGTCTGTATGTGTGTGTTTCTGTGTATGTGTGTGTATATGTGTACAATTCCCTACGCAATAACTTTGTCGATTTTTAGTCTATAGACTCGAAATTTTATATACAGGGTACTGAGATTTGGGAAAATCTTTGTAATGCGTTTTCGGCCAGGAACTCGACGGTTAAAGGGCCAAAATTCCACGATTTGATCTTCAAAACTCAACCAAACTCCTCAGACAATTTTGGGTCTAAACACTTTAAATTTTAGATAGAGGTTTCTATGACATGGATCTAACTTTATAACTTGCTTTGAGCCCCAAACAGTAAATATTAAGAAGTCATAACAGCGTTAAAAGTTTTTAAAAAATTGACCGTTTTTTTTTTTTTTTTTTTTTTTGCTCAAAATACACATCCAAACACCCGGGAAACGCCGGGCTGAAATGCTAGTATATCTATAAAAGTTAAAATATCTTTCTGTCTGCTGTCTGTCTGTGTGCATTTCCTTCTACAATTACTCTATCAATTTTCGGTCTAGAGACTGGAAGTTTGACACAAGGCGTATTGAGATTTGTGAAAATCTGTTTGCTCAGTTTTCGGACATACGTTTTCCATTTCGATTTATATATATATATATATATATATATATATATATATATATATATATATATATATATATATGTATATATACTTGTGTATGTGCACATCAGAAAATAAAATATATGATTAAGACCTATATAATATATCTAACAATGTTCAACATGGGGGCTGAATCGCAACAGTTGGAAGTACTATGCAATAAGCAATATTTATGTACACTCGTCTTTTTGTGGAATGTTAATGCTTTAAGGGGAGACAATATTAAACATATTCTGGAGAATTATTTATCCGTTGTTACTAGATGAATGAAAATAAGCTATCATTATAGCTGTGTAGAGCATTTATGTGAAAATAACGATTCATGAGTTTGACGAAACGCACCTGCAAAAGATCGGAGATTGCATCCGTTTAACTTTAACGACATTAACATATGCGATATTAACAGTAGTTTTAATAAGGAAAATAATTGAATCTGCCAATCTTTATCAAAGGGAATTCAGAATTTACATTGGCATTTCGATTTAGCATACGATAATGTATGGGGTTGGTTAACTGCATTATAAATTAGAACGATTTAATCCTCGTTTAAATAAATCGCCTATATTAAAAGTTTATTTCTGTTTATATTCTTTATGATTTGATCAAGACTTGGCGAGGAAGTTCAGTAAATTTGGCGACAATTGTGCATGCATGCATAAACAATATATTACATAAATCTTCGCTTCAAATAAGATTATTTACGGTTTAGTATTTTTGCATCAGGTGCAGTAACCGTCATAGCAGTTATCCGTTGCAATCAAAATGATGTATGCTAAAAAATGACATCTGCACGCCTTGTGTGTATGATTGAAGGAGCAGAAAATAATGGAAAATGTTCTGCGTATTGCGATTTAGCGCTTGCTGAAAACAAATGTCATTTAAAACGAAAGCGTTCGAAGAAGATGACTCGACGTATAAAGCCGCTCATAGAAATGCATGGACGGATCTAAGCATGTAACCGATATGGATCAACGTGATAGTGAATGGACGCAATTATATTTGGTTAATTATCTTTCATACATGCTGTGCCTAACGATAGACGAGGCGGACGTCGTAAAATAGAAAGGAATGATTCGGCCAGTTTAATGTCGGAGGCGTCAATTATTACAACGTTTTCAGTTTATTGCTGGCATAATACCTAATTACTGTTTTTCATCAGTAACAATTGTAAATCATTTCCGACTGCTGTGTTTGTACTTGTTTTTGGCATTCAAGATTAAAACCACCGTTTTCATGAGGCAAAATAATAATCATTTTTTACTAACAGTAATTATGCTGTGATTCTTTTGTTTTCGTTTCTACGTATTTTTTGTTTGTTTTTTGTTGTTTTTTTTTTAGGTGTTCAGATTTTTCCGTACGCTTTTAGTTTAAATTGTTTTTATAAATATTTTTTTTTAATTTATTGATTACTATTCTGTGCACTCGTTTTTTATTATTTTTGTCAAATCTCGTATATCTAAATTTATTGCTTGCAAGTCCACGTTCAGGTTTAAGTTATCAAAACGCAGATGAGAAGAAAATCACGAGGAACGCAAAAAGGCAAAACAAAAGAAGAAGCAATTTTATTACCTGCGTGTGCGTGCTCCGATGTGTGCACAGATTTTAAAAGTGTGGCTTCGTAGATTTGAACAAACAAAAATAAATATTACGTTATCTTTATTTTTTCATGTTCTTCTAGCGTGACTACCAATTTAAAAGCAAGCGAAATTACTTCAGAACTGGTTTGGAAACTGATTTTTTCAAAAATTGTTACATACATATAGACGTTTATATGTAATTCGCTCCGGACAAACCGAAAAGAAGTTACTTGATGTAAGCAGCTAGGGCGGAGTACATATAAATATCACAAAGACAAGAAATGCGTATTGACCTTAGTCTTAGAAATACCAAGGGCACACACACACTTATACACACACAGAGAAACACACAAACACACACACACACACATATATATATATATATATATATATATATATATATATATATATACATGTATACTAGACTACCCGTGACCCGTTGGGTCAGTATGTTATATTAGCTATAGAATTCATGTATGAGCGTGACACTTGTGACGTAAATAAAATAGTGTTTTTGTTTGTTTTGTATTCAATTTTCACCCCAAACAAGGCACAGTTCCACTTAGAAGCAGGGGCTACTATCAGGGACTTAATTAGCGGGGTCATTATGAAGGGAGATGAGTAGAAAGATGTTTGTTAACATTACACTTGAACTTCTGCATATCAGTGCAGTTGGGAAAGCAGAATCCCGGAAAGGAGTTCCAAAACCCGCAGTTCTGAGGAATAAACTATTGGAGTAAAATACTTTCTAGCCCCTAGGGATCTCTACTGTAAGGGGATGAGACTTAGTAGCTTGTCGGGTTTGTCGGGGTTAGTTACGTCGGGCAGATACAAGTGTTTGCAGATCGTCAAAGCATTCACAATTAAAGTGTTTGTAGAACAGGCAGAGGGATGCAACATCTCGTCGATGGGGCAGAGGCTGAAGCCTAGATGACGGTGCAGGACCCATCAGGTCGGTGACTCTCTTCTGAACCCTGTCCAGGAGCGAGAGACAAGCAGCAGATGCACCAGCCCAGATGTGACAACAGTACTCCATACATGAGCGAATGGTGGTCTTATAGAGGTATAGGATACTGTCAGGCGTAAGTAGTTTTCTAGCACGGTAGAGGGAGCCAACCTTCCTTGCAGCAGCCTTGGTAATGCTCTCAATACATCTATTCCAGTTCATATTCCCTGTAAATGTTAGGCCGAAGAGTTTAAAAGAAGTACTTTCAGGCAATGTGTTCTTGGGCATAACTATTGGTGGTAGAGAAGGTTTCTTGTCGTTAATGAAGGAAACAAGCTTAGTCTTAGCAGCATTGAATGTGGGCATCCATTTTTGTCCCCATTCCACTACAGATTGGAGGTCATCCTTTAGTGTCTCTGCATTTCCTTGGATATGTGTGTTTTTTTTTAAATTTTTTGACATAACAGAAACATCTCTATGAAACCATATTAAAATGAAAAAAGAATATATATATAGATTTCTATGGGTCGTTCTGTTTATTAAAATTGATTATTCTCATAAAAAAATTACAGTTACTGAATTATAAGTGGTTGGCCATACTTATAGGTAAATGTGCACTAAACAGATACGATAATACTTATTATAGTTTAATTCAAAGTTTGATATATCTGCTTTTTTACATCGTTCATTTCTGTATTACGTTTAAGTTATTTAACCCCCACTCTTCCCATGTTAAATAATAATTTCGAAATAATAACGTTAATATTTCAGCGTCCCAATTGTTCCTTTGTTTTTCTTCGCGTTATAATTATCCAAATAAACAATTGTTAATACTGTCTGTTTTTTACATCGTTCATTTCTGTATTAAGTTCAAGTTATTTAAACCCCACTCTTTCCATGTTAAATAATAATTTCAAAAAATAACGCTAATATTTACGTGCGCGAGTCATTCGCGCATGCGCAACCGGATGTTGTGTACCGTAAAGTGGGTTACATACATCGTTACAAGGTCATTTGAGTTTATAATTATATAGATATACACGAAAGAAACAGTTAAAAAAGAGTTTTCACTAAGCTTGCATATCTTGAAAAATTCTGACTAGAAGCTGTACATATATATATATATATATATATATATATATATATATATATATATATATATATATACAAAAAAAGGACTTCAGAAATTACCCTTTGAACCAAAGTACAGTTGGTTAGTGACAACAGATGCTACATAGAAATTCAATACATTTAGCCATATAATCACTATTTAATGTAGCTTTCAAACACCATTTAGGACACATTTAGTCGTGATGATAAAATACTAAATTGCATCCTACGCGCAAGACAATCGTAATCGTCGCATTTTAGAAAGAGTATATTCTATTTTCCTCTCAAAATATTTATTCCTACCCTGCTAACAGTTGTCACCGAGTCGAATTTTACACGTTCCATTGATTCTGTTATTAAACCGACCGTAACTGGATTACCGATTCGTAAATACTAAATACTCCTTCGATAAAGTCCATCCATTCTGATTGACCAAGCTCTGAAAACTCTCATATTCCGGAATCCAGTTGGTTTTATGAACGAACACTAGTTAGCATTAAAATACGTCGTTACTCAGAAACATTATTCCGCTAGGCGCCTAATTTGTTTTAATGGTTTGGTTATTTCGTACAGTAAGATCTAAAAACAGGAGAGGCAGAAAACCAATAAATAAACGTTAAAGGATTCGTTTTCTTGCTTTCTCTTATAAAGTTTAAAACACGCAATCTACTATAAGAACCTTCTTAGCCGTCGTTGACGTATTTCTCCAAATACGTTTTGCTTTCAATTTTTGAAATAAACGCATAATGTGTAGATTAGTAACGTTTAAAATCGATGAATGTCACATATATTTATTTATTGGAGAGTTTATATCCCAACTATTTGCACCTTTTATATTATGATTTCCCAAAAATACAGGCAAAACACAAAAGTAATACCTTCGTTTATTTGTTAAGTATTTTATCATTACCATGCTATTTGACGACATTTTTAGTTTTACCGGTATTATGATAAAACTATCGCATGTAAAATTGTCAATGACAAATAGTTTTAATAACGTTATGCTTTCTGACACTAGCCAAAAACGCATGCCCGCGCGTTTTGCAAAACTATTTGTCAACGACAATTTTACATGTGTTATTTGTTTACAGATTATCCGAAAACATATAAACGTTGTAAATAAGGTGAATGTTAAAGGCTATGAGAATCAATCAATTTAATTTTTCTGATCCTTGAACATTACCTTTATTAATGCTATATAGAACATATGGCTATGTTGCTGATCTTAACTCCGGACAAAATAGAAGGTATTAGCTACTAAATAGTTGCGTATTTTTAAAAAATAATTATGCCGATAAAACGCATATATTTATTGAATGAAATAAAACTAACTTATTTTTAGCCAATAAATTTCCAGCGACACATTTCTTTATAAATATTTTGTATTTTTTTCGGAACAACTGATCATAAAATCCCAGGATTATTTGGAAGAATCACTCGTCAATATATAAATATATATTAAATGCGTCTGGTAAAAATATCAGTAATTTACACGAACACACAAAAATTACTATGATAACGTGCATATTACATAACTAGTTATATATTTACGCACACAGTCTTTGTTTTTTTTTTCAATTCGTCTTTTTTGTTTGTGAATGTCGTACTATATAGTAATCAATTTTGAATTTTTGGCATTTTTCTGAATGATTTTTCTTCAAATAATTAGTAAAATTGTGCCAACTTATTAGGGCCAGCTATTGGATGTGTTAGCCCTTTCAGAACTTTTAAAATACACATTAATTCAGATAGAAAAATTATTTTTAAAAAATAATTGGAGGATCAGAACAATGCTGCCCTTTTAATTTACTTTATTTTATTTTTCACTGATGCGTGAATTCTTCAGGCGATATTGCTCACCGTCTTAAATTTGGAATTATAACGTTTTATTACACTGAACACCTACATTTCATCCACTCCTATTGTTAATGCTGCTGCTAGCATTTAGATTGTTCCTTTTAAAATCATAATACTTTCTATAGCGTTTATAATAGATTATGCGCTTAGTTTACCTCCTAGCTTGGAAAAATCTCATACATATTACCAACAGAAAACAAAACATTTAACGTTTAGGGGCAAGCTTAACAAAAGACGTAAAAAACCTGCGTGGGGGTTCCCTTTATTAGACCGTTACTATGACAAATTGATCCTAGGTTATTGCAGTCATTAGAAATACTACCTATACGTTATTTTTAATCTGAAACTTAGGCCTTTACTCACTGATAATCGCCGGAAAACTTGAAAAATAAAAAAAGAAATTAATTAAAGGTAATAGGCATTATTTTCCATGTTCGCTGCAGTGTTTTTTTGGTTGTTTCCTTTCCTTCTGACACAATTTTCCCTCTGAAAGAAATGCAATGGGTTATGATTCATTTTTACTCCACACTTATATTCTCAATGTACATTACAGGCGGATGGTAACAACTGCTATCTAATACGATACGCCACTTTATATTTATTTGACACGTGAGGTAAAAAGGGCAGAATAATCAAAGAACATAATCAAATCATCATGTGGGAACAGGTTTATATATACTAACATTGATAGGTTAGCACGGTACATGTATTGTGGTCACGAGCTACAGTACTCGATATTTTACAAGTAATTGTTTTCTTTTACAGGTGAGGGCTTAATTGTTTTTTTTGTTTTTTTTTTAGGGGAGGGCCAGACAGGTCTAAAAAAGCAAAGCCACAGTAAAATATGTTTAAAGATGATTTGCTGTGCTTGGAGTATTGCAGTTATAAACTAGATATATGTAATTACCTTGAACTATATTAACAGAAAGAGTGAGACATATATAATTGTAAAATTATCAATCAAGTTTTAATAGGAGAAAACAAAACAAAATCATTTTTATATGTACGATTATTTCGAAAACTATATGATTTATTTATTCCGTATTTACAAATAAAATAATCGAACAATAGGTAAAATATATCTGGGTATGGTCACTTAATCAACATACATGAGGGGAATTTGTAAACCTAGAATTATAAAAATGAAATGGAATTAAATTGTTGTGTTTATATGATTAATATTAAAGTTATTTTCTATTATATTTGTTATGATATAATGTCGGTGTAATACAATCAAACAATTGTGTAATGAATTTTTATTGGTTAAATCGTAAAACGAGAGGAAATAGTAGGAAAAATAGTAATTACATATTTAGTCTTACATTTGGATAAGGTTTTAAGAATGATAAATAAAGTAAAAGTGTGAACAGCTGTTATTCTTAAAATGTTTCCATATTATATAAGTTTTTTTTTTATTCAAGATTCACAAACTATATATGCGGCAAAAAGCCAGAAACATGCATGTCACTAGCTATGCACGTAAAAATAATATAAAGCAATGAAAATAAATACATAAATAAATAAATGTGCATCATAAAAATGGGCAATCTAGTTATATATATATATATATATATATATATATATATATATATATATATATACATATAAGAATAATGGAAATGAACTTATAGCTCTTACAAAACGCTAAGGTTTGTAAAAACAGCTTTTTGAAGTTGATTATATAGCTAAAAAGCATCATCAACAAATGTTAAATTTATATGCAACAATATATCGTGTATTACAGTTGCGTTCGATTCTAATACATCTGTAGAGTATCAGAATGCCGATACCGATGTCATGAGTTCGATCCTGAACTATGCTTGCAACGACCATAAGTATACGTTTATGCATGTAAAATAGTATATATATATATATATATATATATATATATATATATATATATATATATATATATATATATATATAGTTAAATAAACTGGGTTAAGAAATTCCAACGAAAGAAAGATGTATATTTAAATAAGGGAGTAGTTACCAACAATGTGTATTTTTTAACATTATTGTTGTTGGTTTCGAGGTTAAGTAGGGTTGGTATTGTTCAGTGTGTAGTATTAGAGATAGGGGTGTTATGTCTGTGTGTGGTTGTATGCTTGCACGTGTGTGTGTGTTTAATGTGTCGGTTCTGATTTATGTGTGGGTGTGTATATATGTATGTGTATGGATATGCATGCGAGTGTACCTTGCATTTCATGTTTTTGTGTGATGATATTAGGCTCTGTTCAGTTCAGGAGTTAATCTGGTGATGAAGTTTTTTTCCTGTGTTAGTAAATAAAAATAAGTGTCTGTTTGGAAGATTGGCATTATTTTGAAGCTGTTTTCACTGCATGTGTGTACGTGTTTTGAAACATAGAGGTGTCTGTTATCTGCAATTTTGAAGTTGCTCTTATGTAAGGCCACTTTATTGCTGAATTTTTTGATGGCGCCTATGTAGGATTTGTTGCATGTTGTGCGTCTTAGTGCATATACTACATTTCTGGAGGTGCAATTTAGATCCTTTTTTATTTTGAATGTTTGTGTTGGGTTTTTGAATGTGTATGTGTTACTTTCTATTATTATGTCTCATACTCCACATCGCGGTTTGTTGCATTTTGTAACCCCTTTTGTAGTATGTGGGACGAGTTTTGAGGAAGTTAGGATGGGTTTTAAGTTTTTAGGTTGGCATTTACTTTTTATTATTTTTGTTGTTTTAAGTATGTTGTTTAGTTTCTCGTTCTGATTGAGGAGGATAAGGTTTTTTGTTATCTGTGTGAATAGTTCTCGGTTGTTTTTGTTGTGTGTAGAGACGTATGCTGAAATTTGTTCTTTGTTGTGTTCTTTTGGGGTTCTTAGTTGGTATATTGGAATTTTGCAGCCAGTTCAATACTTTTCTGTGTGAGTGGTAGTGGATATCCTCTTTTCCGCAGTGTTATTTGTAGTTCACTCAGTCTCTTTGAACGGAGGTGGATGTATGTTGCTATGGTGCAGACTCTACGTGCTAGGGAGTAGGGTAATGATTTTAGACAGTTTTTAGGATGGTCGCTTTTGAAGTGGACGTATTGTTGAGTTTCTGTGGGGTTGTGGTAGATGTCTGTGATTATGTTGTTGTTTTTTATTGTTACAAGGATGTCTAGGAAAGGTAGTTCTGTGGGGCTTTGTTCTAGTGTGAAGTTTATTTTTGGGTGTAGATTTTGTAGGAAAGTGTGGAGTTCTTTGATATCCCCCATGAGGTTCTCCTGAGGATAAAGCAGTCGTCTAGGTATCTTTTCCAAGATTTTATGAAGAGAGTTTTCATATTGTGCCCGTACTTTTGCTCTATCCTTTCATGAAGGGTCTCTTCTAGGAAGGGGAGTGTAAGGGTAGCATATGTCGGTGCCGTTTTGGTACCCATTGCTGTGCCTAGTATTTGGATGTAGTTGTCTTTATTGAATTGGAAGGAGTTGTTATTGAATATCATGTCGATGCTATTAATCACTAATTGTTTATTGAATCTGGGGTGTAAAGTCTGTGTATGTTTGTCAATCCAATACGCGATAGCTTCTTTTCCTAGATTGTGTGGGATATTGCTATATAGGCTGCTAACCTCGAATGTGGCTAGTATAGTCCCATTGTTTACTGTTTGTAGTAGGGAGCTAAGGAAGTGTGTGTTATCTCTTACAAAACTGCTGACTAGATTGGTGAAGGGCTGTATTAGTATATCTATTAGGTTGCTAAGTCTGCTTGTTGGGCATGATGGTCCTGCTACTATGGGTCTGAATGTGAGGTCGTTGTGGTTTGGGATGCTTATGTATTCCGGCTGTTGTATGTTGATGGCATGTCTTACTTCGTTAGATTTGTGTATTTTGGGTAGCCCATAGAAGATGTGTGTTATTGTTGTGAATTTTGTAAGGAAGTATTTTTCTTTTTTAGTTAATGTACTATTGTATGTTGTGCAGAGATTTGTTATTTTTGATATGGTTTGTCGTATATGTTAGAGCTAATTGGTTTGTAATAATTTCCGTTCCCTAGTGATTCTAAAATTTTTGTTTTATGTAAGTTATTATTCATTATAACTACTGCACTACCATTGTCTGCTTCCTTTATAACTAAGTTGTTATTGTGTTGGATTTTTTTAAGTGCTTGATTTTGTTTTCGTGTTAGATTACTGGTGGGGTTTTCTTTTTGTTGGGGGTTGAGGTTCCAGAGAGTTTCAAAGAAGGTATTTAGTTATTTTGTGTTGCTATGTTTGTTGGGGAAGTATGTTGATTTGTTTTTTACTAGCGAGTCGTCTGTTGCGTTATCACTGTCGTTAAGTATATCTATGAGTCTAAATATAAATTTTAATTACATTTTAACCCCAAATAAGGCACATTGCAACTTTGGTGTAGGGGGCTACTATCAGGGACAGCAACTACTGGGGCACTATGTAGGGATTTGGGCAGCAAGATGTCGGTTCACGTCTGCATGTCAGTACAGTTAGGGAAGCAAGATCCTGGAATGGAATTCCAGAGTTTTGCGGTTCTGAGGAAGAAGCTACTGGAGTAGAAATATCTTTTACATCTTCGGATCTCTACTATGTGTGGGTGGGATTTAGCTTTTTTTTTTACATGGGGGTCACCACTTATCAAGGCCCGAAGGCCACTCAGGGATAAGGGTTAAAGAGTGTACAGTTGAAATTGGACAATATAGTAATCATTAGTAATGAAAAATTGGTAAATTTGATAACTTATATCGAACGGCTCATCAAGAACTTATTTACGTTAGACTTGAACACAACCATATTGTAGTCAGCCGGAAAGCAGGAAAACGGAAGACAATTCCACAGGCGTGCAGATCTAAGTAAGAAGCCTTGTTCATGGAATCTACGTTTAGGTTTAGGCACAGATAAAGAGTGGGGGGAATTATTGATAGTATGTGTACAGCTAGACGAGTATTTCTTGTGAAAGTTTGGCGAGGGGGGCCCATAGATTGAAGCTCAGTCGAACACTTTCCATGAAAATAACGATACATCAGAGACAAACTCGCAACATCTCTTCTGTGAGATACAGGTTGCAAGGAAGAGAAAAGGACATCTCCTTCGAGGCTACGAAGTCTATTTTGAACTCTATCAAGGCAGGCCAAGTCCTTTCTAGCAGTTCCTGCCCAGATGTGGCAACAGTATTTCATCCTTTGACGTACATGGCTCTTATATAGATAGAGAATTGCATCATCAGTGAGATATCTGCCGGATCGATAGAAAGATCCCACCATTTTTCCAGCGGCCTTGGTAACAGATTTGATGTAGGTGTTCCATTTAAGATCAGGAGTAATGGTCAAGTCAAGAAGCTTGTCAAAACTAGAGGCCTCCTGAAGACGAGAGACATTCATTTCAATTGATGCCAGATGTGGATCAGAATGTTGATGACGTAAAGAGAGAAGCTTGGTTTTAGATGCATTAAAAGTAACCAGCCACTCCTTACCCCATTGTACAACATGCTCAAGATCAGAGGAGAGAGAATTGGAGAGAACTTGCTGCCTGTCGGGTTTGTCGAGCGTGTCTGCGTCCTGGGGGCACAAATTTCTGCAGTTCGTCAGAGCATTCACCATTAAAATACTTGTAGAACAAGCAGAGAGATGCAACGTTTCGTCGATAGGACAGAGGCTGAAGCTTAGATGCCAGTTCAGGGCCTATCAGATTGGCGACTCTTTTTTGAAACTTGTCTAGGAGCGAGAGACAAGTAGTAGACGCACCGGCCCAGATGTGACAACAATACTCCATACATGGGCGAATTGTGGCCTTATAGAGATACAGGATACATTCAAGTGTCAGTAGTTTTCTAGCACGATAGAGAGAGCCTACCTTTTTTGCAGCGGCCCTGGCAATGTGTTGAATATAATTGTTCTAGCTCATGATTCCTGTGAACTTTAGGCCAAGCAGTTTAAAATATGTATTCTCAGACAGGGAGTCACTGGCCATTGCTATTGGTGGCAGAGAAGGTTTCTTGTAGTTATTGCAGGAAACCAGTTTAGTCTTGGCAGCATTGAATGTGACCATTCATTTATGTCTTAAGTCTACTACAGATTGGAGGTCATCCTCTAGTGTATTTGCCATTTCTTTAGACATGTGTTCATTTGTTTTCCTGTCAAACCTGTTATAGAGTGTAGTGTCATCAGCATATATACCCATCTCAGAGGCAGTTTTGTCGGGGAGGTAATTAATAAATATCTGGAACAATAGAGGCCAAAGAATAGACCCCTGAGGAACTCCCGCATTTATATCACACTGTTTAGATGTTCGACCGTCGAGGATAACCTGGAGTTTTCTCTTATCTAAGAAGGAGTTAATTATGCTAAGTAGTCTACCAGCGATACCGTATGATTTCATTTTCCTGAGGAGACCCTCGTGCCATACCCTGTCAAAAGCCTTAGATATATCTAGAGCTTCCGCTCTGCCCTCCCCCGCTTTGTTCAGTGAATGGTATATACGTTCCGAGATTACAGTGATGATGTCAGCTGTGGAACGGGCTTGTCTAAATCCGTATTGTTTGTCAGTCAGAAGTTTAGCATAGGTAAGGTTCCGGACTAGAGCATGGTTAATTATGGGCTCAAATATTTTGGCGAAAAGTGGCAGGAGGCTAATGGTGCCATAATTTGATGGGTCAGTTCTTTCGCCAGAATTCTAGAATATTGGTACCACAGAAGCAGTTTTCCAACAGCCCGGAAAGCAAGATTCATTAAGACATTTGTTGTAGAGTTTGGAGAGCACTGGAGCTACGTCGGCTGAGCACTTTTTAATAGTACAGCCGGGATGAGATCAGGTCCACATACTTTTGAAGTGTAAAGATTTTTTTATGATAGTATGTACCTGAGCAGGTGTGATTTTTGGATCGTCTAGTGTGGCGTCTGTCCGCAAAAGAAAGTCAGTCAAGGGGTGGTTGGAAGGGTCCAGTGTGGAGTTCGAGGCAAACCGGCTGGCAAGCATATTAGCTTTGTGGGTTGATGAGCAAACAACCTCGTGATTGTTGGTTAGCGGGGGAACTGCTGATTGCCCATTATTTATTACATTGTTGTAGATTTCCCAGAAGTCACGATTTCCTATTTTTTGTGCTTCGATGCGTTTTTTAGTGGTTTCAGTAAATTCTCACTTGGCTGTCGCTATTTCTTTCTTAACGTTATTTCTAGCTTCTATGTACTTCTGTTTGTGTGAACTGGACTTATGTTCGTTAAATATGCGGTATGCATGCTGCCTTTGGGCAATGGCAGTTGCGCAAGTCGAAGTAAACCATTGCGGAGAAGGGGCTTGCTATAGAATTTCCGCATGGGAACATGTACTTCCATTGCTTTTTTGAACCATTCAGTGGTATCATTTGCGCACTCTTCAGCAGGGAGAGACAAAGTATTTCCCCATGGGGCATCTCTGATAATATCTCTGATGGCTTCCCAGTCAGCCTGTTTATAATATCTCGTTGTTTTGAGCACTGGCTCTTCAGTTTTGGGTCTAGAATTTAGGTCGATTTCTACCATTATCACTGCATGGTCAGCCTTCCCAGGTGGGCTGTCAGGATTTGTTGTACAATCCTCGGGAACTGTAGTCAGAAACAGACCTAGAAGTGATGATTGTTGTTCTTGCTGGTCAGGGAAACGGGTTGGAAACGTATACATTTGTGATAGGGAGTGATATATAGCAAAAATGTGTTGTGCTGCCCGCTGCATCTGTGTGAGTAGATAATTCAAGCCAGTTTTTGTGGTGAACATTAAAGTCACCAACTACATGGACTTGGGCGCTAGTGTCGAGGGAGAGTGCTGTGTCTATACTGTCAGAGACTTTGTTTATTATGGTGCAGTCCTGGGTCGAGAGAGAGAGAGCGGTAGAGAAAATAAAAGTAGCTAATGGTGTGCTGTATGTGTAGTCTAAAGCACATAAAGGCTTGATCGTCCGTTTCTAGGTTTGTTCCTCTAGTCAGTGGGAGAGTGTTTTGAATGTAGACTCCAAGTCCGTGCATATGTCTTTCAGAGTCCTTACGGAGATTGGGAGATAGCCAGGCATGTTAAAGTAGTAAGAGGGGATGGGAGTGTATAGGTTAGTCTCGCTTAGTGCTAATATATCCGGGGTATTAGTTAGGAGAAATTCTTCAACATCAGCTAAATTAGTCCTAAGCCTACGGATGTTAGTGAATGCAAGCCTCAAGGGAGGAGGCAAGTTGAATTTGTTTGTCCCTAAGCCTGGCTTAAGCTTATTTTTTTTATTATAGTGTCATCATGTTTTTAAAGAGTTTCACTGAGGTGAGGGGGAGCTGAACAACAGGTTATGCAGGATATCAGACATGCAACACAATTAGACCATTGGCTGACCTTTCTTCAACTAGGACTGTGGCCTCGGGAAAGCCCATTGGGGATGAGTTCAGGGTCTCTTTCCATGCGCGACATGGCACTACAAACAACCCGATATTATACAATTGTTGATGGAGCAGCCGCTCTAAGCGCTACCAAAGAGTTAGAGCCCCTGTACTAGCAGTCGGAAACAGCAGCCAGGAACTGTCAATCCGGTACCCTCAACCCATCAGAAGAAGATCACCCAAATCTAATTGCACAGGAATGCGTGGTACTCAAGCACTCCCAAGTGCCCAGTTATGAGGGGTGGGATGTGTCGGGAGTGGTGGAACGGCATTAAATGCCCTAGACAAGAAACCAGTTCTACCACTGTGTATAAATATATATATATATATATATATATATATATATATATATATATATATATATATATATATATATATATATGGAAGATACTAACAATTTCGGCCCAACTGTCAAATGCGTGAACGTAATGAGACCAAAGTTTGGAAAATAAATTTTCTACTGCCTTCGTAATTCTCGCTTCTTTTAATGTGCCCCCCAATCATCCGATAAAATAGTTGAATCCTCCTTCAAAAAGAGTATAAATGATGTATATTAGGTTGGCTAATCTTTTCTATCATCAGTCATTTGAGATGTAGAAACATTTCTTTTTTTATTTTTATCTTTTTGAGCATGTCACTAATAAGGAGGGTAGAGGTAAACCTTTAGTTAGAAAACCGAAACTTGAATCACTTCCTAAAAAAAAAACGGATCTCTATACACATGCAACTTACTGAGGTTGCGTTATTGGCATTTGGTTAATGCATTTCAGACGATGCAGTAGCTTCCGGTTAGGGTTTTCGATTTCATATTACTTTGTAATGTTATAGCTTTACCTTAATATATTCTGCACATATAATTCTTCATTTTTCTCCTTTCTATTCTGTGCCCTGCTCTAATTAACCATTTGTGTCCCATTATACATATCCCTAAATACATAATAATAAAAAGTTTTAACGAGCTATATCACAGGGAACCCAGAACTTCAATTCCATTGTTGACTTCGATATCAGTGGCTACTACTCTAACAGCAAGTGTTTACGTTTCTATCTTAAAGAGAGTTAAATCTTATTAGACGAGACTAAACCAGTATTGGTGTTTCTGTGTGAAACTGGCGTTGGACGACTGTTTTTCTTTAATGAGTTAGCGATTTACTTTAAATCGAAATCTGACCTCCAAGAATTCCATGAGCAGGACATATTTTCATACTTTACAGATAGTTTTCCATATCGTAAGGACATGTCCAGAGAAGACCCCACATTGCATTTTAGAAGACGTCGGTGGACACTTGCGGCCAGCATTGCGTTAGATTTACTCTGCATGCTTCCCCAACACTATATTTACCAGCATCTCTGAAAAAATTGACTACATCGTGTTTGTTAAACATTCGGCTAGAATGCAGATATATTGGGACTTCAATGTGAACAACGTAGAAAGGTTAACCTTCTCAAACATAACGAATGCACCTCTAAGTACTTTCCACTAGTTCTGACCTAACTAAATTTGCAAATGGACAACCTGTGTACCCAACACTTACAGCTAATATGCAAGTCTCTTAGAATGGTTTTCTTACGTCATTTCCAGAGCTGTGCCCATTCTCTGTTCCGCCTAAACTGGTATCCTGCGACCACTCAGTTATCTCAGTTAAATTAAATATAAAACATAATAAGCCCTCAGATGAACCTATTTATAGTACTATATACTGATACCGGGATAACTTCCGGACATTTATATCAGATACACCTATGAGAGCAATGTTTAAAATTTGCGTGTAATCTATAAAAACACACTTTACTAAAAGGGTAATTATCGGTATAGATAACTTTACACTAGCAAATAAATTCCAGTAAAAAAAACTAACAGCCAGCCGTAAGTCTCTTCTAAATACGTCGGTGGCTTTCCGCACAGAAACAGCTGTAATCGAAAGCGAAGCCAAAACTTACGATATATATATATATATATATATATATATATATATATATATATATATATATGAAAATATCCGTGGGTCTGCCTGGCTGTGTGAACTTTCCTCCCAAATAACTCTGTCAATTTGCAATGTACAGACTCGAGATTTGATAAAAAGGGTTTGGAGATTGGGGAAAATCTTGTTGATTAAACTTCGGCGAGAGATTCCGCTGTTAAGCGGTCAAAGTTATACAATTAGACCTTTGAGAACTCTACCTAACCTGTCCAAAAATTTTGGGTACAAAGAAATTTTAGATGTAGGTTACTGGTACATGGATCGAACTTTTTAATTTAATTTGAGCTCAAAACAATTAATGTTGACAGGTCAAAATTGGGGTCAAGGTTTTTTAAAAAATTGACTTCGGCGTTCTTTACCAAATTACAAAGCCAATTTTTGGTATAAACATATGAAATTTTTCATAAAGTGCATTCAGACATAGGACAAGCTTTTTAATCGTTTCTGGCCAAAAAATTCGCTGCAGAGGGGTACCAGTTCACATGATATTTGACCTTTGCAGTCTCTAGGAAAATTTTAAGTTAATTTTGAGTATATATATATATATATATATATATATATATATATATATATGCGTTTTTTGTGCGTGCGTTTGTGTGCATGCATGTAATTATATATATATATATATATATATATATATATATATATATATATAACGCAGATATATAAAGTATTAACTATATACATATTTACACACATACACACACACGCATATATATATATATATATAAAGTAGGTGGTAGTTTGCTTTAAGCATTGTTGGTAACGAAATATATGGAGGTTTTAAAAGCCAAAATCAATGCGAACAAGACCGGAATCATGAGAGTGAAGGAAAGAAAAACAAAGTAGACGGGTGTGATTGAGTAGAGACATGTATGACTGTTTATTCATTTATCATTCCTCACGTCGTTATAGAATTCTTTTGTAACCAAGTTGTTGGTATGTCCGGTGTATATAAAGTGCGTTTGTGGTATGCAATTTAAATTAATTTTTGTTGAAATATACCTCCCCTTTATACGGGCGTAAATACGTATAAATAATATATTTTTGGAACTCATCTAGAGTCTGTATATTTTATTATAGAAGCTGCATTACAAAAGTATAAAATATGTTTGGATGCCATCAGCAATAAGCGAACATGAAATAAAATTCACACGGGTGACATAGCAGTGTACCAAAGTAACACGTATATAAGCTTATAAAAAAAACTAAGATGAATTTATAAAATGTATAATGTTTTTTTTTCCTATTTTTTTGCTTCTTTTCGACCTTTTAATTTTCATTACGACCTATAGACCAATTAAAAATTCAGTCATTTAAGTGATTATTTGGTTGGTTGGTAGATTGGTTTTGTTTTACGTCATATCAACCCTTTTCGGGTTATTTAATGCCGAATCCAAAAAGTGTGAAGAAAATGTTTTTCATAGAGTATATTCCTTGTTTTCAAGTCGGTTTCTATTTAACCCATAGTCGGGATCCTAGCAGGTACTACCACTCCGGGTCAGAGTGGATTTGGGAGAAATGATAATTAAAGGGTGGCACCACACTTCCCAAAATCCGCACGCTGGTGCTTCACCACTGGATATAGTTTAAGGTCATATCCCGGACCACAATCATTTAAGGACCCTACCGTCTTTTGTTTCGACAGAGATAGAGTTTGAATATATGGAGGTATAGAGACGAACAGTAAGACAGACAGACAGGGTGAGATTCATAAATTATATATATATATATATATATATATATATATATATATATATATATATATATACATGTATATGGGTGTTTATATATATACATATAAAGTTTCTGATCAAATTATAAAAACACACTACATTAAAATGTATGATAAAATCAGAAAATAAGAAAAATGTAAATTATTGAGAAAAAGACATTTTTATTCTATGCCATTTCAAAGCAAATTGATTTTTTTATTAAAGTTCTATGAAAACTTGTATTTATATTTATTTTTATTATTATATAACCTGTTCCGTTCAGACCGGTTAATTTTTTGATCATTTTTATAATTTTGCTTTGCATAATGTTTATATAGTGTCAAGGTTATACACCACACACACACACACATACACACAGATGCATACACCCATATATATATATATATATATAGAGAGAGAGAGAGAGAGAGAGAAAATAAAAAAGGAACAAACCGTATTATGTGTTCACCAACGTTTCGTCTTTATTTCGAGACTTCCTCTGGGTGAATGAGATTAAGAAACCAAAAAATATACCAGTACAAAATATTTGAAAAAGTTTCCCGTGCACAGTGTGACGCAGTTCTATTTAAGAGAAACGGAAAAATTGATGTTGGAAATTCAAAAAGGAAGGGGGGCTGGCGCTGTTAAAGAGAAGGACATTTTAGTGACGTCATATAGTCGTTAATTTAATTTTAAAACTATGAACGCAAGTTTATATTCTTATTGGGAAAAAGATATATCTGTTGAAATTTAAATATAAGTTTGTAACAGGAATGAAATTAGTGTTTTTTATGTAATTTATTGATTGAGATTATGTGTTAATTATTACAGGGGGTGTTTGAATGGTGTGAGAAAGTTAACCTGTGTCCACAGTTAAATAATGTTCTTTTAATAACAGTTTACTTATTAATGGCGCTATGTTATAGAAACCTCCACGTTGTTTAATAGTGCTTGAAATTGCGATAAGCGCAGATTCAAGGAGTCTCCGGCGCGGTTTATTTGAAATGAATTTAACTACTTTTGCTTGTTTAAAATCAAAGGTGTGGTTATGTTGCAATGTATGAGAGAATTTTAAACAAGCAAAAGTAGTTAAATTCATTTCAAATAAACCAGAGGAAGTCTCGAAATAAAGACGAAACGTTGGTGAACACATAATACGGTTTGTTCCTTTTTTATTTTCTCTATTTTGTCGGAATACTATTTCCATTATTTTCATCATATATATATATGCATATATATATTTCATAATGTTTTTAGGGATACACAATTTAAATATTGCAGTTAAGAAGGGAAGACTTGTACGATTCATGATTAAAAGTAAATTTATATATATATATATATATATATATATATATATATATATATATATATTTACACAAATATTATTGAATAGCACGGATTTATACTGTATTACATTATTCCTTTTGATCTTCTCAAAGCTCCGAATAGTCCTTATTGTGTTCGTCTCTTTATTGTATGTGTTGGATCCATAATCGGGAGCGCTTTTGACAGAAGTACATCTATTATCAGTAGAAATAAATGTACAATTGTTTTTTTTTTAATTACGTATGTATACATTTTCCCTACTCATGTGGTAGCTTGTTACAAGTTAGGTGGGCGGACTTTTTTTTTTACATATATTAAATACATTTATATATACAAACAAAGACATACATATTCCAAAATTTATCCCAAACATTTCAAAACCTTCCGGCTCCACCCATAATTAATATTATTTAATTGAGGCTTCTTTGTTGTAATGTACAATGTTTCGAGTATTCTTAGCCTATTTACCAACACTCTTGTATTTTCTACCATAATTATACGAAATTCCTAAAGGTGGTAGCCATTCCCCTTCAAATGTTGTGACGTGGAACTAATAAAGTATCCGTAATGGTTTCTAAATCCTCATCTTATTTTAACTTGGAACAAGTCATAAGGGCACGATGTGTTAGGGTCCAAATTAGATTTATCTTACGTTTTTTAAGGCAAAATGGACCCCAACTAATGTACAATCATGTAAATGTTGGTTTACAATATATGCATGTATGATAACAAGATGGTGGTTTTATTACCAATACGTCAAGGAAACCTATGGATGAATTGCCCTCTCCCTCATAGGTGTACTTTAACGCGAGATCCATTCCATTGAGTAAGAAAAAAAAAGTGTTTGCTTCCGTTTGGTTATTAAATCAACAGAATGTGTCGTCAACATATCGGAAGTACACTAATTGTTTTATGGGTCCAGATAGTAAGCGCTCCTCATAGAACCTTAAAAAAATATTCGACATGGTCGGTCGAAGTACTGAGCCCACGGCCACACCATCTTTTTGCCGATACATAATATTGTTGAAACTAAATTCCACAGATGTCTTTGCAAATTTCATAAGGTCAATAAAGATGTTTTCAGGAAGAAGAGGGGGTGATATCCGGCCGCGATATAAAAAATATGCACATATATCTATAGTTTCCAAAACAGGGACACAAGTAAAAAGATTGCTAGTGTCATAAGAGCATATAAATCTATTAACAATCTTAGAATTTTTTAATAAAGTCAGCAAAATAAAGTGAATCTTTAAGACAATATTTACTATAATGTTGTAAAACAGGTTGTAAAATGTCAAAGATCCATTTTGCGACCTTGTGTTGCGATGACCCTACCATTGAGAGAATGGTCCTTAATGGGATATCGGCTTTATGGGTTTTAGGGAGATCATATAACCTTGGGTGGATAGATCCAGAGGGTCTTATCTCACTAGCTACGTTCGTCGAAAGTACACCGGTGTGTACCCACTTGAGCAGTTTCTTTTGAAATTTGGTTCCAAGGAGACGGTTGAATCATGAGTTGCGACAGGATCCAATTTTTCATCTAGTATTATTGACATTTTGTCAACGTACTCAAGATGATTTAGTATAACCACCTTTCTCTGGTCTAGTAATGACTAATGGTGGGTCTTGTCGTATGGTTTTAATAACTGCAAAATGCTTTTTGCGCTATTTAACTCAGAATGCGACACTTGTGTACTGGAGTAACTGTGAGTAAGGTCATTCAATTTTGCCTTGAGATCCCTAGTTTTGGTTTCAGAGACTGGTGCAAGTCTCTCCGCTTGGCCATTGAGGATTTCAAATTCAGAAAATACCTCTTCCCGTTTAAAACCGGGCAAAGGAATACAAAAATCTAAACCATGATCAAGCACCATTAGTTTTGAAGGTGGCAAGTCATTGCAAGATACATTAAAAACGTTACTTCCAATATTTGGGTTGGTGGTACACCAAAACTTTTTATATATTGAATGTCGTAATTTGTTATTTGATTTAAGAACTAATTTATTAATATCTCGTGCAAAGCAAAATTTATCAAAACACGAAAGAATGCTCAATACTTCCCTCCAAAATTGAGCATTTTCACTATTATATTTCTCTAAATTCAATGCTAGTTTATCGAAAAGATTATGAATAAACGCGTTCTCGATTTTGTGTCCAGGTTGCAAATACGCCTTTTTTATTTTAAATAACATAAACAAAGGGCACCCATTATTACTGACACACGAATGTAAAAATGTTATATTATCTTGCGTCGATCTAATTTTACATTTGATTTTTAAAATCGAGTTTTATTTCTTACTTAAACTCGAATTCTATCTCGTCTTCAAATATTTCATAATGTTTTTATAAATGCAAAATTTAAATTTTGCAATTAGGAAGGGAAGACTCTTATGATTCATGATTAAAAGTAAATTTGTATATATATATATATATATATATATATATATATATATATATATATATATATATATATATATATATATTCCTTTAATCTTCTCTCTAAAAAAAGTGGGAAAAGGAGAACAGGAGAGTAAAAAGAGAGAAATGGGAAGCCAGCCGACCGTTTCGACCCTCGCTTCTCAAAGCTGTATATATACATACAAATTTACTACTTTTAATCATGAATCATAAAAGTATTTCATCCCTAATTGCAATATATATATATATATATATATATATATATATATATATATATATATATATATATATATATATATATATATATATATATAATTGATTGGGCGATCCAATATTTTACACGGATTCCGATACAATTACCAATCCCGTGCTAAATTCCCGATCCCAATACTTATTACTGATTCCGATTTCCTATTCTTTATATATCTCTTCATAAATAACTATAGAATTGTTATTTTCTTCGATTTCCATAAAACACATGTAAAATATGCAGATATTCTCCTAAATGTAGAAACGCACTTTTGAAAGATTATCTATTGATTTTAGCTTTACTGGTCGTCAAAAATGTATAAATATTTATTATTTTATAATTGTTACTAGCAATGTAAGATTTTGCTTTAAACAAAATTAAAAAAATAAAGGCAATCAAAAGAATCGTTTTGGCATCGGAAAACAGGCACCAATTTTTCCGATTCCTATACCGATCCCAATATCCTCCAATGTTTCGATTCTTTTGATTCCCGATTCCGATTAATCACTCAACTACTACACACACACACACACACATATATATATATATATAAATATATATATATATATAAAAATGTGTGTGTGTATATATATATATATATAAGTGAACGTGTGTGTGTTTCTGTCTGCCTGTTTGTTTGTATGTCTGTGTGAGTGGATTTTCCTACGCATTAACTCTGTCAATTTTTAGTATACAGACTCGAAACTTGATAAACAGGGTACTGAGATTTGGAAAAATCGATTTGATTAGTTTTCGGCGAGAAATAATGCGATTAGGGCGTTAAAGTTCAACGATTTGACCTTTGAGAACTCTACCAAGCTTCTCCGAGAATGTTTGTTCTAAACACTTGAAATTCCGGATATATATTCCTTTGACATTGATCTAACTTAATAACTTGATGCAAGCCCAAAACAATAAATTTTAAAGGGTCATAATAGGTTTCAAATTAATTAAAACAATGCCGCGTTTTTTCTCAACATGCACCTCCAAATACCCGGGCAACGCCAGCCACCCATTCCAGTATATATATATATATATATATATATATATATATATATATATATATATATATATATATATATATATATATATATATGTGGAGATTGTGTGTATGTGAGTTTTATATGTGATGTCGTCATACGGCTTCATAGACATGGTATTTTCTGTACCATATGTGTGTTTTACAACTTTCCAAGCATACATAACATTGAGATAAAAAAATGTTTTTTTTTATAAACATACTTTCACATACTTACTCTGTAAACACAACTGTTTCCTCTTAACATGTAACTGCTTTTTTGCATTGTATAAAACTTTAATATTACATTTAGTGTTTGTTTTCTCTCATTGTATAATGTTGTATAGGCGTATGCTTGTATTGATTTATGAATATGTATGTATATGTATTCTCATGCTCACTTTTTGGATGCATATCTATTCACGCATTTTCTTTCGTCCCTTCTTTGTTCATGTCTTTACAATGGGCGGGTTTTATTAGTCATTTGTTTCAATCAAGCTGTTTTCGTTTTAAATCCTAAATTACGGTCTTTATTCCTCCAGCATTCGAGAAAGTTAAATCGCAGAGAAAATTAAACGAATAATAAATACAAAATCGTCTTGCTTAATGCCGTGATTCACATCTAAACATGTATTTATTCATAATTTGCTTTCTCGTTGTAGCAACTTTTACAAAAAATCTGAAACCGATCATAGTAAACACGTTCATCTTCTCTGCCAAGACGAATAGAAATATATTTTAATATTCTTTTGTCGAAATTAATAATTTAGCATTGTCTTTCACATGCGCTCTCGATAGAGAACTATTTTCTTCTTGCCTAATTTAACCAGTTTCACTAATATTGGCAGAAAACTGTCATTATTTTTTCGTATTCCTCGTGTAATTCGCTCGTGGTGAAGAAACTAGGTGTTTGCCTCGATTACATAGTTTTAGACGTAGAAACTTCGATGAAAGAAACAGTTTGGTGGATTTCTGTATCGCAGTGGTGATGTGTACCCCAAATATTCCGTCTTGTATTCCCGACTAGTAGTTGGAATAATATATAGTAAAAATTGAAAAAGTCCAACTATTATATTTAGGAATATTTAATTATTTATGTCGAGTTATTCCCTGGTAATATAGTGCATATATTATTAGTTTCCCCATCATCCGCTTCATTTATATATAGGCGAGAAGTAAACGAATGTTGGGAATGAACACAGCTAACTCATGAGGCATACAATATTACTTGTTTATATCCTTCGATGCGTGTCTACTCTTCATTTCATAAAAAAAAACACAGATCTAGTGTTATAACTTTTATACTCATAGGCATCTAAATATGTCTTTAAAATAAGCTGTTATAGTGTAAGTATATCCTGTTAACCAGACAACGGATCATATGATTTAAAGCAAAAAGCAAAAGAGTGATATCCGTAAAGAGTCCTAAATATACGATAATTACATGAAATACTTTGTTTTTGGATTGGTGTTCTTTATTTCCTGTGAAATTTTCTTGACTCTCAGATTTTGTCATACTATTTCTGTATAAAATGCATTTATGGAAGACTGACTTCCCATTATTTTTTTATATTGCACATGTAATACTAATTATATATATATATATACATATATATATATATATGTGTGTATATATATATGTATATATATATATATATATATATATATATATATATATATATATGCATGCTTGGTTTATACTGTAAGAATATCTGAAACACATCGTAGAAAGATACAGCAATAGCACTGAAGAAAACAACACTACATCATTACTTTAGAAAATTTTATTGGGAAAACTATTTCAGAAACCTTGATTATGTAATAGAGCTGACATTTATTTAATGTAGCCGTTATAAGCCTCAATCATCGCGTAGATACAGGTTCACAACTGGACACATGCCTTTTCCACAAACGCCAGTGGGAACTCGGCGAATAGTCAATGCACGGCGGCGATCATGTTAGCTTTATTGTTGTGGGAAGTACTGTTGGTGATGTTCTCGACGTAAGAACAAAGGAAGTAGTTCAGTGTTGTCAGGTCGGGGAAGGAAGGGGGCAGTCAGAGAAGTGGAAAAGTTCGTATGACTCTTTCTGAAGCCAAGTTTGTGTCTCTTTGGACTTGTAGGCTGGCGCCGAGTTCTGCTGTAACATCAAAGGTCTAACAGCTTCCACTTGATTTCATCAGGAGGATCACCACATTGTACAGGTAAAATTTGGTGGTGACTTTCAAACCGACTCCGAAAATGTGAGGTGGTATAATATGGCAAATACTAGCAAGACAAATGATTTTTTTTTTATTTACGCATGCAAATCTTACATCTTAAACAAACGAACAGTACACACAAGACCAAAATAATAAGCAGGACAGGGGTTTAATAAACCTGCGTTTCATGGCACAGGATAATTGAATAGGAATCTGCATTCGAATGAGAAAAAATTTAAAAAACAGTTAATCACTTGACCTATGAGTCAAAAAGCCTGAATAAAATGCAATGAATAATTAATTTATTATGAATATTTAAATCAGAATTCTTTCGTTTAATATGTAATTTGTTGAAGGAAAATTCACTTGCATAATAAAGCATGCAATATAAATGGGTGTTGGTGCATTTATTTAACTTTTATATTTTGGTTAATTTTCTCCTTTTCATTTTTCATTTAATGAGTTAGAAAGAAAATCGGATTTTTCTTCTCTTTATTCTCCAGCATCATGTAACTGGTTAAATTATCAACCATGTAAATTAACTTTGCAAGAAAATGAACGTGAACAAAACGATAATCGATTTTCAAAGAATGGGTGATGAAAAAAAAAAACGAGGATAATGTAAAGGGGAATAACAAGCTTTGTATAGTTTACTGGCAGTGTATTGCCCTTTCGCACATTCGTGTCCATTAAAAACTAAACGTATGCAAGAATTTTGACATTTCTCTCGGAGCGTAAAATCTGGTTGTTCTTAAAGTGTGAAGCAAACTGAGTAAACCCATTTCAAATCCTTGAATACTGTTTGTATTTTAACACAAGTGCATTAACTAGATATTCGTGATTCGTTGGGTAACCCATTTTACTGATCTGAAATTGGTCGGATAAATACTCCATGAGTACGTTAGTGGTGGAATAAGAGATATTACTTTATTGGTCATTACGGTATTTTTAAATAGCAGGTGTATCATTGTTTTTCAGGAGTAAAAACTACATAGTTTGATCAGAATCGTACGATCAATAATATAAATCCTATTACTATAGTAACTTTACTGGTTAACACAAATAAATCACTGTGCATGATTATTAAAGAATATTATAATTTTATAATATAATATAATGATATAATGATATAATATATGATTATTAAGAATAAAATAAAAAAAACTATTATTTAATGCCGAGCAACCCATGTTTATCACTCCGGAAGAATCCCCGCATCGCTAAAAAAATAGTAATAATAAAATCTATTAATATCGGTCTTAGCTCGCATGAAAGTCGAAGCTTCTATCATTTCAATGGTTTCTCTACATAATACTTTTTAATTTATCTCTTTCTCTTTTGCTCTCTCTCTCTCTCTCTCTCTCTCTCTATCTCTCTCTTTCTTCCGCTGTCTTTCTCTGCTTGTTTGGACATCAGAAATGAAAAACGTACCCGCATATATTTATACATAATTTTATTATCATGCTTTTAAGCAAATCACAACCGAATGATAGCGATTTATACTATTCTATGTTGAGAAAACTACATTTTCACAAAGTGTGATAGTTTAATTATGTTTGTTTCCAGATTCTGTCTCTATACCCAGTCCCCTGTTTAGGCCCGCGTAGACTTAATTCTATCTTTTAGTTTCATCATCTTAGTAATCGTTCGCAAAACATTCGTTTCTTTAAACGTAGTATTTTTTTTTCATATTGTAGATTAGATGTTCAAACGTCGCTTGGTCTTCTAGTCATTTCAAAATATTATAAAACATTATTAACTGGCTTTAGAAGTTGTTTTTAATTAGATTTTAAATTCTAACGTCTATTCATATTTCTGACTTTTTTAATAGGGTTGTTTTCTTCAGTTTCATTCTATGTTTATTTTTTTTATTTCTTATTATAATAGTGTTTCTTTTATATAATGGATATATTCTTCTAGTAACAATATAGTAGTATTTTAGTGTTGTTATGTTGTAATGTTGTTTAAGGGTTGTACTATTTGTCTGTACTATACGAGTCAAATGTATTTCGATATCCTTAAGATGTTTAGGTCTCGTTTAATATCGTCTTATTTGTTTGTTTCATTCCTTTAATTCTTGAAGTTGCTCTCCATTCATCTACAGTGTGTGCAGTTTAGTTCGGCCCAACTGTCAAATGCGTGAACGTAATGAGACCAAAGTTTGGAAAATAAATTTTCTACTGCCTTCGTAATTCTCGCTTCTTTTAATGTGCCCCCCAATCATCCGATAAAATAGTTGAATCCTCCTTCAAAAAGAGTATAAATGATGTATATTAGGTTGGCTAATCTTTTCTATCATCAGTCATTTGAGATGTAGAAACATTTCTTTTTTTATTTTTATCTTTTTGAGCATGTCACTAATAAGGAGGGTAGAGGTAAACCTTTAGTTAGAAAACCGAAACTTGAATCACTTCCTAAAAAAAAAACGGATCTCTATACACATGCAACTTACTGAGGTTGCGTTATTGGCATTTGGTTAATGCATTTCAGACGATGCAGTAGCTTCCGGTTAGGGTTTTCGATTTCATATTACTTTGTAATGTTATAGCTTTACCTTAATATATTCTGCACATATAATTCTTCATTTTTCTCCTTTCTATTCTGTGCCCTGCTCTAATTAACCATTTGTGTCCCATTATACATATCCCTAAATACATAATAATAAAAAGTTTTAACGAGCTATATCACAGGGAACCCAGAACTTCAATTCCATTGTTGACTTCGATATCAGTGGCTACTACTCTAACAGCAAGTGTTTACGTTTCTATCTTAAAGAGAGTTAAATCTTATTAGACGAGACTAAACCAGTATTGGTGTTTCTGTGTGAAACTGGCGTTGGACGACTGTTTTTCTTTAATGAGTTAGCGATTTACTTTAAATCGAAATCTGACCTCCAAGAATTCCATGAGCAGGACATATTTTCATACTTTACAGATAGTTTTCCATATCGTAAGGACATGTCCAGAGAAGACCCCACATTGCATTTTAGAAGACGTCGGTGGACACTTGCGGCCAGCATTGCGTTAGATTTACTCTGCATGCTTCCCCAACACTATATTTACCAGCATCTCTGAAAAAATTGACTACATCGTGTTTGTTAAACATTCGGCTAGAATGCAGATATATTGGGACTTCAATGTGAACAACGTAGAAAGGTTAACCTTCTCAAACATAACGAATGCACCTCTAAGTACTTTCCACTAGTTCTGACCTAACTAAATTTGCAAATGGACAACCTGTGTACCCAACACTTACAGCTAATATGCAAGTCTCTTAGAATGGTTTTCTTACGTCATTTCCAGAGCTGTGCCCATTCTCTGTTCCGCCTAAACTGGTATCCTGCGACCACTCAGTTATCTCAGTTAAATTAAATATAAAACATAATAAGCCCTCAGATGAACCTATTTATAGTACTATATACTGATACCGGGATAACTTCCGGACATTTATATCAGATACACCTATGAGAGCAATGTTTAAAATTTGCGTGTAATCTATAAAAACACACTTTACTAAAAGGGTAATTATCGGTATAGATAACTTTACACTAGCAAATAAATTCCAGTAAAAAAAACTAACAGCCAGCCGTAAGTCTCTTCTAAATACGTCGGTGGCTTTCCGCACAGAAACAGCTGTAATCGAAAGCGAAGCCAAAACTTACGATATATATATATATATATATATATATATATATATATATATATATATATATATATATATGAAAATATCCGTGGGTCTGCCTGGCTGTGTGAACTTTCCTCCCAAATAACTCTGTCAATTTGCAATGTACAGACTCGAGATTTGATAAAAAGGGTTTGGAGATTGGGGAAAATCTTGTTGATTAAACTTCGGCGAGAGATTCCGCTGTTAAGCGGTCAAAGTTATACAATTAGACCTTTGAGAACTCTACCTAACCTGTCCAAAAATTTTGGGTACAAAGAAATTTTAGATGTAGGTTACTGGTACATGGATCGAACTTTTTAATTTAATTTGAGCTCAAAACAATTAATGTTGACAGGTCAAAATTGGGGTCAAGGTTTTTTAAAAAATTGACTTCGGCGTTCTTTACCAAATTACAAAGCCAATTTTTGGTATAAACATATGAAATTTTTCATAAAGTGCATTCAGACATAGGACAAGCTTTTTAATCGTTTCTGGCCAAAAAATTCGCTGCAGAGGGGTACCAGTTCACATGATATTTGACCTTTGCAGTCTCTAGGAAAATTTTAAGTTAATTTTGAGTATATATATATATATATATATATATATATATATATATATATATATATGCGTTTTTTGTGCGTGCGTTTGTGTGCATGCATGTAATTATATATATATATATATATATATATATATATATATATATAACGCAGATATATAAAGTATTAACTATATACATATTTACACACATACACACACACGCATATATATATATATATATAAAGTAGGTGGTAGTTTGCTTTAAGCATTGTTGGTAACGAAATATATGGAGGTTTTAAAAGCCAAAATCAATGCGAACAAGACCGGAATCATGAGAGTGAAGGAAAGAAAAACAAAGTAGACGGGTGTGATTGAGTAGAGACATGTATGACTGTTTATTCATTTATCATTCCTCACGTCGTTATAGAATTCTTTTGTAACCAAGTTGTTGGTATGTCCGGTGTATATAAAGTGCGTTTGTGGTATGCAATTTAAATTAATTTTTGTTGAAATATACCTCCCCTTTATACGGGCGTAAATACGTATAAATAATATATTTTTGGAACTCATCTAGAGTCTGTATATTTTATTATAGAAGCTGCATTACAAAAGTATAAAATATGTTTGGATGCCATCAGCAATAAGCGAACATGAAATAAAATTCACACGGGTGACATAGCAGTGTACCAAAGTAACACGTATATAAGCTTATAAAAAAAACTAAGATGAATTTATAAAATGTATAATGTTTTTTTTTCCTATTTTTTTGCTTCTTTTCGACCTTTTAATTTTCATTACGACCTATAGACCAATTAAAAATTCAGTCATTTAAGTGATTATTTGGTTGGTTGGTAGATTGGTTTTGTTTTACGTCATATCAACCCTTTTCGGGTTATTTAATGCCGAATCCAAAAAGTGTGAAGAAAATGTTTTTCATAGAGTATATTCCTTGTTTTCAAGTCGGTTTCTATTTAACCCATAGTCGGGATCCTAGCAGGTACTACCACTCCGGGTCAGAGTGGATTTGGGAGAAATGATAATTAAAGGGTGGCACCACACTTCCCAAAATCCGCACGCTGGTGCTTCACCACTGGATATAGTTTAAGGTCATATCCCGGACCACAATCATTTAAGGACCCTACCGTCTTTTGTTTCGACAGAGATAGAGTTTGAATATATGGAGGTATAGAGACGAACAGTAAGACAGACAGACAGGGTGAGATTCATAAATTATATATATATATATATATATATATATATATATATATATATATATATATATACATGTATATGGGTGTTTATATATATACATATAAAGTTTCTGATCAAATTATAAAAACACACTACATTAAAATGTATGATAAAATCAGAAAATAAGAAAAATGTAAATTATTGAGAAAAAGACATTTTTATTCTATGCCATTTCAAAGCAAATTGATTTTTTTATTAAAGTTCTATGAAAACTTGTATTTATATTTATTTTTATTATTATATAACCTGTTCCGTTCAGACCGGTTAATTTTTTGATCATTTTTATAATTTTGCTTTGCATAATGTTTATATAGTGTCAAGGTTATACACCACACACACACACACATACACACAGATGCATACACCCATATATATATATATATATATATAGAGAGAGAGAGAGAGAGAGAAAATAAAAAAGGAACAAACCGTATTATGTGTTCACCAACGTTTCGTCTTTATTTCGAGACTTCCTCTGGGTGAATGAGATTAAGAAACCAAAAAATATACCAGTACAAAATATTTGAAAAAGTTTCCCGTGCACAGTGTGACGCAGTTCTATTTAAGAGAAACGGAAAAATTGATGTTGGAAATTCAAAAAGGAAGGGGGGCTGGCGCTGTTAAAGAGAAGGACATTTTAGTGACGTCATATAGTCGTTAATTTAATTTTAAAACTATGAACGCAAGTTTATATTCTTATTGGGAAAAAGATATATCTGTTGAAATTTAAATATAAGTTTGTAACAGGAATGAAATTAGTGTTTTTTATGTAATTTATTGATTGAGATTATGTGTTAATTATTACAGGGGGTGTTTGAATGGTGTGAGAAAGTTAACCTGTGTCCACAGTTAAATAATGTTCTTTTAATAACAGTTTACTTATTAATGGCGCTATGTTATAGAAACCTCCACGTTGTTTAATAGTGCTTGAAATTGCGATAAGCGCAGATTCAAGGAGTCTCCGGCGCGGTTTATTTGAAATGAATTTAACTACTTTTGCTTGTTTAAAATCAAAGGTGTGGTTATGTTGCAATGTATGAGAGAATTTTAAACAAGCAAAAGTAGTTAAATTCATTTCAAATAAACCAGAGGAAGTCTCGAAATAAAGACGAAACGTTGGTGAACACATAATACGGTTTGTTCCTTTTTTATTTTCTCTATTTTGTCGGAATACTATTTCCATTATTTTCATCATATATATATATGCATATATATATTTCATAATGTTTTTAGGGATACACAATTTAAATATTGCAGTTAAGAAGGGAAGACTTGTACGATTCATGATTAAAAGTAAATTTATATATATATATATATATATATATATATATATATATATATATATATATATATATTTACACAAATATTATTGAATAGCACGGATTTATACTGTATTACATTATTCCTTTTGATCTTCTCAAAGCTCCGAATAGTCCTTATTGTGTTCGTCTCTTTATTGTATGTGTTGGATCCATAATCGGGAGCGCTTTTGACAGAAGTACATCTATTATCAGTAGAAATAAATGTACAATTGTTTTTTTTTTAATTACGTATGTATACATTTTCCCTACTCATGTGGTAGCTTGTTACAAGTTAGGTGGGCGGACTTTTTTTTTTACATATATTAAATACATTTATATATACAAACAAAGACATACATATTCCAAAATTTATCCCAAACATTTCAAAACCTTCCGGCTCCACCCATAATTAATATTATTTAATTGAGGCTTCTTTGTTGTAATGTACAATGTTTCGAGTATTCTTAGCCTATTTACCAACACTCTTGTATTTTCTACCATAATTATACGAAATTCCTAAAGGTGGTAGCCATTCCCCTTCAAATGTTGTGACGTGGAACTAATAAAGTATCCGTAATGGTTTCTAAATCCTCATCTTATTTTAACTTGGAACAAGTCATAAGGGCACGATGTGTTAGGGTCCAAATTAGATTTATCTTACGTTTTTTAAGGCAAAATGGACCCCAACTAATGTACAATCATGTAAATGTTGGTTTACAATATATGCATGTATGATAACAAGATGGTGGTTTTATTACCAATACGTCAAGGAAACCTATGGATGAATTGCCCTCTCCCTCATAGGTGTACTTTAACGCGAGATCCATTCCATTGAGTAAGAAAAAAAAAGTGTTTGCTTCCGTTTGGTTATTAAATCAACAGAATGTGTCGTCAACATATCGGAAGTACACTAATTGTTTTATGGGTCCAGATAGTAAGCGCTCCTCATAGAACCTTAAAAAAATATTCGACATGGTCGGTCGAAGTACTGAGCCCACGGCCACACCATCTTTTTGCCGATACATAATATTGTTGAAACTAAATTCCACAGATGTCTTTGCAAATTTCATAAGGTCAATAAAGATGTTTTCAGGAAGAAGAGGGGGTGATATCCGGCCGCGATATAAAAAATATGCACATATATCTATAGTTTCCAAAACAGGGACACAAGTAAAAAGATTGCTAGTGTCATAAGAGCATATAAATCTATTAACAATCTTAGAATTTTTTAATAAAGTCAGCAAAATAAAGTGAATCTTTAAGACAATATTTACTATAATGTTGTAAAACAGGTTGTAAAATGTCAAAGATCCATTTTGCGACCTTGTGTTGCGATGACCCTACCATTGAGAGAATGGTCCTTAATGGGATATCGGCTTTATGGGTTTTAGGGAGATCATATAACCTTGGGTGGATAGATCCAGAGGGTCTTATCTCACTAGCTACGTTCGTCGAAAGTACACCGGTGTGTACCCACTTGAGCAGTTTCTTTTGAAATTTGGTTCCAAGGAGACGGTTGAATCATGAGTTGCGACAGGATCCAATTTTTCATCTAGTATTATTGACATTTTGTCAACGTACTCAAGATGATTTAGTATAACCACCTTTCTCTGGTCTAGTAATGACTAATGGTGGGTCTTGTCGTATGGTTTTAATAACTGCAAAATGCTTTTTGCGCTATTTAACTCAGAATGCGACACTTGTGTACTGGAGTAACTGTGAGTAAGGTCATTCAATTTTGCCTTGAGATCCCTAGTTTTGGTTTCAGAGACTGGTGCAAGTCTCTCCGCTTGGCCATTGAGGATTTCAAATTCAGAAAATACCTCTTCCCGTTTAAAACCGGGCAAAGGAATACAAAAATCTAAACCATGATCAAGCACCATTAGTTTTGAAGGTGGCAAGTCATTGCAAGATACATTAAAAACGTTACTTCCAATATTTGGGTTGGTGGTACACCAAAACTTTTTATATATTGAATGTCGTAATTTGTTATTTGATTTAAGAACTAATTTATTAATATCTCGTGCAAAGCAAAATTTATCAAAACACGAAAGAATGCTCAATACTTCCCTCCAAAATTGAGCATTTTCACTATTATATTTCTCTAAATTCAATGCTAGTTTATCGAAAAGATTATGAATAAACGCGTTCTCGATTTTGTGTCCAGGTTGCAAATACGCCTTTTTTATTTTAAATAACATAAACAAAGGGCACCCATTATTACTGACACACGAATGTAAAAATGTTATATTATCTTGCGTCGATCTAATTTTACATTTGATTTTTAAAATCGAGTTTTATTTCTTACTTAAACTCGAATTCTATCTCGTCTTCAAATATTTCATAATGTTTTTATAAATGCAAAATTTAAATTTTGCAATTAGGAAGGGAAGACTCTTATGATTCATGATTAAAAGTAAATTTGTATATATATATATATATATATATATATATATATATATATATATATATATATATATTCCTTTAATCTTCTCTCTAAAAAAAGTGGGAAAAGGAGAACAGGAGAGTAAAAAGAGAGAAATGGGAAGCCAGCCGACCGTTTCGACCCTCGCTTCTCAAAGCTGTATATATACATACAAATTTACTACTTTTAATCATGAATCATAAAAGTATTTCATCCCTAATTGCAATATATATATATATATATATATATATATATATATATATATATATATATATATATATATATATATATATATATAATTGATTGGGCGATCCAATATTTTACACGGATTCCGATACAATTACCAATCCCGTGCTAAATTCCCGATCCCAATACTTATTACTGATTCCGATTTCCTATTCTTTATATATCTCTTCATAAATAACTATAGAATTGTTATTTTCTTCGATTTCCATAAAACACATGTAAAATATGCAGATATTCTCCTAAATGTAGAAACGCACTTTTGAAAGATTATCTATTGATTTTAGCTTTACTGGTCGTCAAAAATGTATAAATATTTATTATTTTATAATTGTTACTAGCAATGTAAGATTTTGCTTTAAACAAAATTAAAAAAATAAAGGCAATCAAAAGAATCGTTTTGGCATCGGAAAACAGGCACCAATTTTTCCGATTCCTATACCGATCCCAATATCCTCCAATGTTTCGATTCTTTTGATTCCCGATTCCGATTAATCACTCAACTACTACACACACACACACACACATATATATATATATATAAATATATATATATATATAAAAATGTGTGTGTGTATATATATATATATATAAGTGAACGTGTGTGTGTTTCTGTCTGCCTGTTTGTTTGTATGTCTGTGTGAGTGGATTTTCCTACGCATTAACTCTGTCAATTTTTAGTATACAGACTCGAAACTTGATAAACAGGGTACTGAGATTTGGAAAAATCGATTTGATTAGTTTTCGGCGAGAAATAATGCGATTAGGGCGTTAAAGTTCAACGATTTGACCTTTGAGAACTCTACCAAGCTTCTCCGAGAATGTTTGTTCTAAACACTTGAAATTCCGGATATATATTCCTTTGACATTGATCTAACTTAATAACTTGATGCAAGCCCAAAACAATAAATTTTAAAGGGTCATAATAGGTTTCAAATTAATTAAAACAATGCCGCGTTTTTTCTCAACATGCACCTCCAAATACCCGGGCAACGCCAGCCACCCATTCCAGTATATATATATATATATATATATATATATATATATATATATATATATATATATATATATATATATGTGGAGATTGTGTGTATGTGAGTTTTATATGTGATGTCGTCATACGGCTTCATAGACATGGTATTTTCTGTACCATATGTGTGTTTTACAACTTTCCAAGCATACATAACATTGAGATAAAAAAATGTTTTTTTTTATAAACATACTTTCACATACTTACTCTGTAAACACAACTGTTTCCTCTTAACATGTAACTGCTTTTTTGCATTGTATAAAACTTTAATATTACATTTAGTGTTTGTTTTCTCTCATTGTATAATGTTGTATAGGCGTATGCTTGTATTGATTTATGAATATGTATGTATATGTATTCTCATGCTCACTTTTTGGATGCATATCTATTCACGCATTTTCTTTCGTCCCTTCTTTGTTCATGTCTTTACAATGGGCGGGTTTTATTAGTCATTTGTTTCAATCAAGCTGTTTTCGTTTTAAATCCTAAATTACGGTCTTTATTCCTCCAGCATTCGAGAAAGTTAAATCGCAGAGAAAATTAAACGAATAATAAATACAAAATCGTCTTGCTTAATGCCGTGATTCACATCTAAACATGTATTTATTCATAATTTGCTTTCTCGTTGTAGCAACTTTTACAAAAAATCTGAAACCGATCATAGTAAACACGTTCATCTTCTCTGCCAAGACGAATAGAAATATATTTTAATATTCTTTTGTCGAAATTAATAATTTAGCATTGTCTTTCACATGCGCTCTCGATAGAGAACTATTTTCTTCTTGCCTAATTTAACCAGTTTCACTAATATTGGCAGAAAACTGTCATTATTTTTTCGTATTCCTCGTGTAATTCGCTCGTGGTGAAGAAACTAGGTGTTTGCCTCGATTACATAGTTTTAGACGTAGAGACTTCGATGAAAGAAACAGTTTGGTGGATTTCTGTATCGCAGTGGTGATGTGTACCCCAAATATTCCGTCTTGTATTCCCGACTAGTAGTTGGAATAATATATAGTAAAAATTGAAAAAGTCCAACTATTATATTTAGGAATATTTAATTATTTATGTCGAGTTATTCCCTGGTAATATAGTGCATATATTATTAGTTTCCCCATCATCCGCTTCATTTATATATAGGCGAGAAGTAAACGAATGTTGGGAATGAACACAGCTAACTCATGAGGCATACAATATTACTTGTTTATATCCTTCGATGCGTGTCTACTCTTCATTTCATAAAAAAAAACACAGATCTAGTGTTATAACTTTTATACTCATAGGCATCTAAATATGTCTTTAAAATAAGCTGTTATAGTGTAAGTATATCCTGTTAACCAGACAACGGATCATATGATTTAAAGCAAAAAGCAAAAGAGTGATATCCGTAAAGAGTCCTAAATATACGATAATTACATGAAATACTTTGTTTTTGGATTGGTGTTCTTTATTTCCTGTGAAATTTTCTTGACTCTCAGATTTTGTCATACTATTTCTGTATAAAATGCATTTATGGAAGACTGACTTCCCATTATTTTTTTATATTGCACATGTAATACTAATTATATATATATATATACATATATATATATATATGTGTGTATATATATATGTATATATATATATATATATATATATATATATATATATATATGCATGCTTGGTTTATACTGTAAGAATATCTGAAACACATCGTAGAAAGATACAGCAATAGCACTGAAGAAAACAACACTACATCATTACTTTAGAAAATTTTATTGGGAAAACTATTTCAGAAACCTTGATTATGTAATAGAGCTGACATTTATTTAATGTAGCCGTTATAAGCCTCAATCATCGCGTAGATACAGGTTCACAACTGGACACATGCCTTTTCCACAAACGCCAGTGGGAACTCGGCGAATAGTCAATGCACGGCGGCGATCATGTTAGCTTTATTGTTGTGGGAAGTACTGTTGGTGATGTTCTCGACGTAAGAACAAAGGAAGTAGTTCAGTGTTGTCAGGTCGGGGAAGGAAGGGGGCAGTCAGAGAAGTGGAAAAGTTCGTATGACTCTTTCTGAAGCCAAGTTTGTGTCTCTTTGGACTTGTAGGCTGGCGCCGAGTTCTGCTGTAACATCAAAGGTCTAACAGCTTCCACTTGATTTCATCAGGAGGATCACCACATTGTACAGGTAAAATTTGGTGGTGACTTTCAAACCGACTCCGAAAATGTGAGGTGGTATAATATGGCAAATACTAGCAAGACAAATGATTTTTTTTTTATTTACGCATGCAAATCTTACATCTTAAACAAACGAACAGTACACACAAGACCAAAATAATAAGCAGGACAGGGGTTTAATAAACCTGCGTTTCATGGCACAGGATAATTGAATAGGAATCTGCATTCGAATGAGAAAAAATTTAAAAAACAGTTAATCACTTGACCTATGAGTCAAAAAGCCTGAATAAAATGCAATGAATAATTAATTTATTATGAATATTTAAATCAGAATTCTTTCGTTTAATATGTAATTTGTTGAAGGAAAATTCACTTGCATAATAAAGCATGCAATATAAATGGGTGTTGGTGCATTTATTTAACTTTTATATTTTGGTTAATTTTCTCCTTTTCATTTTTCATTTAATGAGTTAGAAAGAAAATCGGATTTTTCTTCTCTTTATTCTCCAGCATCATGTAACTGGTTAAATTATCAACCATGTAAATTAACTTTGCAAGAAAATGAACGTGAACAAAACGATAATCGATTTTCAAAGAATGGGTGATGAAAAAAAAAAACGAGGATAATGTAAAGGGGAATAACAAGCTTTGTATAGTTTACTGGCAGTGTATTGCCCTTTCGCACATTCGTGTCCATTAAAAACTAAACGTATGCAAGAATTTTGACATTTCTCTCGGAGCGTAAAATCTGGTTGTTCTTAAAGTGTGAAGCAAACTGAGTAAACCCATTTCAAATCCTTGAATACTGTTTGTATTTTAACACAAGTGCATTAACTAGATATTCGTGATTCGTTGGGTAACCCATTTTACTGATCTGAAATTGGTCGGATAAATACTCCATGAGTACGTTAGTGGTGGAATAAGAGATATTACTTTATTGGTCATTACGGTATTTTTAAATAGCAGGTGTATCATTGTTTTTCAGGAGTAAAAACTACATAGTTTGATCAGAATCGTACGATCAATAATATAAATCCTATTACTATAGTAACTTTACTGGTTAACACAAATAAATCACTGTGCATGATTATTAAAGAATATTATAATTTTATAATATAATATAATGATATAATGATATAATATATGATTATTAAGAATAAAATAAAAAAAACTATTATTTAATGCCGAGCAACCCATGTTTATCACTCCGGAAGAATCCCCGCATCGCTAAAAAAATAGTAATAATAAAATCTATTAATATCGGTCTTAGCTCGCATGAAAGTCGAAGCTTCTATCATTTCAATGGTTTCTCTACATAATACTTTTTAATTTATCTCTTTCTCTTTTGCTCTCTCTCTCTCTCTCTCTCTCTCTATCTCTCTCTTTCTTCCGCTGTCTTTCTCTGCTTGTTTGGACATCAGAAATGAAAAACGTACCCGCATATATTTATACATAATTTTATTATCATGCTTTTAAGCAAATCACAACCGAATGATAGCGATTTATACTATTCTATGTTGAGAAAACTACATTTTCACAAAGTGTGATAGTTTAATTATGTTTGTTTCCAGATTCTGTCTCTATACCCAGTCCCCTGTTTAGGCCCGCGTAGACTTAATTCTATCTTTTAGTTTCATCATCTTAGTAATCGTTCGCAAAACATTCGTTTCTTTAAACGTAGTATTTTTTTTTCATATTGTAGATTAGATGTTCAAACGTCGCTTGGTCTTCTAGTCATTTCAAAATATTATAAAACATTATTAACTGGCTTTAGAAGTTGTTTTTAATTAGATTTTAAATTCTAACGTCTATTCATATTTCTGACTTTTTTAATAGGGTTGTTTTCTTCAGTTTCATTCTATGTTTATTTTTTTTATTTCTTATTATAATAGTGTTTCTTTTATATAATGGATATATTCTTCTAGTAACAATATAGTAGTATTTTAGTGTTGTTATGTTGTAATGTTGTTTAAGGGTTGTACTATTTGTCTGTACTATACGAGTCAAATGTATTTCGATATCCTTAAGATGTTTAGGTCTCGTTTAATATCGTCTTATTTGTTTGTTTCATTCCTTTAATTCTTGAAGTTGCTCTCCATTCATCTACAGTGTGTGCAGTTTAGTAATGTTAATTTTTTAAGCTCTAATTTTTAACTGCAATTGCGTGGTTTAATGCGTGTAACATTAACTATTATGTTTATCTATTAAGCTTGTTTTCATAAAACCATGTACATGGTATACTGTGGGTAACCTAAAAATAATATTTATATAATTTAAATAAAACAAGCACGCGAGTGTATGCCTGGCTTCAAATGACTCGATTTACCACTTGTTTTCGAAAGATTTTTAACTTTCAAAGAATAGTGATTTCCAACCAGTCGTTTTCACACTATATCATTGCAAGGGAGTTTCTTATTTACCGTTTTGTCAACTTCATATGTCATGCCAATAATTCCCCGTAATTGTCTTCTTTTTGTCATATAATAATCAGAATTACTGTGTGTAATTTTATTATCGCACTGAATAATTGCATCATGCTGGAGTTTACCGTTGTCATTTGCAAGAAGCCATTTAGACTAGAGTGAACACAACTCATTGATCTTTTCTAGTTCCACACATCACATTAATTAATCATCATTGTCGACATTTGCATTTGCGCTGTTTACTTAATGTAATTTTCTTTTCACCGCTAATCATACAAACAATAGAACTCTGATATTTTTCTTTCGTTTTTACTATAAGTCCACAATGTGATTATATAATTTATCATTTACTAGCAATCATCTTGATACTAAATAGTGAACGAGTGTTTGCAATTCCAGCATTCTCTTTTAGAGGATACTTAAACAGTATTTCTGATCCGACTCACTATTTAGCATTGGATAAGACGTTTCGGGATTGTAACCCGTTTAATGCCATTCTATCGGATGTTTGGTGCTGGTGCTACTCGGTCTTCCAATCCCCGTGAACCAGCTTAACTCGTATAACAGCCGATAGCAGTTCATTTTCTTTTGTTTTTATTTAGTCACTCGCAATATCATACAACTTATTAAAATCAATCGCTCATGCGTATGATGACCTCGAGCATTAGATAACCTCGCGCATGTAAATATCTTTCGCACGTTGCAATCACATGTTGAACAAGTAATTTAAACTTCATACTGAATGACACGAATTATCCTCAAATTTCGTTCTTTTTTTCTTGAAACGCTCTTGCAACTCATTTTGAATTATCGCAAAAGTCACGGACTATTGAGTTTCAATTGCAACAGCATTATTTACCTATGAAATTTCGGTATAAAATAACGCTCTATGCCGATTTGAGGTATAATTATAGTTTCCCCCTCTTTGGTATTTTCATCTTTCTAAACAATCCATAATTATATTTGGAGATATCATCCGAGATCAATGTTATTATTATTATTGGGAGTAGTATAAGTAGGAGTAGTTGTAAAAGTGTTTGTCACTCAAATACTTGTAAAAGTTAGATCACTAACGAAAATAATTGAATCTCCATAGAGTCTAAATGACAAGACTCAACAATTATATTATTATTATTATTAGTAGTAGTAGTAGTAGTAGTAGTAGTAGTAGTAGTAGTACTATTATTATTATAAATTTTTATTATCAGACTTACTATCTCGTATCCGGTATTGTTCTTAATATTGGTGTCTACTGATGTAGTAACATTCTGATTTCTTCTTCTTCTTCTTTTTTATTATTATTATCATTATTATCATTATTATTATTATTATTATTATTATTATTATGATTATTATCATTATTATCATCATTATTATTATTATTATTATTATTATTATGATTATTGCTGTTGTTGTTGCTGTTGTTTATTGTTGTTGTTGCTATTTCTGTTCACAAGATCGATGTGTTTTCTCGGGATTTGAGCTGCAATAGCGGACACATCCAGTATTGCAGCTACACTATTTTCTGTATTTTATGTCCAGCATTTTCCGAATTAATCTGGATGTTCTAAGTAAACATGGTTTGTGTGAAATTTCTACTGTTATTCCCAAATCCATCATTTGTCAAAGTCTTCGTCACCGATCCCAATGTTCCGCTACAGCAGGGATTACTTCGACTTCTTTTTTTTTACATAGGCGTCACCACTTATCAAGGCCGATAGGCCACTCAAGGATACGTGTTACATAGTGCTCAACAGTCGAAATGAGAATATAGTAATCGATAGTAATGGAAGTTCGGTAAATTTGTTAACTTAAGTGAAACGGCTCATCAGAAACTTATTCACGTTGGACTTGAAGACAACCATATTATAGACAGCTGGAAAGCAGGACAACGGAAGACAATTCCACAGGTGTGCAGTTCTAAGAAAGAAACTTTGATCATGGAAGCTATGTTTAGGTTTAGACACAGATAAAGAGTGGGGGGAATTATTGATAGTGTTTTCAGCTAGACGAGTGTTTCTTTTGAAAGTTTGCAAGAGGGGGGCCATAGATTGAAGCTCAGTCGAACACTTTCCATGACAATAACGATAAAGCAGAGACAAACACGCAACATCTCTTCTGTGAGATAGAGGTTGCAGGGAAGAGAAAAAGACATCTCCCACCAGGCCACGAAGTCTATTTTGAACTCTATCAAGGCAGGACAAATCTTTCTTAGCACCTCCTGCCCATATGTGACAACATTATTCCATCCTTGGACATATCTGGCTCTTATATAGATAGATAATTGCATCAGCAGTGAGATATCTACTGGATTGAAAGAAGGATCCGACCATTTCAATTCCCAATCCTTGCAGTCTCATGTTTTTAGTCGGAATAATTTTCCTCTAACTTTTTCTCGATATGACTGTAAATGGGGGAAGACGGGTCAATCAGCATCTTTTCTTGCTCTGCTCAACTACAGTGATGTCCGGCCTATTATGCCTCAGTGTTTTGTTTGTTTGCATGGGAAAATTTTATAAAATCATGTATTCATCGGACTCGAGCACTCTTGTGTGTACCACCTCTCAGATTTTTCAAATTCACATTTTTCGCACAATTTCACTTTTGCAACATTGTCGTGTGTTATTTCTTCATATTCGTCCTGTGCTAATTTCAAGCATTCTGACACAATGTGGGATACTGATTATTCATCAGCACTACATACTCTACAACTTGGGTCAATATCTTCACCAGGCACTTTTTTTCTAAAATACCTTATGCATAGGTATTGATGCTTAGCTGCTATTATTATACTTCCGAACACTTTCTTCAAAGGACCCTCTCTTAGCCAATCTTATGACTTGTCGCTCTTCAGCTTCTCTGTAGTTTTGTTGAACCTCTCTTGAAACATTTTGTTCTGAAATCCCTCCTGATGCCTTTTCTGGATATCATCTCTGTTGTTTCAATGATTCTTCTTCTCCAATGCATCATTGCCGTTTACTTCCTTCAATATGGTCTGCCATAAAGCAGGTAAGTACTTATCAAGACTGCTAACTTCCAAATATGCACTAGTAGTGTCTAAACCCGACATTTAAAACGCATGAAAAAATTGAATAATTTGGCCTCCTACCTTTCAAAGCTTATAACTGCTTTACGAATGTAATTCAATCCCTAATTTTTTGGAGGGAAAAGACGGCATTTTTTTAAAAAAATAACATGCATAATAACAGATTATGCAATATTTGTTTTTTTTATCTGTTTTCTTTAAAAATGATTTGAAGAAAATCAACGAAATTTACTTACTTCGATTATAAAAAATATACATAAATTCCCCAAAAAGCACTTACCATATGAAAATACTATTCAATGTGTACTTTCATTCTTCATTGTTAAGAATTTATCCATATTTTTATTTTAAATGTCTTTTATTTTTTAAATGAAGGAATTTTTTAACGTCTATTTGAAAAAGCCGGCCTTACATTAGAATTTTTCCCTTGTAATCGAAACACCGGAAGTAGTGTTTGTTCTAATGTTGAACAAAAATTGACAGAAGAAACTAAAAACCACACGTTCGCGTTAGCCGTGTAGCCTTTTGCGTGAAGAGATATGTGTCTCCATAGATGACAATTAGTCAAATTTAACTCATAAGATGTTGCCTTAAAAAACGTCTATGACTTTTTCTTTACTCAAATGAATACATAACTGTTTGATATGATATATTTTAATTCTCCTTTATCGAGTAAATTGTATTTTATTTATTGATCTCTTATCTTAAATTTCAGATATATTAAACTTTGCTACGTAAATTAATTATTTAAATGTTAATATACATTTCAAAATGGGGGGGTTAATTAAAGAAAAACGTGTGTTTAATATATTGTATTTGGTTTACTGGAAAAAGCATAACATTTCACATTGACTCCGCCAATATCCTAAAAATTGAACTAATAGAAACATTTTGAAAGTATTTTAAATTTTATAAAATTGAAAAATATTTAACTTGTAAAATTAAATTGATTTAATTACGTAAAAAACAGTCCCATGAAGGCACGCAGGCACTTTGTAAACACTGTTTTTTTTTAAATCAAAAAATAAATTTTCTATTATTTTTGGAACAACTTTAATAGTTCGTTTTGGAAGTATATTCAATAAAGGAAATAAACAACCAACTTTAAAAAGAGAAATTACGAGTTTTTTTATATTTTATTCAAAGTTTTGTGTCAGGAGTGTCAGAAATCCCCCCCCCCAATTCTGATTCACCTACATATGCCCAATCTTCAACTCCGATCAGGCCCCTTCCGCCATCCACTCTTTTAATGCATGAAATATCTACGTCAATTTTTGAGTGTTGCGTCTCATACATAGTCATTAGTTTTCTTGTTCTCCTGTCCAGTTCCCGCAGTTCTATTTTGTCCACTTTCTGACTTCTGCTCCGTATTTTACAACTGATAATGCTCTCGAATTGATGTCTGAGATGATATTTCCTCCATTTGATTTTTATTTCTTCTGATATATTCTTTCTTCACTTGTTCCTTCATCTTGTAACGCATTATTTTCTTCATCTTCAAAAAACACCAATATACTTGAATCTACTGCTCTCACTGTTCTTCATCCTTCAACATCATTGATGCAGATGCCATCACTTGCAACTACTTTTTCTCTTTTCATGATAATTACTCCGCATTTAGATAATCCAGATTCCATATTTATATCTTCAGAGACAACTCTTACTATGTTCACTAAACTATACATTCGTTCTTTATCTTTAGCTAATAACTTTAAATCATCCACGAAAATTAGATATTTAATTATTTCTCCTTTCTTCTTCACTTCATTGAAAATCTTTTTTTCCATAGTATCAATGGTATTATGGTCAAGATAAACAACAAAGGTAACAGACTATCACTCTTTAAAATGTGTCGCTTTATTTTTCCCTTGCCAAGTCTGCTTTGACCTGCATTCAGTTCGGTGTTGCACTTTTTAATCGTTTAACTTATGAAGGATTTGATATCCATTGCAACCTCAAACATATCCAACATTTTCCCATTTAACTATGCGGAACCATATTATAAGGTTTTCAATAATCACTCCACGCAACTACTAGTGATGCAAGTACACCGTTTCCTATAATCTTTTTAAATCATCTTTTTAACTCATAACCAGTCATTAGTCCCACGACTTCCGCATCTGCACCCTTTATGCGTACACGGCACTAAAGTTGTTTTTTTTTAAGATAACTGTACAATTCCTCAGCTATGATCCCTGTAAGCAATGTCCACATTAACTGTAAACACGTGATAGGTCTGTATTTCCTTTTGTCAAATCTTTCACACAAAGTACAGTTTTTCCTGTGACCATCCAAAGTGGTACATTATTATTTCAAAGAGAGTTATCAAGTTTAAGGATCATTCCACTGTGCAGTTCCTTAACTTTTTTATCCAATACTCTTGTACTCAATCAGGGTCCGGGCTTTTCTAATTCGATATTTCTGTCTTCTTGCATTTCGAGTCCTCTTAATTCTCTTTCCACAATTTTCAGCTACTCTGGAATCTCATTGTGCTTCACTTGGTTTTTGTTCGATATGTCGCTTCAAATTTTCGTGCTTTTCTCTGCAACCGACACTACTATTTTCTCTTTCCATCCCATCTAGTTCATTTAACAGATTTTTGGTTCGACTCAAATGATCGATTCTGCCTGTACTGATTTTTCCTGTGTTCATATTTTTCCAATTTCTTAGTAATTGCAACTAGTCTACATTAAGTCTCTTCGAGTACTGTGCAGATACCTTTTTCATCAATGTTTTGTTTAAGTTTCGTTATGTTAGTGTCATTTCGCAACTCATTAATTTTCATCCTAATCAACTGGCCTAAATCCTTGCATAACAGCTTCTCCTTTTCCAAAATTCTTCTTCTCTGAAAGGGATTCTTATCCTCCTTCTGCATTTCTTCATAACCCACCAATTTCAAGACAACATTCCCAGCTGCCCTCAATTTTGTGTTTGCTTCCAAAATTGACTTCTAGTTCTCAGAGGTATACTTGTTCACATTCATTGTGAGGGCTTAAACTTCTATTCTATTACTATTGTGAAAGAATCCTTTTCCAAGGGAGTCTTTGCCACGCCAGAGTCAATCCAGGGCCACAAAACTAAAATGTGCTTTCATGTCGCAGGTAACCCTAAGTTTAACCCTATGATCGTATAAGTAAGTAAGTGACCAGATGTGACATGTTCGTGTGGCGTATCCACCTTGATTGCGATGGTTTGTCTTCAATTAGCGGTTGGGTGAGCGTCGGTGCTTCTTGCGTCAGGGCTGATCGCCGGTCTGTCGTATGCTAGAAGAAAAATTCTGAAATTCCTCCTCCGCCAGGAGGACAATTCCATGCAGAAAAAAGAAAACAACACATTTCTTCTCCTCTACTCATGAATTTTCAGGAAAAGTAATATATATATATATATTAATATATACAATTGCCTTTACAATGTTCAATAATGTCTGACTTATCTAAGTCTATATTTAGATTTCATTCTCTCGTTCTATATCGAGGTGAGGCTGGTGTGGTAGGAAAGAGGGGGTGGCGATTCTCTAAAGATTGGCCTGTCAAAAACTATGTCTCAACTCACTCGGTAACTGTCGTATTTCGACTTTGCGCTCCATTAATTATTCATGCGTGGCGTGAAACAGGGGTTCTTCCCTTAACCAATCATACCGCACAACGTTACCTCAGGGGAAAGTCCCCTCTATGAGTGCACGTTTCGATCGGCAAACGTTTCTCATTACCAACTAGGGGCATGCTCGTGATCCCTAGGTCGAAGAGCTGCATTTGAATTAGAAACATAATTCTTCCAGAACCCTGGGGTTTTGGAGTGCAAACTGAAAAAATGACATTGTTTGTCGTTTTCCGTAAAAAATGAAAGTTACATATCCCAATCTTTTCTCTCAGCAGCAGTTTTGCTGCCATCTGGGCACACTGCTAAACAATTAAAGAATACAAGAATTATATCTGCCTGGTTTTCTCCACATTATTGGGAGCTCAGTTGCGTCCGGAGAAAGTCACGCCACACTATTTGTGGGGTTCCTTTCTGGAGTCTGTCTAATTTCATTCAATAGATGTTACAATATTTGTCTGTCCTCTTCTTCGTACTTTTCATCAGTGGCCCTAATCAGTACTATTTCATCATCTCCTTTCTTATATCGGTTGTCGTCACTTTCATTTTTAAGCCTTTCTTCTTGCTGTTCATCTGTAGACCTCTCTTCCTTTCGTCCATATTCAGCTTGGATCAACATCTTATGCCGCCTTTTTTATAACACTTTTTTGTACCGCTTGATCTTGCGTTTCTTCATTATGAATCACATCCTCCTTTTTTTTTCATAATTGCGCCCCTGGCTCATTCTTTGGATTTCCTAAATGTCCTAGACCGTAAGCAATTTGGTCAACCGAAATTGCCTGAAATGATCCGCTAATCTTTGATTTTTGATGGAAAACACTCCTTGTTCATCTTATATCTGCTTCATCCTCTGTCTGAACTTTCGTTTTGTAGGTTCACTTCTTATCAAGCATACAATTATGATAGTGTCTACCTTCTTATCCCATTTACCTTCTCAACCCATGCCACTTTATTATTATTATTATTATTATTATTATTATTATTATTATTATTATTATTATTATTATAAATATGAGTTTTCACATAATCCATTATAACATATAACTTTTTTTAAAACAATCGGTAGTGTTCGCTAAAATACTTGCGGATTAATACTATTATTATTTTGGTTACTTTCAATGCATCTAAAACCAAGCTTCTATCTTTGCATTATAAACGTTCTGATCCACTTCGGCATCAACTGAAATGAATGGCTCTCATCTTAGGGAGGCTCCATATTTTGATAAGCTTCTGGGTGGTAAGATCCTTCTATCGATCCAGTAGATATCAACCTGTTGATGGTATTTTCTACCTATATAAGAACCAGGTACTTCCAAAGATGAGGTATTGCTGTCGAATTGGGGTAGGAGCTGCTCGGAAGACCTTATCCTACATTGAGAGAATTCAGAATGGACTCCATAGTCTTGTTGCGGGTGGCCTTTTTCTCTTACCTGCAACCTCTTTCCCATATATTTATACTACCGATGCCGGGTATTATAGGGCGCATAGGGATGTCTGGTTTTTGAATTTTTTTGCAGGCCATATAGTGATGGAACATTGGGGTGGTATTCAATGTATGACATCCAAGTTTTGTTGTATTTTATAAGTTTTTTATAAGATTGGTTGAAATTCTCAACACTTCGTTTTATTGTCTTTAAATCAGTTTTGGTGTAAGTGTTATATGGCGCCCGGATCTAATACAAAATCTTTCTACTAAAGTACTCTCAAACACTGAAATTGATGCCCTTAGTTTCGGACTAAAATTCACAACTGGCATACATTCGAATATTACCCCCGACGCAATTTTGAAGAATTACAAACATGAAGATACGGATTTTCAAAAAGGTTATCATACAGGGTGTTATTTCTGTTGCAGTTACTCATCCATATGAAACTGTACTTCCTAAGAGATACATAGATGCTTTGAAACACCTAGCGAATAACAAGAACTTGATTATATCACCAGCTGATAAAGGTGGTGGTATAGTATTAATGGAAAAAGATGAATACCTGGAAAAAATTTCCACATTGTTGGCAGACAACAACACTTACACCAAAACTGATTTAAAGACAATAAATCGAAGTGTTGAGAATTTCAAACAATCTTATAAAAAAAACTTATAAAATACAACAAAACTTGGATGTCATACATTGAATACCACCCCAATGTTCCATCACTATATGGCCTGCCAAAAATTCACAAACCAGACATCCCTATGCGCCCTATAATATCCGGCATCGGTAGTGCCACACACAAAATTGCACGTGCCATATCCAACGTTTTGACTCCACTACTGGGCACTATCAGCACCTCCCACATAAAGAACTTCGGAGATTTACTGAACAAAATAAAAAACATTAACGTGCAAAACAAAACTATTCACAGCTTAGATATAACATCATTATATACTAATGTCCCCATTAAAAAATGCTTGAATCTACTCCTTAAACATTTAAAAAAATCTAACATTAGCTTACCTTTTCCTCCCGACACTCTTATAAAAATCATTAGTCTTATAACTAACTTGACTTACTTTCATTTCAATAACAATTTCTATAAACAAAATTTTGGTCTTCCTATGGGTAACCCTCTTAGTGGAGTATTAGCTTGCCTTTTCTTAGAATTCCTAGAATCTGGTCCTTTCAAATTCAGATTACCTCCAAACACAGAGTATTCCAAATACATTGACGACATCTTAATTTTTCTTCCTGAAAATACGCGCATAAATATCATTACAGACAAATTAAACTCAGTCGAACCTTCGATAAAGTTTACCTATGAAACAGAAAACAATAACTCATTAGCTTTTCTTGACATACTTATAATAAAATCCAATAATAAACTATCCTTCAAAGTTCACTGCAAAACTACACACAAAAGCGATTACATACATTTCAATTCACACCATAACAATAAAATAAAAACAGGGATAATAATTGGTTTCTTCTTACGCGCTTTCAGAATTTGCAGTCCTGAATATCTGGACGAAGAATTCAAATACCTTACAAACATTTTGAAAACTTTGCAATATCCGACATATTTCATATTGAATGTTAAGAGAAAAGCCACACAAATATTTTCCAGAATAAATAATAATAAAAATCATACACACCAGACCTTTCTCTCATAAACAGACATTTTCTTTTACCTATACACACCAATAATACAATAATCTATAACACACTAAACAAACTAAAAATTCCTATCGTACAAACCACATCACTAACCATAAGACATATATTAAAAACCACGAAACATCTCTATAACAAACCAGTTTCTGATGGAGGTATATATACTATTCCTTGCCATAATTGCCATCATAAATACGTTGGTGAAACTCAGCGTAAATTGTAAAAAAGGCTCAATGAACACAAAAGAGATATAAAAAATAGCAATTCTCTAAGTGCATTATTCTCTCATTCATTGCAACATAACTACACCTTTGATTTTAAACAAGCAAAAGTAGTTAAATCTATCCAAAATAAACCGCGCCGAAGACTCCTTGAATCTGCGCTTATCGCAATTTCAAGCACTATTAAACAACGTTGAGGTTTCTCTAACATAGCGCCATTAATAAGTAAACTTTTATTAAAAGAACATTATTTAACTGTGGACACAGGTTAACTTTCTCACACCATTCAAACACCCCCTGTAATAATTAACACATAATCTCAATCAATAAATTACATAAAAAACACTCATTTCATTCCTGTTACAAACTTATATTTAAATTTCAACAAATATATCTTTTTCCCGATAAGAATATAAACTTGCGTTCATAGTTTTAAAATTAAATTAACGACTATATGACGTCACTAAAATGTCCTTCTCTTTAACAGCGCCAGCCCCCCTTCCTTTTTGAATTTCCAACATCAATTTTCCGTTTCTCTTAAATAGAACTGCCTCACACTGTGCACGTGAAACTTTTTCAAATATTTTGTACTGGTATATTTTTTGGTTTCTTAATCTCATTAACCCAGAGGATGTCTCGAAATAAAGACGAAACGTTGGTGAACACATAATACGGTTTGTTTCTTTTTTATTTTCTCTATTTTGTCGGAATACTATTTCCATTATTTTCATCATATATATATATATATATATATATATATATATATATATATATATATATATATATATATACTTATATGCAATGAAAAAATTAGAATACGTTCTAAAGGACTAATATACTTATCTCCGACCCCACAAAAATAGAAAACGAGTATGTAAATGTATGTCTTACTAAAATCAAATTAATAAAATATATTTATTACTATATAAATATTATTAACCTTAGAAACGGTGTGCGGGTGTATGTTTCATGCGATGTTTTATTTATTGGGTTCTATGCTTTATGGATCTCTAAAATAATTTTTATAAAAGATTTACTGTAATAGCAGTAACGTTTATGTGCAGAAAATGTGACAGGATTTTGTAACACGAGTGGATATACTGTGAGCAAAACAATGAGTGTGAGCACAAAAACTGTTAAAGAATAGAACAGAAATAATAATGCTCCTCTTGATATGTTGGTCCTCTTCAGATGATATCATTTATTACTTTATATATACGGTTCTCAATGATTCATCGTTCTTACGTACGCTATTATCTTTCAATCAGCCCCTTGCAGCTCTCAACGGTATCCGCATCGCCAGATTCACCTCGACTCTAATAACTTAAATACGGCCATCATATATTCTGTCTTCAGTGATATAAGATAAAAGCAATTGAATGTTTATCTTCTTGAAAAGGAGAATGTGATTTTTATTAAGATAATAGAGCAATATATCGCCTATGGAGAGGTCGGCCTTCTCCCAGTTGAATTCATTTAAAACTCTCAGTGTATTTTCTCATCTTCTTAATTGTCATAGTCTTTTCAACCTTCTTGGTTTCCTTTATATATCTCTCACATAAAACTGTTTCTCTAGCATTTCAGATGCAGTAAATCGACTTGTTTGTTTTACAGTGATGGATTTTTAATTATTTTACTGCACTTAAATCTGGATTTATTTTAACTTGTGGAAAACTTGTGCTTGTGTGCCCTATTGGTTTTAGGTTAGGGTTAGGGTTATGGTTAGAAAATAGAACACTTAAAAGATTATATATTGACGTTATCTTTACGTATTTTGCTTACCATATTGTATAACTGCTATTATTTAAATGTAACTCAAACAGAAATATCCCTTCTCAACTAACTGCATAACACATTAGGTGTAATTCAACATATGGTATTTCCTGGTAAAAAAAGATCGTAAAATATGTCATTATATTATTTTACACTTTATATGGGTTTACTAATCAATAGAACAATCAATGAAACAATAACATACGTTACGACGGCGATACTCACTGTATAAATATTGAGCGCAAATTACATTGGTACATATTTATTATCGTCTAAAAATGTAAATATGTATACTCTTAATGCGCATTAAATCATTTTACTGCGATAATAAATTATAAAAATAAATGTAATACTAAGAGCTAAAAGTAAAATATTATCAATAATTTTGTAGAAATAAAAATAATATTGCTAGTAATGAAGGTATTACTTTTAGCATGAGGTTTTCATATGTTTCTCAACAAATAAAATGTATTCCGTTTAGTGAAGATAATTATATTTACTTATCGCATGCATTTGAATTGTTTTCGAAATTGATTCTTCTAATTTGTATCGTATATCTTGATGGTTTAATGCATGAAAAATACTTTTGTTTCACATGATAACTTGCACATGACAAATATATCCAGAAAATAATCCTTACGTATTATTTTGCACATAATTATTTGATGTAGCAGAATTACATTTCTTACGTAGAATTTTACTCATTATAATTTAATGCACCAAAATTATGTTTCTTTAGCAGTATTTTGCACATGATATCATGCAGACAAAATATTCATTAATATAGTATTTTCCACGTCGTATTTTACGCAGCTTATGCACTTTCGTAACGTCGTACATATCATATGATTATAACAAACACCCTTCCCTTACGTAGTATTTGGAACATGATTAAATGCAGAAATAATATTTTCTAACGAAATAATTTCACGTAATGTAATAATACAAATATATAATTTTATAACATAATGTATTCATATATTTTTTACGTACGTACACGTGTGTATGCGCTTGTGGGAATGTGTTTACGCATATATACGTAGGCGTGTACGCGCATACATATTAATATATACACTTTGGTAGGGAACCTAATCCAAGCACACGTACAATGATCTCTCTTAGACCATCGCTTTACCCAAATTTGGTATTACACGACAATAATACCGCAGCTATTTGCATTCCAAGTGCACACGCAAATATTAATCGTTTATCTAGATAAAGTAAAAAAAAAAAACAAAAAAAAAACAATAATTCCCAACAATACTTAATATTCATCACGAATAGTATCCAGGAAATTGATTTTACAGCCAATGACTTTCGGGTGTAACTGAAAATAAATAAGTAAAACAGAAAAAGGAAAACCTCGCCGATCAGTTGTTCACGTTGGCTTTTACTTCATAACTTACATTCCGAATTGTAATAGTCATATAGTAGAGTGATAAACGTACCATTATTTCCATTGATAGGAGTAATAAAGAAACAATTCTATTAAAAACGAACACTTAAGTTAATATACACAGCATTATTTTTAATCTGTGAAGAGAAGTATTTCTTTTAAATTATCTCAACAAAACTTTATTTTTAGAACATCTTCCTGAATTGGTGCTTTATGATTTTGATAGATATTTTCCGTAATCTAATATATTTTTGTTTAGGACAATGAGATGGCCCCTTTATCTTTTAAATTTATCTTATAAAATGTGTTGTCTAATAGCATTTGGATAATATTTATTTACTGATATCTATTACTTAGCTTTTATGTTAAAGAACAATCAAAAACCATCACAACTGATCATAACTTGCGTTTATCTTTTTCATAAATCATAATTTAGTTTAACATAGATTAACAACCCTAGACCTACCACGAGCCATACTACTTCAAAATGTACCCGCATCGATAATAAATCAATCACTTCATCGTAGATATAAAAATAATAAATTTGTATATATAACCGGCTTTTTATATATAAATATTAAGAATAAACCGCGCAAACATGTATATGAGTAGTGTGTACATTTTTTATGTACTGGTAGTGTTATAAGAGTACTATTTTTGCATTTTGCATGAGCACTTTATACTTTTCAGCTGGCTAGCCTACTGTATTTTTTCTATAAAGTGCCTATTTTAAAATAATACAAAAAAACATTAAATATTCAAAGCTTTACAAAACTCGGATGTACTGCCGACGTATGGAAGGTGCACTTATTTTCTCTCGTTCAATGAAAGCAGATGAGAAGCTATTACATGTTTTCCAGAAATAATAGAATGTAAATATACATGTCTATTTATGTATAAAATATTTATAAAATAGAAAATAAACTATAGGGGGTTTGTAATGGTGTGGACCTGCTTAACGTCAATGCAAGTGACATTAAACTTAGTTTACCGGCATAGTGTTTTACTACCTAGATGTCTGGTCTGTGTCATTATAGAATTATAAAGTGAATTGAAAAAAATGTTTAGATGATGAAAATATTTCTTTTATTTTTGTTTTTAAAGACTAATAAATCTTACATGCAAACACCATAGAATACCTTGTAGTAGATAATTAATATTTTAAAAGTATCGGTTAATTAATATAGATAATTTTATGTGTACAGTAAAATTTTAAGATTGTTCTCAAATTAGGTCTTGTAAAAATAGTAAACCTTTCTTCAATTCACGACAAGTTTATTATGATAGATAAGAAAATTTGTATTATCACTTGACTTTTTTTACATTATTGTGGATTCTTCGCAAAGGTACTGGATTGAGAAATATCGCATTAAACACAATAATACAATAGCTTAACCTGTACAGGTGATGGTTGTTTTAACCGTCATAGAAATTATATAAGCTATATATTTCTTTAAACAATATTTTATTTCATAAACTTGTGGGTTTATTTCAAAGATCATTTTTTTGTATACATTTAGTATTTAAATACGATTTCAGGCATATGGCGAAGATGCTCCCGTATAAATGGCGTAATTTAATAGTTCAATTCTTTAAAGTACGCATTAAATTGTTGTATGTCTGAAATGGCGTCTCGCATGTTGGAATCCAAGTAGTTTATTCTGCCTGGTGTATCAGCGTAGACATTATGCTTTACATAATCTTATGCAAAAATGAGCGCAGGAATAAGCTGGCCAAATGACAGGTCCATTTCGTTGAATTACTCAGTTATCCGATGTTTCTCTAAAGTAAAATAATAGTATTATTAAGAATTTGCTATCGCTGCTCGAGTGTCATTTTTTTTCAAAAACAATTGATGAATCAAGATAAACAAAAGAAAGTGATAGTTGCCAAATCCTCCAAAGAAGAAAATAGAATTGTCAGTACATATATATTTATATACATATATATATATACATATATATACACATAAATGCATATATATATTTATATATACATACATATATACATATATATACACATAAATGCATATATATATATATATATATATATATATATATTAAATCCCCGAAACAGTGTTTCATTGTAAACAACTGATGATCCCTTGAAAAATAAATTATTGGTATTATAGTAAATTCAAGAGCGAGTTGATGCAGTGATTGCAGGTGATTAAATGACTTACTAACTAGATGGTTTTCTAACGAATGATAGAAAATAATTCTGTATAGTTTTAAAGGTTAAAAGCTTCAAATACTATATATAAATATATATATATATATATATAATGAATGAATGAATGAATGTCAACAGACTATGTTCCAAAATTTATGATGTTAATTGCCATTTACAATTTTTGACACTATCTGTACATTTTGAGGTAATCAACATCATAAAATTTGGAAGATAGACTTTTATTATTCATTTATTATATTGCTCTGTAATTACATTGATGTTCTCAAAAAAAGTATTAGTATATGTTATGAGGAAATAACGTATATTTCTATAGAAATATATATAAAGTAAAGGCGTTTTTAATACTGATCAGTTGGACTTTTGTTTTCGACTGTTTCCTGCCTCCATTTATTTGTAAAACAATCTGTGAAATGTTATCATCATCATTATCTACAGCAGAAGTGTGAATCTTATGGATGAACTTTTATTTTTAAAAAAAATATCCATGCGTCTTTAATGCTTATTAGTTGATTATTTTTTCGTTTGTTTCCTACGCCCATTTATTTTTTCAAATAATGTGTGAAATTTGTCATCATAATCATTATCTGCAGCAGAAGTTTGAGTCGCATAAACAAACTTTTAATTAAAAAAAAGTTCAGCCGCTTTAAACCCTCATCGTTTGGTTTTTGGTTTACGTCTGATTTCGACGTCCATTCATTGCACAAACACTACAAGGAGTGATTATCACATTTACAAATTGTTTGTATTGGATTTATTTTTCTTTTTTTCATGTCAAACTCATTTAATCGTACCCATAAAAATCACGTCGTCTTTATCCTTGAGGATGTATGACTTCTGGAACGTTCCTTCATGTGTATTTTACGTGTACGTGTGTATATGAATATGTATGTATATGCGTATATGGGTCCCTCTCTGTGTGTATGTTTGCAGGTGTGTTTACATGAGTATATACGTGTGAATACACCTGTATGCATGCATGTATGTGTTTATTTCCATGTGTATATGGGGCGGAGAGGGATCCCGCAAGCCGTGTTGAAGGCAACGCGTCTAGGAGAAATAAATCTCTAATTAAATAAAAACATAAAGGAGGGCATCACTACCCACATTCACCTGGTCTGCAGTTTGACTTGTTGCTGGCAATATTGGCTTTGCTTGTTACTGGAAGTCAACATTTTAACCGAGATAGAGAGAGAAAGAGAGAGAGAGAGAGAAAGAGAGAGCTTTCATACAAAGCTAAAACTCTGTTACATCATCTTTGTATAGATACTCCTCAGGAATTTGTCAATAAAAATAGTCCTGTGGCGATGGAAAAGTTGTGACAAGTGCATGTTTTAAAGGATGGAAGAATGTAATAATTGATCTGCCATCATTATATGTCTGTATGTCTGTATGTATGTGTATATATAGAAATGTGTATGTATAGGTATCTGTATCTGTGTGTATGTATATGTATATATATACATGTGTGTATATGTCCGTATATCTATGTGCAGGTATATGTATATATGTATGTGCATATATGTATATACGTTTGTGTGTATGTATATGTATGTGTGTATATGCATATATGTATGTGTACAAATGCATATATATATATATATATATATGTGTGTGTATATGTAGGTAAAAGTATATGTATGAATATATATGTGCATATATGTGCACGTATGTATATGTGTACGTGTGTTTGTATATATGTATAAGTGTGTGTATATAGGCATGTATGTATGTGTATTATGCATTGAGTATGTATTTATGAATGTATGCATTTTTGTATACGTATAGATATGTATGTCTATATGTGCATATCTGTTTGTCTATATATATGTATGTATGTGTGTCTGTATATATATATATATATATATATATATATATGTATAGCAATGACCGTCTTCAGTGTCATGTGTGCTTGAGTGTGTGAATTCGCCTGCAGGACTAAAAATATCATTTTCGGGCTCATGGGTTTTCAGTGGCATTACAAACTGATAAAATATATATGTTGAAAAAAGTGTAGCTGAAATTAACACGAAATAATTTTTAATCCTTTCTTACTACTAAGATAGCGATGGCAGACATGATTACAAGAAAACTAATCAAATTACAAGGCGCATTAAATGCAAAATACGATTTTTTATATTGTCGATATGGTCAAATAGACTCCAAAAAGACGCGTCTTATTAATATAGGAGGCGCTTTGCTATTCATATGTTATTAATATCGAAAAATATTTATAGATTCCCTTTTGCGGTAGCTAAATATTTCTTGTAGCTCACCTAATGTAATCGTCACGTGCGATTCAATCCGATTGATCTTTGTGTTCGACAGAATCCCGCTGGGTTTTCCGCCCGTTAAAGACGCCACAGTGATGCGTGTTTTCTTGTTCAGAAACCGTTGGTTGATTCCTTTAATGAATTGTTCTTCATTTGTTTAAATATGACATTGAACAATACACGCCCTTGTCACTTCATTTCACAACTTAAATCAGATCGTTCCCGTTATGAAGCTAAGGAAACACACATAATGATAAATAGCGTGTCTTTGTGAAGAAAAATCAATGTCATTCTCAGTTGTCGTACAAATTACCGCTGTTCTCGTATTGCATTATTAGGTCTTGAAAATAAAATAGACCGAATTTCATGCGAAAAATGAATCATTTTCCTTCTTCTTTTGGCGCCATATATCCGTTTTCCTTGAACATAGTTAACATCTGGCAAACGATTCTTATTTAGCACGTTTTACTTGACGTATATAACTGAAGTATGAACACAGTATTATTTGCACATAAAATTCCCTTACACTATCATTCACGGAGACAGATGGACACACATGCAGACACCAATAAAGTAGTTTCCAGCAGCGATGTGTTTATTTTCCGATGAATATATTCATTCAACGTCAGCATCACATCATATTTAGACGAAAAATTAATGAAAACCTCTCATACGATTTACTCGAATTCGTATTTGTACAAAGACAAACATAAAATAAAATTTCAAATGTCTATTATTTGGATTCTTCGGACTCATTTTCTAATCGAGAATGTCATTTGCACAACGTTTCCGCCCATGAAATTTTAAACCTTATTCAGGTCTTCAATAAAAACAGGACAAGAGATTCCGTCTAGTTATTTTTATTCAATAAAGAATCTTACTACTCGTTTACTTGACAAGCGGAAATGTACATCTTTTAGAGGTTGGATTATCAAAGTGGATATAATCAATCTTCACAACATTTACAAATTACTCACTGATATTAACAAAAAGTCTCATAAATATCCAGGCTCACTACGAGCTTGCAGTGGCCACCTCGGCAGCCCATGATTCCGGATCGTAGTCCTCAAACAGGAAGGTTCTTCAGTACGAGCCTGTCTGTGGGCTCATATATCTCGCTTCGAAATGTTTCCTTCTCAGAAAAGTAGGCCATTCAGCTTCAAATTCAGTCTCTGGATTAACACATTTTTTCGGTGTTAGTCCTTCGTCAATAAGGTATTCAAGTGTTGGGTCATTCGAATGGCTGACACAGCCCCAACGCAGACAGTGTTATTAGACGAGGTCTCAGCAGCAATTTCAGTGCGATGATGTTCTGGAGGGGTTTCAGTGTCAGGGGGATTTGGACTGTCCTCGGAGGTTTCCCACGATCCTTGCGCGTCTCAGACAGGTGCGAGGGTTCTGAAAGACATATAAGAATATTTACCATCTGCATGTCGTAATGGAGAGTACAGCGGGTGCGCCTCTATTAGCTCAAGCTCGTCCACTTAGGGATTGATTTTCGTATAACGTCAATATCGTTTCAGAAATAGCGTCCCAACTCAACACAGCCAAGATAAAAACGAAGTTCCGGGAGAACTCCGTTGCTAATAAGGTAAAAACTTTCGGGTGGTGGCCTTAATGACGGTACACAATGGGGATCGAATGGCGTATAATACGACAGTAAGGAGATTTACTCAAATATCAATCGAACAACCTTATTTGATGCAGTTTTCCAAATAATTCCGTTATATATTCTTCATTGGCCCTGAGGGCTGCAGGCAGTTGCCCGGCTTAGAGATACTCCTCATTCCTGAAGAAATTGTCGAAGCTGCTCTAAAAGAAGCCTCTCTGTACGAAGGTATATAGTTAAGACCTCCAAAGACGGCGAATAGTTAGCAGAGACATTACATAATTGTAGTAATCGATATGTCGGAGCAAGGGAAGACAAAAAAACTGTGAATATTCCTCGACAACATTTAATATATATATATATATATCGGTTCCTTCGTTTGCTTTAAAATCAGGAGTGAGTCTTTCAAACAGTTGTGTTGCTTTTATGAAAACGACAGTTTTGGGTTTATGAAACCGATACTTTATTTCAGCACAGGCTCAGCAGGAATTTTTAATTCATTTTTTCTCTCCCACTGAAAGAAGCAAGTGTCCACACCGTACATCATGAACCATTCGAGTAAGACTTGAGTGACGTCGGGTGTTGTTATTCAACCTGTTAAAGTGTCCTTGAAAAAAGGCGCCAGGACGATTAGCTTGTCTCAAGCTAGCAAAGTCATACCCACCCGTTTCAACAACCAGGGAAATAGTTTGGGCTATTGTTTTAATAAGTCCTCCAGGATGATTTCATAGGCTCAAGTACACCCTCCTAAAGTAGTATTTTTTTTAATCTCAGAATCAATGATTTTTCTCATTATAAGAAAAACCTTTGCTTCTCACAGTTATGGGTTTGCAGTTTTCAGTTAGGTTTTCCAAGAGTGACGGCTACCGGAGTTTTGCAGTCGCCAACCAAAAAATTTTTAATGAGTGTAGTGAACTACCAAACGGAGTTTCAATCAATTGCTGCAAAACATCGTGTCACAGTATTATTTCGATAGAAAGTTTAAATATTACAGATAATGTAGTGGGTTTATAGGGGATGCCATTAAATTGTAAGTCAACCAAACAATAACCCCTTACTTGTGGATATATTTACGCGTTTGCTGGGAAAGAGGACAAAACTTAATGTGTTGGTTTTTACCAATCTTTCTTTGATGAAATTCTCTGAGCTCCCGATATAGAGCAGTGCATTCGTAGATCTCCCTTTAACTTTGAATTTTAAAATAGGTTTCGAAATGCAGTCAGGGGAGGCGGCTTAAGTTGCAGATGTATTTTGACGAGTGGCTTTGTAAAGGGTTTTAGAAGTCGTGTACATTTTGAAAAATGACTAAGTTTTCACATCTATGGCAAACGGTATCTCTTGTAGGGCACTAAACTCGTAGGTGATTAGATAAGCCGAATAACAGTAAGTGTTCCTTTGTAAAGCGGCAGTGATTGATAGTTCTGGAAACTTCATCAAACTGTCACCATGAGGGGATGGAGAGTAGGAAAAGATGGGTATAGCGCGGCGCCAACAGTATCTGGCTGTAAATCAGAACTAGACTACCGAAGAGAACATAGGAAGGTATAGGCTTGGTCGTAAGCTGTTCTAAATATAATGTTTTGTTATCACGTAGATGTTGTCTTTCCTTAGTATTATATAAGACGTTGATTAATGATTTTAAAATGTGTTCTCTATGGCCTTTAATACCGTCATTATGCAGAAGTGGCAATCTGTGCCGAGCGTCCGAAGGTTCTTACGGAAATGACCCAATGTGTCGCCTGATTATTGTCTGCAAGTCGCAAGTAGGCGCTGGGAAAATATCTCGTTTTGGGGCTTTATGTATGTGGCATTCAGTACATCGATTGCTACATCGTAGCTAATGAAATCCGAGATAATTTCGTTAACAGGTTGGTTATAAGCGCAAGCTTATTGATGACTCCTGTCTTTTTGAATGTGGTACCTAGATAAAATTTATAAATGTCATCGAAGTTTTTCCAATATTCTCGGCTGATTTTTTTGAAACTGTGGTAAATCACTCCGGTCAAATAAATGGTTCTATTCTTAACTGGATTAATTTTAATGAAAACAATACAAGAGATTCCGTCCAGTAACTTTTTTATTCTATTAAGAAGCTTACTGCGCGTCTATTTTACAAGCTGAAATGTACAGCTTTTATAGCTTGGATTATCAAAAATGAGATAATCCACATTCACAAAATGTGTATATTGTGGAACTCAGGAATCTGGACCGAATTTTGAACAATATACTTTATTTACTTCTTGGAGGTTACAAACTTTTCCCATCAGCCATGACTGAATAAATATTCTAAGTGATTCACAATTCGAAATCTCAGTCGGCCACATTTTCTTGTTATTTACAAATCGAAAAATAGCTTTTAGCTAACCATAAATTCGTACTAGAACTTTCTGCAAGAACATATGGCACCATGATTAGAGTAGGCTGAAAAATCAATTATAAAATACATTTTCCGTGATCTTGAAGGATTAAATCTCAGTGTTGGCGGTTGCAAATGTAATTTCGATTTACTTAAAATCGTTGTTTGAAATGGCTGATTGACCAACAGTATGCTAATCCCGTGAAGTAAATAAGTATTCCGACAAAATGTTGTCCAAACCTCCGAGTTCGACAGAAATACTCGCAATGTTGAAAAGGTACCTTTTAATGTGGTCGAAGGTTTCATCGAATAACATGTTGGAAAAATGACACTCTAGATGGGAAAAGTATTTCGAAGAATACAATTTAATTTAAAATTTAATTCTCATCCACAAATTTTACAAATATATTTTTAAAAATATCAAGAGTAGCATTTTGACATATTTTCTAAAAGAGTTGTTACTAATGTACGATTATTCGAATCTCTTTTACTAATAAATAAATGTTATCAATGGAAACTGTTTTCTATTATTCATTAAGCAATTATTCGGAATCATGATGGAATATCTGTTTTCTTTACACAATAAACATATTACTGCAGAAGGTAAATGCCTAGATACAGATATCTATAATCTGTGAAGCTTGGGATCACGCGCAATTTGATTTTATCGATTTATTGTAAAACAATTTAAAGCAGAGAAATTAATTGTCCTTGACTTTCTTTTTAACAAAAAAATATACATAATTATTTACTGTTGATTTTAACAAAATAATTGATTCCATTTTCATCAGACATTAAATAAGGCCAGCATAGTAAAATAAAATAAAACTAATGTACTTACGATTATTGAATGTATTTTGATTTACCTAGCATGTAAAGTAAAAGAACGTACACACACGAGGCAATATAAGTTACTGCTTAACGGCGTGCAAATGCTATTATCTATTTTATTTATGAAAGGTTTTTGTAAGTGTAAACAAACATAATAATTTAAATATTTTATTATAGACAATAACACAATGTGGTTAGGACAATCAAATTTTATATTAACACCCAGCTGCCAAAAAATCCCTACTACAATCACGATGCTTTGCTGTCAAATCTTAACTCACTGCCAAAAGTAAAATCTAGAACACCACGCATTACCGAAAATAACAGCTAATCCAGAATCTAAATCTATAATCAAGCATTTGTATCGAACCGTACGGATCTTATTTGCATAGTAATTGATATTATCGCAATCACTTTAAAAGGAAAGACTCAGGTTTTTATCTCATTCGTTCTCTTTGCTTGAAAATCTACAAGCCGGACAGAGATAAGTGTGTACCAATTTTTAAGCGTTAAATTGCAGAAAAGTAACTATATTTTTTTTTTATTTGGTAGTATTTCAGATTACACGCCCCTCATTTCATTATCCTTCGCCACAATTATATAAGTACGGTATATCTACGGTCTGTACATTGTTACTGGTTAACCCTCCTTGCCATATAGCGCGGAATTTACATTTAAATCTTTTGTATTGACCACGCGCACGTAATCTAAAATTCTCTGGCATCCCATCTTCACTACTGCACCCAATTAATCAATAGTCTCTCCTATTGCGTCGTACATCGGACGTTAAGTAGTTTAACCCAAACTTCTTATATTTGAATACTAGAGGTTCCGTTCTTATCGCCTTTTAGAGATGTATGTCTTAGGTTCCCCCATTCATATTTCAAACAATGCTCTATGTGGAAATGTGTCATTCTGTCCCACATTGGAAGACATGGTGGTACAGAATGTGTCCTCTCTTGATGATTTCCTTCCTTAATCACCTATCGCAGTGACTGTACGTTCATATCATCTTACTTTCCCTATCCACCAGGTTTATAGCTTCCGTTGATTATATCTTATTTTCCAGATTTGAGAGGAAAACGTCATCATTACCAATTAGCACGTCACATAAACCGCGTTGTTCAAGCATTACCTTTTCAAATTCCTCTGCTATTGCAGATGCGATTCCGCATATAACTACCAGTATGCTGACAGCCTCTTATTTTCGTAGTAAATCCTTAACAAGTGTGCTTCTTCACGATCGTGTCTAAAATAAAATTTTCTGGTATTAGGTATATTTGGGGCAGGATAACCGATTGGAATCAAACGCAATTTTAACCACTTTTTGAAATTCTTACCGTTTTATATGTGGATCCCATATCCACACAAAATATAATGTTCTTTATATGCATCTGCGGTGCATGCTATTCAACTCACTTACCTTACATGTCCCTGTGTAGCAAACCAGGACCCCTTGTTTATTAATAAACCACTGTTATTTTTCATCGATTTTAAAGAATCTGCTTTGTTTTTCCTTGGAGGCATAGATATTGTCATTAATCTGGGGCAGGGTTAGTTAATGGCACAGAAACACCCGCTTACCTGGTTTCCTTACACTTAGGACAATGCCTTACAATATGACCATAATTTTCACGATTGTAGCACCTTACTCGATGTATCGTCCTACAGCATTTCATAAAAGTGTAACTTTGAATATCTGACATAATAAATGCTTATTTATTCCTTATTTCTTTGTGTATTGTTTGCTGCACTCCCCGCCATTGTTCTAGTCTCTACAAATAATTTTGCAGACTAAAAGCCGTTCGTATTATATCATATTACTAACGTCCATTTCCTATACGTAAGGCAATTGCTTTAAAGTTACAGATACATCGGATTGAATTCCGTAATGAAAGCAGGTTTAGCTATATGATCCAACCTTATCTGTAAGTATCCTGTTACGTCAGCACATCCGTTGATTGTATTTGTGTAAGCACCAATTTAATCTACTGTTCAGTAAAATGGTTTAAACTTTACATATGCTTCAACATATCATTTGATGAATACTGTCACGAGTCTGATTTCATCTGACCCGCATCTAATTAAGAAAGCATGTTTCTGCCTATTGAGAATGAGAGAAATAAAACTCGCAAGTTCATGCACGTTTTGAAGTTAAGCTGTTAAGCGTACCTATTTGATTCATGTGACAACATCATATTCTCCTCTTAAAAGTGGGATTCCATCCACCTCCAATCTCAGTTGTCTGGATTTAATGATGTCATCGGACCGAAATATGTTGCGGTTTAAACAATCAAGTATTAAAATCGACACATTGCTAACGAAACCTTTTTACTCTAAATCTCGACATTATGCTGTCAAAAGTAAATTATAGAAAAATGATGACTTGCAACTTCGTAAAACAAGTCCAAAATCAATCTAGTCTCTTTAAAATCATTTTCCCTATCTAACCAGAAGCATCTCATTTGCATATAAGGTGACAATATTGCAAGCATACATTGAGAAAAATCAGCTATTTATTTCTTTTATACTCATTAATTTTGACTGTATGAGCAGATAAATGCTGCACACATATATGTTTGTATTTATTTGTTCAGTGTTTAATGACAATAGCAATTGTTGTACCGTTGGGCTATTTCACACAAATCACAATCAGTAGATATTTGGTTTAGTCTAAATCAAACATGTAGAAATGACAATGATGTAGGAGAAAAGAAATGTAGGTGTAGCGAATATTAATATTAATCTTACCAGGATGTTAAACTCAAGACCGAATGTTTGCGCAATAAAAGTGCTTCTCCGTTTCTTAAATCGTTGCTGGAAAAAATATTTTTTCTCTCTGGTCTTTACCAAAGTAAGCTAGAAAAATGACTAACTTGGAATGTTATTACTATATGCGTTATATTGATCTGATATTGGAAAGCAATTTCAACCCATTAAAACGAACAATTAAATTCAGAGGTCACATTAACATTCCGTATTATAGTGTATACGTATTTTTCGCGGCTGTAACAGTATTAGCGTTTGCTATGCATATTGAAAAAGCATGTATCAGTAAATAAATTTTAAAAGAATACATCGTAACCAATATTTGGTCAATGATTTAGCATTAATTAAATCACAATTTAAGTATCATATTGAGACTAGTAAAACGTTTGGTGTTGTTCAGTTGTAAAATAAAGTTAAATAATATTTTTATTAATGGGTAATTCCTATTTATTATTATAGAGCAAATGCGATATTAGTTATAAATTGCTTCCTAATATATAGATATACAAGTAATTTCAAATCTCTCATTAATAAGGAATTAGTAGTGATTAGTTTAAATTAAAACAAAACAATACAGCAATCAAACCTTAGTCGTTATTTCGCGTTTCACAACTTAGCTTAAAAATAAAGCGAGTTCAGGCTAAAAATAGATGCAATCACCAATGTAGGTTAGTCTGTTTACTGCTGTTAAAGACAATATTTATTTTAGGATTTCCCTCTAAGAAGCTATTTTGCGGCATGAAAAAAATCGAAAGGGCCTCGGAGTTTATATACCCCATATTCCAAGATTCCATATTGTAGACTAAATAGTCAAAGAGGAGTATCGTAGAAAATTTCGAAGACACAGTGATATTTTACATTATATATATATATATATATATAAGATAAAAGAACATTTTCAAATTGAACTATATATATATATATATAAAGTTCAATTCTCAACATTTGAAAATGTTCTTTTATTTTCGTATACGAATATATGTTACAGATCTGTTTAGTTAGTAATCTCAAACAAAAAGTAAGACATGTTATCACTATATTTTTGAATGTAGCAAACTCTTCATATAATTATATCGAGAAAAACACATTAAGACACAATCTTTACAAGTCGCATGTACCGATTTCTATGCAAAGGTTGTGTTTCACTATGTTTTTCTTTTCTCCACATAATTTTGTGACAGGTTTGCTGTACTGAGAAATATAGGTATTGTTGATGAGTGCTAACAGAAGAGATTTTTACATATATTTTTAGCTATATTAAAGTTACATTCACAATTTTTGAAAACACGTTTTTTCTCAAGAGAATATACGTAACAAATATATATATATATATATATATATATATATATATATATATATATATATATATATATATATATATATAACGCTACCGGTTCTCTGGGCCGCATCCGTCGCAATCCTGGTTCACGGGACATTATTTGTTATACACCCCTGGCCGTGTGTGTAGATCCCGGTTCACAGGACCATAGATGCAAGCCAGCAAGGTTAAACTCATACCCGTCCAGTGGTTGACTCTTCAAGGGTGTCCAGACTCTAGTCACTGAAAAATACTGTTCTAATACTTTTAGCAGAAAAACGTGCACGATTGTAATCTATGTGGCAACGCTTATATTCAGCTGGCTGTTCGTAGTCCTGATGTTATGATTGGGTTCATCCTTCGTAGATCCTCTGATGTATGGCTTTTATGCTGCTCTTTTCTGCAATTTTGCGTTGTCACTGTAATATTTCTAAATACACAACTATTTTTTATTTAATAGGGTTATACCCCGTCTGTCAATTGAAAATTACACTCCCCTTATCTTTATTCAATTATTTTATGTTATTTTCCTTTTTTTTCTTTTCTTGTCAGTTTATTCTTTATATTTCTCTCTTAACTTCGCTCTTTTCTTTTTTCTTTCTCTTAAACTTAGATTAATTTTCTCTCAAACGAAACTGTATTATCTGGCAAGGTTCAATTCCCATCACTTACTTGGTGGTCTCGCACTTAAATAAAACAGGTGGACAAAATAAAAATGTTCCTGGGTAACAAAACAGACTTTTTGTATCTAAGTTATTGTACTTGTCTCTCACATTTAGTTATTCAAAATTCATTTTACCAAACCAAACTAGAAAAACAGTCGCTATCCCCAACTCCCCAAAATCCCATTGTAAGATTTATATTTTCCTTTCATTGAAACATCCTATGTTTCTGATGGAAATAATTTCATGGGCGACTCTTTTTACCAAGTGTAAGCATAGCCTCTTTTAACATACCATGTCCTCCCTGATCCTCATCTATCTGAGCGGCGGTCCTGATTTCGTCCGGGTTCCAGTTACACACACACACACACACACACACACACACACACACACACACACACACACACACATATTTATGTGTATTTTCAGGTATTTATCTATATATAAAAGTGAACGTGTCTGTGTGTCTCTATGTGTCTGTGTATGTGTCTTTGTACATTTCCCTACGCAATAACTCTATCAATTTTTAGACTACATACTCGAAATTTGATATACAGAGTACTGAGATTTGGGAAAAGCGATGTGATAGGTTTTTGGCCAGAAATTTGGCGAATAAGGGGTCAAATTTCAATGATTTGACGTTTGAGAACTCTACCGAATTCCTCCGACAATTTTGCGTCTGCGTACTTGAACATTTAGATATAAGTTCCCTGGACATGGATCTAACTTAATGACTTGATTTGAGCCCAAAACAATAAATTTTAAGGGGGGGGGTCATAATAGGGGATATTTTTTTTAAAAAATTGACCTCTGCGGTCGCTTCAAAATTACTCCAACAAGTTCTGGTCTAAATATTTGAAATTTTACATAAAGGGTATTCAAAGATAGGGCAAGTTTTTTCATCAGTTTGGGTCAAAATTTTTTTAGTTATCAGTTAATATTCTTACTGAAAAGAAATATATCTATTGAAATTCAAATATTCGTTTGCAACAGAAATGAAATGAGTTTTTGTTTTGTTGTGTAATTCATTGATTGAGAGTATATGTATTAATTATTACAGGGGGTGTTTGAATGGTGTGAGGAGGTTAACCTGCGTCTACAATTAAATTATGTTCTTTTAATAAAAGTGTACATATTAATGGTGCTATGTTATAGGAACCTGTACGTTGTTTAATTTTGTTTGAATTTGCGATAAATGCAGATTCCAGAAGTCCCGGTGCGGTTTATTTGAAATAAATTTAACTACTTTTGCTTGTTTAAAGTCAAAGGTGTGATTATGCTGCAATGAATTTCAATCGAGATATTTTTTCCAGTAAGAATATTAACTGCGTTCATATCTTTTAAAATTACATTAACCACTATATGAGGTCACTAAGATTTCCCTTTCTTTAACAGCACAATCATCCCGCTCCTTTTTGAATTTCAAACGTTTTTCCCGTGTTTCTCTAATAGAATAGTATCACACTTTGTCTTAATCTCATTCATCCAGAGGAAGTCTCGAAATCAATACGAAACTTTGATGAACACATAATACGCTTGGTTCCTTTTCTCTCTCTCTCTCTCTCTCTATCTATATATATATATATATATATATATATATATATATATATATGTATATTCACGCAGTTTTATAGACATACGAGACTACTTGTGTCCCCTTGGATAGGTACCTATTATAGCTGTGTGGGATAGTACGTATATAGAATTAAGTTTTATATGTGCAAATTATTATACAGAATTATTGTATAAATGCTCCGAATTTTACGCACGTGTGCACGAAAACAATGCTATATACATTAAAAGATAACTGTCTGAACATCATTTTTGGTAGGTTAAATGAAACATCTATTATATAAACATGTGTAATCCGTTGAGATAGATGAAAAAGTAAAAAAACAAGCAGCGAGTGTACATTTTTTATGTCCACCATATTTTTGTGTGTGTTTACCGCTTTAAAACTATCGGAAAATTATGTAATATTTAACGGTGCGACATTTTAAATGCAAATCTTGGTACTATTGTAGAAGTTGAACAAAACCTGAGTAAGTGTTCGCTCGACTCTACTGGGAACATAACGTCATACACGAAGGTTTGAGAGTCATCTTACGTGAGACACAGATTAATTTGCGATAAATGAGCAGAAAATGTTGGAAAACCTCATTAAATAAAGTAAACAACACATCCTCAAATAGCCGTTCGTAACGACTATATATATATATATATATATATATATATATATATATATATATATATATATATATATATATATATAGCATTTCCGCACAGGGTGTTTGGATGGGTGTGTTGAACAAAAAAAAAATAGTAGTAGGAAGGCAGGCTCGACCCGTACATCTAAGAAGGAACAGAACGGAGGGGGGCATGATGTCTTTTCTGTTAAAACAACCGCCAAACCCGAAGTGACGTAAGTTTTAATTAACACTAGACAATTTAAAGCAGAGGATGGCTTTTAAAAATTTCGGTTAAAAAAAGCGACCCCACCTATAGAAATGTGCCCAGTTTAAGGTGAAGATATTAATATTTTTAGCCAATTTTTGATGTTTGTCGTATGAAATATCGAACTTAAAACGGTACTGATCAAAAGTGTTTGGCAGACATACATACATTTATATATGGTTAACTTACAATTTTAGACAAAACCGATTAAAAACTTGCCTTATCTCTGAATAATTTTATGTCAAATTTCAAATGTTTAGACCAAGAATTTTTTGAGAAATTTGGTAGTGACCGCAGAGGTCAATCTTTTTTTTTTAATGTGACCTCTATTATGCCCCCTTAAATTAAAAAAAATTCAGGTGTTTAGACCCAAAATTGAGGGCGGAGTTTGGCACAGTGCTCAACGGTCACATCGCTGAACTGCCCAATTTCTGGCCGAAAAACCACCATAAAGATTTTCCAAATCTCAGTACCTGTATATCAAATTGCGAGTCTGTAGACTAAAATTTGACAGAGTTATTGCCTAGCGAAATGTACACACAGACACGTTTACTTATACATGCACACACACATATATATATATATATATATATATATATATATATATATATATATATATATATATATACTCCTATAAATTCGTTTTTCTTTGTATTTATATTCATATTTAAAAAAAATTCTATTCATTTAAGTATTTTTTGGCTTCCCCACGAAAGCAAATGTGACAAATCCGTTTTTAATGGGGGAGGGGAATCCTGCCTCCTTAAAAGTAGGTTAAAAGGGGGAACTCCTGGTGTGACAAAAATAATAATTGTCCCAGTATAAACAGTTTACCCTCTAAGAATTTATTTGCTCCCCCACCGAGCAAATGTGGCACAACGCCGATTTTAAATGTGAGGAGTGAAGGGGAAATGGGGACCAGCTCCCCGGGGATTAGGGGAGCTGGATAGTGACAATTTGTATGAAGGGTTGGACCTACATTGACCAAGTTCTTATCTGTGGGCTCGCCCCCAACATAGGTTGTTTGCTCGCAGTATCTGCTGGAACAGATACTACCCTTTGATCTTGGCCCGAAGGCCAAGAAGTATTTATTTTATTTATTTGCTTCCCCACTGAGCAAATTAGGCACAAGGCCGTTTTTTAATGCGGAGAGAGAGAGAGGGGGGGAGGGAAATGGGGTGACCAGCTCCCGAGAGGTGGGAAATGGAAGCTGGATTGTAACTGTTGGTATGAAGGGTTGCCCCTACATTGACCAATGACCATATGTGGGGTTACCCCCACATATGGTCATTGCTAGTCATAGCTTTTTTTGTATTTATTTGCTTCCCCAATGAGCAAATTAGGCACAGGGCCGTTTTTTTTAATGTAGAGAGAGAGGGGGAGGGAAAGGGGGATCCAGCTCCCGAAAGGTGGGAAATGGGAGCTGGATAGTAACTGTGGCCGTAGGGTTACCCCTACCTTGACCAAGTTCAGATATGTGGGGTTACTCCCACATATGGTTTTTGCTAGGCATAGCTGGTCTTTGCTAGTCTTAGCTTTGCAGCATCTGTCGGAACAGATACTACACTTTGATCTTGTGCCGAAGGCCAAGAAGTAGGTATTTATTTGCTCCCCCATCGAGCAAATTAGGCACAAGGCCGATTTTTAACGTGAGGAGTGAAAGGGGAAAGGGGACTAGCTCCCGATGGGTGGGAAATGGGAGCTGGATAGTGACAATTGGTATGAAGGATTGCCCCTACATTGACCAAGGTTTATATGTGCGGTCGCCCCCACATATGGTATTTGCTTACAGTATCCAGCAGAACAGATGCTACACAATGAATTATTAGTCTTTATTTGCTTTCCTATCAAAGCAAACTGTGACACGAGGTCGCACCCTGTTTTGTATTTATTTAAAGAAGGCAATACAAGTGCCTTATATATGTGTTGTAGAAGTGCATTTACTAGCAAACGATCTAGCTAATTGGCCTATTCTTTTAAAATTCATTTTAATTAATTCCCTGTTAGTTTTTTTTCGATTTTCTCATGGGATGATCATCTTTACTTAAGTATTGCGTGTAAATGTATTCATGCAGATATTCTTCATGATTTATAATTGCACAATATTTGCGTAAATATTTATAGTAAACACAAAATTGTTTCCATATATATTGATGTAGACTATATCCTTTTGTTTAACAAATATTGCCGACCAAACTCCCCTTCAAGTTTTTGGTCTACAGACACGAATTGTCTTATATAAGGCATTTGAATCCATGCAAAACTTTATATTTGTGTTTTGGCCCGGAAAATCGTTACAAAATTGTTAAAATTTCAAAAAAAATGAAAATTTGCCAGGTGCCGGTCGAACACCGTCATTACGAATGCATAACGTATTAGCTATTGGTTCATATTTTAATATTTAGCCTTGCAGTAAACATGTTTCCATACTCCAGTTATTACGGCAGAGGAAAAGTAAAGCGTGAGCTGAAAGATTTGGTTTCGATTCTCGGCGGTGGCGCATGAATCTTTTCTTTTAAATAATTTTAAATCGTTACTATATATTACATCCAACCAATCTATCTATCTATATATATATATATATATATATATATATATATATATATATATATATATATATATATATATATATATAAAATTGAGCATTCTGTTTGGCTTTACTCTATGGTAGTTAAGAAATACTATTCTACAGAAAGGCATTACTTTACATATTCACCCTTTTTAATATATACATGTGCTCATAACTTATGAACAGTACATTGGGTCCGAGCAAAGCCCGGCGGAAATGCTAGTATATCTATAAAAGTGAACGTGTCTCTGTGTGCGTCTCTGTGTGTGTTGTGTACATGTCCCTACGTAATAACTCAATTCTCAGTCTACAGACTCGAACTTTGATATACCGGGTACTGAGATTTGGGAAAATCTTCGTAATACGTTTTCGGCCAGAAATGTGGTTGTTATGGGGTCAGAGTTAAACGGTTTGACCTTTAAGAACTCTACCAAACTCATCCGCTAATTCTGTGGGTAAACTATTTAAATGTAAGATAGCAGTTCCTTGTACATTGATCTCACTTACTAAGTTTATTTGAGCCCAAACAAATGGATGTTAAGGGGTCATAATAGGGTAAAAGTAAAAATAAAAAAATGACAGTTTATGCTTTGTTTTTTGTAATCTACATGCATCTTCAAATACCCGGGCAACGCCGAGCTGAAATGCTAGTATACACACACACACACACACACACACACATATATATATATATATATATATATATATATATATATATATATATATATACAGATAGATAGATAGATAGATAGTAAGTTATAAAATATATATGGCGATTAATTACAGTGTGGCTTAATCGCCATATATATTTTATAACTTACTAACTAGCTCTACCTACGTATTGAGCACTTTTAGAGTAAATACTTAAAGTAAAAGCATAAATTTATACTTTCGTATATTAATTTTATGTGAGTAAATGAAGTAGTTATATATATATATATATATATATATATATATATATATATTCTTGTAAAATACGCATGGATATCATATTTTACTTCGTTATGATATTGTATTATCTAGTAAGTTAATTATTGCTAGTTTTCCAATATATAGTAGAAATTACTATACTTATAAAATAATATGAATTCGTGCAATCTGCTAGAATCGAAACTAATATGTTTAACTCACCAAAGTTTATTGTTTTCATCTTTCCGGCACTGTTACTGTCTGATTTTAAATTCAGAACATGCGCAAATGAAACTGTAGGCGTAATGTTTTATTAAACTTTGCCATGGTCGATTTTTTTCACTTTTGACCCGTTTGCAGTAACTTTTGCCAGCTAACAAATCCAGATGCTCACAATTTGAAGTTATTTTTTTCAATAGCAGGAACAATAGAATATTTAAATTAAAAGTCAAATATGAATTGGTGAAATTATCGATGGATAAAAGGTTAATCAAAAAAGTATAATTTGTTTAAACAGTCACATTTAATTTAGCTTAATTTGTAGTTTTTGAAAAAATTACAAGTACGGTCTTGTTTTTGGCCACCTGTGTATATATTATAGTAAGAGAGCGAGAAAGTTAGACATATAGGTATATTGATGTATATATATATATATATATATATATATATATATATATATATATATATATATATATACCGTATGCAAGAACGTTTTCATCAATTATTTCTAGCAAATTAGTAGAATGAAAAAAAGATATAAATAGATTTCAGCTAATACTTAAATTAAAACATACAAAGAAACATAAATTGAAAAAAATATTGTGCTAGTGATTGTTTTTAAGGGAATGTGTTAGCATTCATGGAACTGCTCAAAAGTCAATGTTTTGGGTGTATTAATAAAGTTTTGTATTTCTAATTTTACAATGAAAAACATTTTTTGATATAATTGTAAAAGCGTGAAACAATCAACTTTAAAGCTATAATCGTCTCCATCATAATACCTTTCTTTCCAGCTTCGCTCTAACATATCAAACATTCCCCTCTTTTATAATTGTAATTACAATTTGCGTGTTCTATTAGTTTTGTTGTCCTTTTCCCCCGTTTTATTTTTTAGACGATATTTTATTTCTGTAAGTTAAGCTTGGTTTTTGTCTTTGATATATAATGCTAAAAGAGAAACGCACGTCATTTCAAAAATTTTTTAGTTATCTTTGTACATTATTTATTTGCCCTTTTAGTTTTTCTGTATATTTGTATCGACTTTTGAATCGAATCTTTAGAATGTTACTCTCTTCTGCGTGCAAAATTTAATTATATTTTCTGATTGGCATCAGTCGAAATTGCATGCGTTTAAAAACAAAAGACAAAACCATCCATAATTTATGTCATTTTTTTTAAGATATGGGCCCGAAGATGTAATAGGATGAAATGCATAAATATATTCTCATATTTTATTTATTTTCTGTGTGGAATAATGGAAATATATACAATTTAGTCGAATACATAACTACATTAGATATGCAAAAGTCAATAAGACTATGAAAATCTCATGTATACGAACGATTAATAATAAAATACGATCATCTAATATCTCCACTTCGTTTCATTTCATAT